>NC_041002.1:2845416-3156648 GCF_004193775.1 Glycine soja | reverse complement strand
AACCACAAGAAGAGAGATTGTTGCCGAGATAACGTAGACGGTCAATCTCAGAAGCAATCTGATTTAAAGCATCCCTCGAAACCATCCCAAGAAGCCTCTTGTATAAGGTTTTTTTATATACATGGCCAACCACATGCGTACTGGTTTCAAAGGATGCTTTAATTTCGACGTGTTGCAGCGTGATCATGTTGTTCATGGCATCCCAAACACTACATAGGTCTCCAACGCTATTTTGTAGTACTCTTTTGAGAGCCCAATGAGGTGATTCAACCCTACATTTAAAATACACAACAAACATGAAAATATACAACAATTAAATACCATTTAATATTAATCGTTACTAACAAATAAAATCAGTTGTTAATACCTGTTTGTTGTTGTGTTGCCTAGGTGCATGACCTTATTCGTCCATGCTGTAATAAATTTTTCCTTGTGGGGGATAATCCATGTGTCGTTAACATAGTCAACGAACATCGGCCAAGGCGAACAAGCAACTTGAAACTTCTGATATGACTCATGGAACTCGTATTCGGACGGACAATCAACCAAAGTATCCCAGTTATCCATTACATAGTCCCACGCATTTTTTTCCCCGATTAAAGATTTGCACTTCGCCTTCACATTCTTATCGATATGAAACCTGCACAACAAATTAGTAGACTCGGGAAACACAGTTTTCACTGCATTCATCAGTGCTAGGTCTCTGTCAGTGACAATAACAAGAGGGAGGCGATCGTGTCTTAAAAATAGGCCTCGAAATCGTTCCAAAGCCCATACAATATTATTAACACGCTCAGCCTCCAGATATGCAAACCCAGCAGAGAATGTCATCGCCGTTGGTGTCACTCCAACAAAGTCAAGTAGTGGGAGTCTGTACCTGTTTGTTTTGTAGGTACTGTCTATAAAAAACACCAGATGACATGCATTGCATAACTTTACTGCATCTGGGTGACACCAAAACAGATCACGCACCACAACTTCATCCTTCAATCTATGCCAATGAATGTATTGATCACGTTCGAGAAGCTTCATCAGATGCTGCATTTCGGTATCAGCTCCTCTTATTGAAGAACGATATGCACTTCTTGCATTGTAAATTTGCTTTATCGTGGTGTAACTGTCGGCATTGTGTTCCTTCAACGTTAGCAAGATGTTTTTCGGTTTCACCATCGACTTTGTCATATCAGCAATAATTTTCTTTTCTTCCTTAGTCAATCGCCCGGCGTATGGATGTCCAACTAAGGACTTCGCCAATTCATGATTATGAATCCCACAGATCAACTTCACCATCCAACCTTCCCCTCCACGC
Organism: Glycine soja; assembly: GCF_004193775.1. Taxonomy (NCBI): domain Eukaryota; kingdom Viridiplantae; phylum Streptophyta; class Magnoliopsida; order Fabales; family Fabaceae; genus Glycine; species Glycine soja. The sequence continues at coordinate 3,155,339 of NC_041002.1, read as the reverse complement.
ACTGGTTTCCCACGAAGCCTGAAGGGACAACCACATTTCCTACTCCCGGTGTCTTTTCTAACGAATTCTTTATTTCTACACTTGTACGTACCACTCCTTTCACACCCAATTAACACAAATGAACTTCTTCCTCTGCTACCGGTCTCTGTGTCAGATCTCATAATCACTGCAACAAATCCATTTTCATGGGCAACTGTTCGAGCCCATTGCAAAACATCATCTCGAGTAGCGAATACCTACAACGCAACCCTAACACATTAATTTTCGTACAAACCATCAATTCAACCAATGACTCAAATTATCTATGATTACCTGAGATGTATTAAAAGCATTTGAACAATCGACATGTCGTTCATTCACTCCACATTCTTCTTGATTATCATAATCATAATCCATATGAACTTCTTGTGACATCGCAAAGTCATACCTCCATTGATCTTCGTCCATCTTAAGGACATATGCATCATACACAAGTACATTCAAATTATCATATAACCACATCCAAAAATTTACTACACCTTAAATAACAAACATATTAATAGGACATATGCATCATACACGACTATATTAAAATTATCACTATATTCTAAATTTATAACTACATTATTTACTTAAACTAAACTTATCACTATAATAAACAACTAATAAAACATTTTTGTACCATTATACATTTAAGTTACCTAAATCATTTAATATTATACCATTATACCTAATTAAATCAATAATCCACAACATATATAAACCAGAAATAAAAAAAAATTATAAAACAGAAATATATATATATATATATACCATTATAAAACAAAAAAATTATAATCCACAATATATATCATTATACCTAATTAAACCAATAATTCATTATTAACTAACAGAAATATATATAAAACAGAAATTAAAAAAATTATAAAACAGAAATTAAAATAAATTACTAATAATTTAACATTCCGGAAGAAGGTTTTCCGGAAGTTACGAAGGCCAATTCCGGAAGAAGTGCTTCCGGATACTACTTCCGGAAGACCTTCTTCTGGAATTGGGCTTCTTAACTTCCGGAAGACCTTCATCCGGAAGTTAAGAAGCCCAATTCCGGAAGAAGTGCTTCCGGAAGTAGTTTCCGGAAGAACTTCTTCCGCAATTGGCCTTCACCACTTCCGGATGAAGGTCTTCCGGAAGTTACGAAGGCCAATTCCGGAAGAAGTGCTTCCGGAAACTACTTCCGGAAGACCTTCTTCCGGAATTGGGCTTCGTAAATTCCGGAAGACCTTCTTCCGGAAGTTAAGAAGCCCAATTCCGGAAGAAGGTCTTCCGGAAGTAGTTTCCGGAAACACTTCTTCCGGAATTGGCCTTCGTAACTTCCGGAAGACCTTCATCCGGAAGTGGTCATTCCAGACCTTCCTCCTTCTGTGCCTAAAATTTCTTCCGGATACATTTTTTACTGTTTTTCTTCTCTAAAAGCTAACCGGAAAACGAAATAAACGCGTACCTCCGACAAAATAGGAACAACAGCCACTAATAAAACTTCAAATACGGAACACGGGACCACCAAATCTTCAAATACTTCACTTCACGGGACCACCAACAGACTGCTGAAGGGACCACCACCGAAACAACAGCAAACGGAAGAAACAAACAAAGCAAACGGAAGAAGAAACAAAGCAAACGGAAGAAGAAAGAAAGCAAACGGAAGAAGAAACAAAGAAAGCGCAGTAAAACACAGCCTGAAGACGTTAATTTAAAGAAATTTACACAAGGGCAAAATCGTCATTACATACGTATTAAAAAAAAAAACTAACTTCCGGAAGAAGCTTCTTCCGGAAGACTTCCGAAAGAAGCTTCTTCCGGAAGACAATGGAATTCTTCCGGAAGAAGCTTCTTCCGGAAACATTCCGGATGAAGTTCTTCCGGAAATTGTCTGTGAGTATTTCCGGAAGACACAAATTAATCTTCCGGAAGAAGATTCTTCCGGAAACTTTCCGGAAGAATTATTTCCGGAACTTTTCCGGAAGAACCTTCTTCCGGAAGAATAATTGCTGAAGGGCAGTTTCGCCACTTCACTGTTTGCTGGGTGCCCCAGCAATAATGCTGGGTGCACGTAGCAACTCCCGTTGCTAATTTATTGGCTTGATACTCAATTTGGTCCATTTCTAAGTGCTTTGGGCAATCTTAGTCTTAAGCACATTTGTGATATTAGCATGAATTTGTGATCTTTTGGTTCACTTTAGGGGCTTTTTGTGCTTAGCACACTTATTTTGAGCTTGTCACTTGTTTTCCAGGGGTCTGTATACCTATCACACTTTATTTTGAGCTTGCCAATTGTTTTTCACTATTTTTTTCTAAGTCTCGAAAGTTTTGCGTTTAGCACAACTTAGTTTGTGCTTTGCACCCTCTACTTGGCGCAAAAGTTTTAGGTTTAGCACATTGATTCTAATTTTGTCTTTGGTTTCTTCAATTCTAATGTACTCTCTCTTTGGTTTTTCATTTTTTTGCACATGTTTTAGTGTTGTAAATATTTCTTCTTTGTCAATTATTGTTTTTCTTTTCCCCTTTCTATTTGCTTTCTTTTTCTTTCTTTTGTTGGGTTCTTATTTGTTAGATCTTGTTCCTGGTTGCAGTTTTGTTTAGCTGAAGAGAAGGTCCCTAATAAGGAAGCTTGATGATGAAGTTGCTGCTTTGCCATTTGATGTGCCAATATCAATTATGTTTTTCAATTTTGTGTTTAAATTCTGCTTTTAAATTTTCCGTAGACTCTTTAGTGTAGACTATGATGTTTGAATATGATTATCTAGTGTCTATGTTTGTGATGTTGATTGAGCACTATTTCACTTTTGATGGATTGGATGAATGAGTTAAGTGTTGGAATGCAAGTTGATGAATTTGATTGAATATGTTTCAAAATGCATTTGAGTTTTTGGTAGAACTTTAGTGCAGGTGATTGCATGCGTGGTTAATGAATTTGAGCCTTTGAGCCTTTTTGCAAATTTGTAGTGTGGAATGACAGTTGTGTTAGGAGAAGTGTGGTTGATTTTGATTTATTCTCACCATTCACTTGGTTTGCATTCATGAATTAAGATGATCAAGGCACTTTTGTTTTTGTTTTATCCACTTAAGCCATAAAGCCAACTTGAACAATTTTCCTTTGCTTAAACTTTTGAGCTGAAAGAAAAAAATTCATTGTTGATTCGCAACCCCATGAGCTTAATAAGAAAAACCATGTTTGAAACCTATGCCTTAGGTGTTAGAAAAGTGTTGTTTGAATTATGATGCTTGAAGCAAGTTTAGGAGAGTTGTGACTTGTGGAAAGGGAAGTTGGAAAGAAATGAAAAAGAGTGGTTATACATAGTATGTACATACACATGTAAAAAAAAAATGCAAAATTGAAGAAAAAAAGATTGAAGTAAAAAAAATGAAAAGAAAAAAAATAGGGTTGTACACAAATAAAAGGGTGTAAAGTTCTTGGTTTGTAGATTTGGGCTAAGGAATTAAAGAAAAGGAAGGAAAAGGGGGTTCTTAATTGAAGCATCTTGATTCAAATGCATATTTTGATTTCTGTTTCTCCCCTTTGGTTTTGAACAATATCTAGAAATAAAAAAATTGTAGCCTTGCCCCATTACAACCCAAATAAAGAACTTATGAGGCATGTGTGAATTTCTGTGAATTATTTGAGAAGAACATCAAAGTTTGTCTGTATGAAGTTAGAGATGAATTCGAGTGATACACTATCTTGATACACTTGAGTGATGAGGGATACACAGTTTTCCTTGTGAGATGTTAGGATTCCTTGGTTGTGTTCATTAAGGGTCATTGTCACCTGTATTAATCTCTAGCTTGTCCTTGCATCATAGAGATACCTTGTACTCTTTTGTACCATGGGACATGCGAAAGTCTTGCTCATTTGAATTGGTTCCAATGCTTTACTTTTTGAGTTGTGCATAGTTGTTCAATCAATTAAGGAATGGGTTTACTTGTTCATCGTGTGTGTTTTCATGTCTAGAAGTTTACTTTTCTCTTACTTTTAATCCTTGCCAGGCCTTAAGTTTGTTAGTAATAGGAACTTTAGTTTAGATTGTTGCTTTTTACTTGTGAAATAAATTTTTATTAAGTTTTGGCCTTGTTTTGTAGGAAAAAAAGTGCAGAAAAGGAGTGAGAAGTTTTGGGAGTTGCACTTAGCCTAAATGGAATTGAGCTTAGCACTGGATTACCTGATAATGCTTTTGGTGAAGATTTGATCTCACGTTGGGCACTTAGCACGATTACTCTTGTGCTTAGCACAGTAATCTGGAACATAAAGAAGTCATTTTTAGGAACTACGATTAGCACAGAAGTAGTTGTTGCACTTAGCACGTCACTTATGAGTTGTCACCTATTTAAGGATTTCTTTGTACTTTTTTTTGCAACTTTTCATTATTCACGTTTTTTAAGTCCATTCTCTGCATAAAAGCTACGACAGTGACATTTGTGCTCTTTTATGGCTTCTTCATTTCTACATGGATTTTCTTCCTTTTCATGGCTAGGAGTAGCTAATTCCTTAGTTGTTGGGGTTGGATCTAGTGAGACCCACTCATGCTTTCCTTGTAAAACCCTAACTCTAACCTCATTTTAATCTATTGCTTGATGCTTCTCTACTTCTATGTTTATTTTCTTAATTAATGGTTTTATCACCCGTTTTCATGTTTATGAGTTGAAATGTGGTTGGAAAACTCTTTTTTACTCTAGATTTGAAGTAAAGCAATCGTTGGATTTAGACTTAGGAATGTGTTTAGATTCAATGATCTCTCTATTAATGCTTGGGTTTATAGTAAATTCCTTTATTAATGTCACCTAAGGGATTGGGGGTTTAATGGGGAATTTGATCTCAATCTTCTAAGGGATTAGAGATTGATGAATTGTGTGCATTGAGATATATTGAAATGAGTGTATGAGTTGGGTTTCATAATTGCTTTGTGTTCATTGTGCATGAAGAATAATGTTTCATGATGTCCAAACCCGGCAACATTAATCATATTAAGTGCTATCCATTTTTACTGCATACCACATGTTTGATAAAATTCCTAAATGTTTTTCTTCAACATTTTGTCCTTAATTGTGTGTTGCTAAAATCTCTATTAATTAGTGTTAATTTCCAATCAAAATCATCATTATAAACCTTATTCTTTATTCTTTAGCCTTAGTTGACAAATTGTGAATAAGTGTTTGATATTTCAATTCTTTAGGAAAATCATACTTGGCCTTTCCATTTTATGCTATTTATGCAATTTGGTTCACTTGCCAAATATTATTAACAATCCTTTCATTATACTAAAGTGTTCAATTAGGTCCTCACATTTTAAAAAACTTCAATCAGGTCCTATTATTTTTTTTAAAATGCATCAATCTAGTCCTTTCTCTAGTCCTTTCTGTGAAATTTATGAATAGTGATAATTTTTAACCGTCACTTTAATTAAAAATTAAAATAAAGTAAATATAATTTAAAAATTAAGTTTTAAGAAATAGTAGCAATTAAAAACCTTTACTTTTTTGTTTCACTCCTCTTTCTTTTTCTCCAACCACCCAATTGCAGCCACTGAGAAAACCATCACAACCACCAACAATAACAACAAAAACACAAACATATATGGTTTGGTGGGATTTGGTGCAAATACACCGGTTTGCTAAACGTGCCAACGATCCCGCTAGGCATCCTAAGCATCAACGATTGGCACAAAACATCAACGATTTCTTAAGAGGCAGCTTTCACTCGACCCAAAACCAAATTGGCACAAAACATCAACGATTTGTTCTCCCCAGAGGTTGTGATTGAGTTGTTCAAGGTAATGGCTAAACTGCGTATTGTGGCGGCAAATCGAATACTGGTGGACACTTATTTCGATGCTCGATGTTAGAGCAGTGCCTTTGGTGAAGAGGTGTTTTGTGTTGCAAACTTCTTTTTCTTCTTCCAATTTCAAGACAAGAAAGTGAAAGTTTATCTCTTTTTTCTCTCAATTGGACGGAAAAAGAGAGATTAAAACTTTTATCTTCTTCCAATTCTTTTGTGCTTTTTTCTCAGACCAATAGAGGCATGAAGAGAAGAGGAATGCTTTTAATCTTATTCCAAATTGAATTGCGTGAATATGGTGATGCATGATGTGTGACATAGAGGAATAATGATAATCACATTCTGAAAATGGTACTGTGTACTGAAACTGAAGCACATATTGTGCTTGAGTCTTCTTTGTTAACAAAAATTTCTTTCTTTATTTTTCCAAAAAACCTATGTCTGAAATAATGCTTACAAATATATTGGTGATTAAAAACTACCACTACTTAGGGTAGTATAAGCTCAACCTTTGAGTGTATCTTCAGCAGTTCATATTTGGGAAGATAAATGGGTCCCTGTCGTCCTTGCTTTGCCTAGACAGAGATTTTCTAATGATCTCTCTCTCTCATGTCAGGTTTGTAGCTGTAGCTGATATGATCCATCGATAATCTAGACAATGGGATACACAAATTCTTAGATCTCTTTTTCCTGATAACAATTCTAAAAAATATTGGCTATCTCTATTTCCCTCTCAATCCAACAAAATAAACTGATGTGGAAACACTCAAACGATGGTCTTTTTTCTGTGAAGTTTGGATACCATGTTGAGCTCAAAAGATCCTCTATAGGAGTCCCTTCTCCCAGCTCCATTCATGGTGATTTATGGCACAAGTTGTGAAAGATTACAGTCGTCCTGAATTTTGTGTGGAGGGCTTGCAAAGACATCCTCCCGGTGATGTCCAATCTAAAACTCCAAGTTTATCATATCTGTTTGAGGTGTGGAGAGACACCTGAAATTGTGGTCCATGCTCTCCTCTTTTGTGAGAAGAACTTGGTTTGCTTTTCCCCTTAGTGACATTTTTTTAGTGTAAGATGATGACTATGCTTTTGTTGATTGGTTTTAAGGTAACTTGCAGAGGCTTGACCCGAGTGCTATGGCCAGAATTTGTGATTTGCTTTAGGCCATTTGGAAAGGGAGGAATGAATGGGACTTCAACAAAAAGAGATTTCCAATCTGGCTCCCTCTGAACATGGCAGTTCCCTGAATAAGTGAGTATTGCAACCGATAGTTTATCCAGTTACAATATAGGTGTTTATAAGTGGGAGAAGCCTTCTTAGGGGTTCATCAAAGCTAATATGGATGCCTCAATCCTGGAGGGAAACGGGACCAACCTTGGGGTGATTTTTAGATACCATAATCGTTGGCTTTCTGTTGGACCATTGAGCTATCTCAGCAACTTCTTTTCTCCAGGGTTATTTTTAAATTGAATTGTCAACAACTTTTCTCAACTTGGATGCCTCAATCCTGGAGGGAAACGGGACCAACCTTGGGGTGATTTTTAGATACCATAATCGTTGGCTTTCTGTTGGACCATGGAGCAGGAGGCCTTCTAGAGGTCTTAGCTATGAGTTAGTTAGAATTGAGGATGTTCCTCCTAGATTTGGTTCTTATGAATGATGATGTAAGGCCGTTGGCCAAACCATTTTCTTGCTAATATTGCATCCTTTACCTAAGAAAAAAAAACCGACAAAATTTACAATTCTAACAGCGTTGTCTCAATTGGACGGGAAGAACTTAATTGAGATAATTTTTAAAATTAGAGGACCTAATTGATTTTTTTTAAATATCAAGACCTAATTGAATACTTTAAAATAATTAGAGGATCAAATTAAGTATTCTAGAATCAAAATAAACCCAGCGACGATCATTGGGGAGTGGGGCAAAATTTTACACATCTCATCTGAGTGAAAGCCTGTCAAAAAGGTGAAGCGCTCTAGTCCATATAGATGTCAAATTTTTAATCTTATCACAATCATGTGACTTGCGAAGAAAAAAAATCCTCAATTGAGAGTTCCACTCCAACCAAAATTGATAATGTTAATACAACATAAACTAAAAATGCATAATTTCATTCATTAAATTCTTCCCTATTACCAATATAACAGCATTTTGAAATCAAATCGGCATTACAAAAACATTAGGTGAAAGAAATTAAAAGTTAACTTCTAGGAACCACGCCTAATGCTAACCACAAACCATCCGGCACTATATTTTGATGTTGAAATAATCTGGGTCAAAGTGGTGCAACCGTACATAACCATCTTCACCTCCACTTGAAAAACTACACAAGAAGAAGAATATGAGAGACCAGTATAGAAGTAAAAGAAACAGTCTGACAGTTATTAAACGAGACCATTAAGAAAGCTGTATCACTGAAGTGCAGTGGTGAGTCCAGACTCGAAACTATTAAATATTTTGATGCACATAATTGAAAGAAAAAAAACAACCAAATGTCACAGAAATCAAATGGAGAGCCACATTTGCAACATGATTTGAAATTACAAGTCATAAAATTTTCAATTTACTACATTGATCGACCTCTAGAAAGCTAATGTTGGAATTTGTCAGGAATTTTCTCTTCAAGCTCAAGGCAATTACAGTAATACAGTTATATAATACAAAGAACAAGTACATCTAGAAGCATAAATTTAAAAGTTCCACCTAATTTGAAGGGCAAATAATGAAATAAATTATTAGGCAACAGAAATGGAATATTAATAATTTCATCCGTTCACAATCAAAGAACAAATCAGAACCAGTTCATGTCATGTTATTATGCATTCTTCCTACATCTATCACCATAACTACTATATTTAACTATAGGGATCTTCATTCAAGGTTAAATTTCACGTAAATATTGATCTGCATAACCAAATGTTGAAATTTATGCATTACACATATATCAACAATTATACAAAATCCAGGTTTTGATTGATCAATGTAGTCAATCCCACCTAGTAAAACAGAGAGGTGTTTATATTTATACCGTACATGTTGGACAACTATGCGTAGTAAACACCAGATATTGAGATTTTTAACAGTTGTGTGAAAAAACAGTGCGTGTTTGTTATACAAAATAGAAGGTTTAACTTTAACAAAATCATGGTTGTCAATTTCTCCAACAAATCAAAACAACAGAAGGTTTCAAAGAATAAAAGTATGTCATGATAAAATATAAAAGGGAGTTGAAGAACACAGAATATACCTTTTTCCATCAGGGTTAAAAGCCAATGCATTAATTGGTCCAAAATGCCCTTTTACACCCCCAATTTCTTCTTGAAGAATCTAATCAAATGAATAACAAATATGAAATAAAAAGCAAAATAAGTAGATGTTACATATCATTAGAGAACTAAACATAGTAAAGGAAAAAAAAAAACTTACCTTGTCATAGAATTTGGCTTCAAATTTGCCAGCACGATGATCAGTAGTAGTAACAGCTGATGCATCCTGACCACCTCCAAGTACCACCTACACACAGGACACGGAATTCAGAAAATCATACAAGGAACATATGACCAAATAAAAAATATAAGGTCAAAGATGTTCATAGGGTACTATCAATGATGAAATATTTTGGATGTGCATTTATTTTATAAATTAGGGCATTGACAATGTACAAGAATCATGCTTGTGGTCTATGTGGAATAAATCTCTAGCGAGAAAGAAAGGTGTTGAAAATATATTTAACCAGGTTCCCAAAATTATAGGATGCCGATTTCAAGGATAAAGACCTCAATCAAATAAAGCAGAAGAAAAATTACTTGCATAGATAAATGACAAGAATATCACAACACAAGGTTAAGTAATTTACAACACACAGATACATACATGATCAAGTAGAGGTGACATTGCAACTGCATTGACCGGCCGTTCTGTGACATATGTCTTGATAAGAGTCAATGTTCTAGTATCCCAAAGCTAAATAAAAATTTAAACAAAAAATATTAGGAGAATAAAATCAAGTCATGAAGAAAAGACAAACATGAGAATTAACGGAAAAAGAAATCAGGGAAACAAAAAGTTCATACCCTAGCAGACTTGTCAAGGGAGCCAGTAAGGAAATGCGAACCATCCGCAGACTTAGCAAGTGATGTCACGGTCTTTTTATGGCCAGATTCCTTGTCTGACTCTTTAAGCAGTTTTCCCGTCTGCAAACAAATTAAGTAAAAGTGTTAGCAAAGCAAAATGTAATGGAAAGAAAGAAGAGGGTCAGGCAGGAAGGAAGTGAAATCACCTCAGAATCCCAAATACGAATAACAGCATCTTCACCGGCACTAATAATGGTTCTGTTGAGAGGTCCCCAAATAGCCCTATTTATTCTTCCCTGAGGACCCTTAATGAGAAGCACAGATTCCCCAGTCTCTGAGAAACCAAACCATTAACATTGCATTAACCTTAGCGATAGAAATAGCAATAGCAATAGCTAGCAGTTGTAACGAAGAAAAGTCTTGTTCGGGTAAACTCCTCAATAAGCACTTCCAAGAGAAGCTAAAATAAAGAAAATTTCTCTCATTAGCTAATTTATCAAAACTGTCTCACTTAAATTCTCCCAAAAACCAATTTTGACTTGTGCATAAGCTATTTATTCTTCTAGTAAACGTTTAATGAGAAATTTATCCAAACAAGACCTAGACCAGTAAGGAAAAAAGGAACTTACGTTCAGCAGGATCGTTAGCAATGCGTTTGACATGGATTGCAGAGGGCAATTCCATAAAGGGATCAGTGGTTATAACGGCAAGCTTATCGCCGACCGCGAAATCCACGGACCTCGCCGGGGAATCGAAATTGAAGGTGAACAACTGCTGACCGGTCTGCACGTTCCATAGCTTGGCGGTCTGATCCGCACTTCCCGTTATGAGCCGACCCGAATCTCCTGAAGCAGCATCAGAATCCAAATTAATTACTATCAGTATCAATATTATTAAAAAGCTGAATTGAAAACAGTGATGAAGAGCTTGCTTGAGACGTCGCAGCACCAAACGGCGCCGTTGTGGCCGCGGTAGGTGCCGAGGCGTTCGCCGTTGTCGGCGAACCAGACGGTGGGGTTGTGGTCCTTGGCGCAGGAGAAGAGGAGATCGCCGTCCCTGTTGTACTTGAGGAACGTCAGTGGCCTCTCGTGGCCTTTCATCAGAATCGGCCTCATGTTTAATAATAATAATTAGGGTTTTTTGGGAATACTTTTGTTGAGATTTGAGAAGCGATTACGCAAATGTATAGGAATTTGAACTTTGAAGGAGAAGCGCGTTAGAGAACGTGGGTTCTCACAGGAACGCAGGAAGCACAAGGTAAAGGGCCTGCAGCGTGTGGCGGTGTATTCTTCCGCTGTTCACAGGAACGCAGGAAGCACAAAGGTTTAACGAATGAAACATATATATATATATATATAATCGTAAAAAAATTTCAAATATATTCATGACATGCATATAATATATTACGTTATACTTTTAATGAACTATTTAATTTAATAATTTATTATCTCTTCCGATGTATATTTTTAAAATCTTTAATTTTAACTTGAATATAAATTATTAATAATTAAAAAAAATATGTATCACAACATAAGTTATTTATTATAAAATAAATCTAAAATATAATTATATTTTAACAATTTATTTATTAAGATTTATATTATAGTATAATTTATATATTTAGAAATATTTATTTACTATAAAATTACAAATTTTAGTTATATAAATTATTCTATGCAATGCTTAAAACTTTATAGTGTGTTTGATATACTGGAATGAAAATGAATAAAAGTAAATCAAGATAAAAATTTTGAATTAAAGTATAGTATAAGTGGAGGTCTTACCTCTTTTTTTTACTCATTTTCAACTCTGTCATGCAAAAACAAATGGAGACTAAAATACTAGCATCAATTGGACCATATAACAAGTTGTAATTGAATATTATAAACTAATTTTATAAGAGTTACACTAATTTTCATTATAATATAATTTGATAATTCTAATCTATTCACTTAAGTCCATCACGTGACCTTCAATAAGTATGTCATGTACCATCATCAACTCATCCTTCCTCAGCCTACACCCCCTTTTAGGGCATCAAAATTACAGAGAAATGAGCTTCTCTGAAACAAAAGAATTACAACAGTGGATTTTGTTAATTCCTATTTATATAGGTAAACCCTTTGTTAAGGAACAACTGAAAATTAGGTACATATAATAGGAGGAGGAGAATCCAATAGATCCAAGAAATTTAACAAAAAAACCATTTGTAGTAATTTTGATGTTATCTTAGCTTAGTAATGTTTTTATGTTCTTTTAGTCTCACCTGGTTTTGCTTACATCCATGTGAACACGAGTTTTTTTAGAAAGAAAAAGAAAAGGCAAAGGCTTAAACCGAGTGTTCTCATATTCACAACTGATATGCTAACAAGTTCAATAATAAAAAAAAATGCTTAAAATAAATGTCACAGTAGAGAGGCAACCGGATCATAATTCTTTATTAGACTCTTGATTATCTAAAATAATTTTCCTAATACCCTTTTAAAGCATTTTATTCGATTAAAAAAAGTGCAGTTGGAGCCATGGAATATGTTCTTAATGTTTAAGCCGCAAGGAATGCAATGGCGTAAGGGAGGGCAACATATAAGTTGGTGAAAATCAGGTCAACGGTCATACAATTAGGTAGGAGATAGTTCATCCAAATAATTTAGAAACAAAGCTAATCCTATTTGTCAATATGAAATAAAAATCTGTACTTAAAATACAAATTCCATTTCATAATGTCAAGGCATCATTATATTCCCCAATTTCTCTATTTCATCATGATAGTAATAATATGAATGCCATCATTCAGGTAAAGTTCACTGAGAAAAAGGACAAATAATATCCTTAGATATAGTCGATTTTTATTATAGAGAAAAATCACTTTGACTTGATCATTAAGAACTCAGGCGGATAAATCACACAAAGAAAACTGTGACTTATATCCTGTTCTTGTTTTAAATATTGTAAGTTAAGACAGATATACCTCAACACTAGCAGTTTTTATCAATTGGCATACAGGGCAAACATTGATAAATCCCTCACAATCCTTACACAAGCACAGGTGCCTACAAGGCATCAACAACATGGAAACAGTCTTTGTCTTGCATGCTCTGCAGGTCAGATTCTCCATATCTTGGTAGCTCTTGTGAGTAGAGTTTATAGGTGCGGCCGGAATGTTCAGGAAGTTATTAGGATCTATATATGAGGCATCATCATCAACCTCACTCTCTCCAAACCCTTCCTTCCCTTGTTCAGCTCCTTGTGAGATTGCCTGCTGAAGGTTGTTCCTTAAAGTATTGACAACTGACTCATTATACTTTGCTCTGTAATGCCAGCTTTGTGCTTCAACAGCCACCTGCTTAATTCTTTCTGCCAGCTCCCTGTTTTTTCGGTTCATGTTTTCTATCTCCACGTCTTTTTCCTTAAGCTTTGTGTTAATACCTTTCTCAATGGAGGTAAGGAGAGCTGCCACGTGCTTTTGCTTCATGTCTCTCACTCCCTTTGACAGTTGTTCCTTCTGTGTATAAAAATAATTGTAATAACATTTCAGAAAAGTATGAATCACGAATTACAAAATTGATAACTCTGTAGTTGAAGTAGAATTTCTGGTTCTTATAGCTTTGTGCAATAGAAAAAACAATCATTTAAAACTTTTCCATTACAATACCATCATCACCCTTACTCAAAGATTAGAACATTTCAGATAAATTCAAAAGAGCAACTCCTAATGAATTAGGTAATGACTGGACAAACATAACCAGAAAATTCTACCCAAAATGACTGCAATAATATATTAGTATTTTCCCCCACTTTCCTATTGGATTAAGCCACAGGCCAGTCCTTTATACCTTTCTAATGAACAGAAATATTTTGAACATAAATCATTTGTACCCAGAAGACCTCCAACAAACATCACCACAAAATGAAAAAACAGATAGCAATCTTCATATATTACCTGAAGTTTAACATACTGGTCCAACTCTTCTTGCTGCCTATCAAGCTCAGTTCTGATATTGTCACCAAAAGACAATATGATAGACGGTGTGGCAGTCATGCTGCCACTTGCAGAAGTAACAGATGAGTTACGCTCATCATCATCATATGAAAGCCTCAATCCTGTTGACACAGGGTTAGGATTTGGAATACTTGCTAATTGATCAGCATCATCTTGATGAACATTGTAGTTTAAGGAAATCTGAAGCCTTTGTTTCGATATATCTTCCATTTCCTTGCTTTGTTTATTAGGCTGAATCATGGAGCTGATATGCTCATTTCCAAAGTAATTAACTGGGTCAACACTACATCCAGCTTGTACTGCAATAGATATTGCATGTCTATCATTCAGTGATAAGGTAAAAACTAGAGATGAAAATACTAAAGCTATTAAGGACATACAAATTACTTTACATGGTTACTTAAGGAACTGCATAAAATGATAATGTGAAACAAATATGTAATAACTTCTAAATTTAATAAGAATTTCAGCCCTACCAACAAAAAGTATACAGAATCAGTAACTTGTTGCTCAGACACAGTACAAGATTCAAGTAAAGAAAACCACCCCTAGTTACAATCAAAACAAATTCCCTGTCAAGGACCATTACCACTCTTATATTTCAAAATCAAAACATGTGAGAAAGAATGCAGGATAAGTGGGTACACAAAAAAAATTAGGTGGCACAACAAGCAATGCACACTAACAAAACATGCATACATGCAATAACCAAGACAACTTCATAACACGTTACCATCCCTATTCAAAAAAGGAAAGGAGATGCCATAATCATTCCTATAGCAGCAGGAGCTAGAGAATAAAATTGTTGAAAGTACAGCATGGAGGAAAGTAGCAATTGAGTACAAATCTTAAACCAGAAAAAATACACGTCAAAAGCATAAGTTCAACAAAACAGAGATACCCTGTTTAACCACCACATTCAAATGATACAGTGAAAAGATTTATTGTTACATGAGAAAAGGAAGGAGTAAACTCACAATTTCCAAACAACTGCAACTGATTTGACACATTAGTTTGATGCCGAAATTGAGTTTCGTCCAAGAAAACAGGAAGCAAGCGATTTCCATTGTTGCCTCCCAACATTATCCAAGGAAATGTGATTGCCTAGCTCAAGTATGTAGCCTTAAAAGATACTAATGAAGCTGCCAATAGTTATCTGCAAAAAAAGGGGAAAGAAAGAACTCAGCATCAACTTTGAATAATGAAAAGCTAACATCAAACATTACAGCACCAAAAACCACATCAGTACAATACTTTGAACTATTTGGTTTGTAAGGGTTGGGGGGTTGATGGTCTAATGAAGTATACTTATAAGTTGGCTTTGGAAGAGGATGGAAGAGGACTGTGATGGTTCTTGGTAAATATTTCTTTGTCTCCTAGTTGTCAAGTAGTTTAGTGTACATGTTCAAACAAAAAGATGAAAATAGACAAATTCCATCTCAAGGTTGAGTTGCAAATATTTATAAACTAATGTTTAGATAGAAACAAAGGCTAATTGTGCAGCATTTAGTGAAGATGAGGTAAAATCAAATATTTGAAGCTGAAAAAATGAATATTAACTTTCAGTAATATCTAGATAAAATATTCTGATAAATACAAAGGAAAATTCAGGTAGCACATGGGAGGAAGCTGTTTTTAAAACTAACCATATACTTCTTATGATTAGAAACTAAAGTTCCAAAGCAATTATTTGCAAGTTCAGTAATACCAAAAGACATGATTTGTAGTAAAGATAAGTACAATTAACCATATCCTTCTCAAGCTTTTCTTGGGGTTTTCTTCTCCTTGGAAGGAGAAATTTGTCCAAACACAATTTTAAAGTAGCTCAATTAAGTTAGCTTGTTTAATGAAGAAAAGGCCAAACTGAGAAATAAAAGAGCTTCTGCTCTTAAGAAGTTAAAAAAAGTAAGGCAAAACACTCCCCTAGTGAAGTCTTGAGAAGCAATATCGAGGTTAAATGCTGATTATGTGTATCTTTACTTACATATGTTTAGTATACATGCTCTCATAAGAATGCAAACAATCCTAGGAAGCCAAATGCTGGGTTTCAAATAATAAGTTTTAGAGTTAAAACAAAATGATATATTGACTATCAGTATCAACAACAATAATAGCCTTATCCCACTAAGTGAGGCCGGCTACATGGATCACACAATATCATTGGGCTTAATTAAAAACCAAATTATCAAGTATATTATTCACCATGAAATCCCTTTCAATAATTTTGTCCAATGTCCTTTTAGATCTCTCTTTACCACTTCACAAAAGGCTAAAAACCGTGTCATCTACTCTCCTCCTTGATGCCTCAAGTGGACTTCTTTGCACGTGCCCAAATCACCTTAATTGAGTTTCTATCTTCTTTTCCTCAATAACTGTCATGCCAATATCTCCTTGATACTATCATTTTGTATCTTGTCCTTTCTTTTGTGGACACACATCCATCTTCACTCCACCTACAATCTCATAGCTAGTCTCAAACCCAAATAAAGGAGAACAGTTACGTTAAGCCCTCGACAGCCAGCGTAAAATTTGTTTAAACCCCAAACATGGATCGCTCATAGAAGATACATTGAGCTCCAACAGCAATATCTCTGAACTGTTTCCTAATATTCACTTTAAACAATCACATAAAGTATCTAGGAAAGCCATATGCAGAACCATATTTGGGCAAGTGCAGCACTAGTTATATAACTAATTTTAATAAAGATAAAATAAAATAAAAATAGAAGTAATAAAATGGTATAATGATTTCCCCAGAAAAAAATGATTGAGTTTTGCCTAAATCAGTTGAATAATTTGAAAATTGGCAAAGAAAATATATAGAATCTCCATAAATGGGTATATCTATTCTTTTTCCCATTTTTATTTTTTTTTTTGTAAGCAGTGATGCATGGAAATGGAAGCCATAGACTTCCCAAATAAATCTGACGAATGTTCATTAAAATTTGATCGCATCTAACGAATCACCAAGACAAAATGAGTAATCAAAACTAACATGTATGCAAAATAACAAGATGAAGATCTTAATTCTTAAGTGATATATAAATTTGTAAATATGAAAGCACTCAAAAATTTCACTCAGATTAATAAAACTAATTAAATGCTGAGATACAGAACAGAACATGACAACAAAAAGCTATCTTGATGTTCAGGGACATGTGTTTTGATGGTCACAAGAGGAGGAAATGGAAAACTGCAACGCAATCCACTACCAATAAAGTCAAAAACTTTGTGGCATGACAAGAAGGAAGAACAATTCAAACAAGAACCCAGTACATACCTTTGAGATTGAAATGCTTTACAACAGGGAAAACAAAAAACAAAAAAGATCAAGCTGATACAGGCACAAAAACAACCATGGAACAAAAAGGTGGCACAAAGGAGGAAGAAGAAGGTGAGAGATCTGGAATGGAAGATTGAGGAAAGTGGATGGATGATGGATGATGGAAGATGAAGGATGAATGAATGATGAGTTATGAATAGAATATATGAAGAAGGAGTGGGTGTTGCATAAGAGAGAGACACACAACTATTATTAATTTGTGGAATTTTCTATGGTGGTCAGAACATAAAAATATATTTTTAATATAGATTTTATACGAGCATGGTTAAAATTAAAAATTGGTAAAGATTACGTAAATACTTAAAAATGATGTATATTTATCTTTAATTTTTAATTATTCAGATAAAATATAGATTTTACACACACATTTGTTGTCTATTTTGTTGGATGGATTTTAAACGTGGGTCTCACTCTCACAATAACTACTTGGATTTTAAACATGTTTTACAAATTAATGAAATGTTATAAGTCTTTCTTCTTTTGAAAAAAGCATAAGTCTTACAACAACACTAGTTAAGCTCATAAGAAATTAATAAATATAATTTTTATTGAAAATTATGTTACATTTATATTAAAAATCAGAGTATAACATATTGTTAACAATAACATTAAATTATTTATTATTTTTAAATATTTTTTAAGTATTGATAGAGTGTGTTTGGTACAGCTTTTTTGTTAGAGTAAAAAAATTCTTAATATTGTTAGAGTGTGTTTGGTACAGCTTTTTTGTGGCTTATTTTTTCCTTAAAAAGAGAGGCTAGGACCAAACAATCTTATATAATTTTTCTTAAAATTATAAGTAGCTTATTTAACAAGTGTAAAACTAAAAAATAAGCAGCTTAAAAAAAGTTAAGTAGGGGAGTTTCTTTCTTGCTTAAGCGAAGCTTATTTCAGTATATAAATCTCTATTCGAATTCCTCTGTGTCCAAAATTTTGTCCTTTTCTTTTTCTTTATTATCATAAAGTTTGCAGGTCCATATGTCATGAAAAAATGGACGCTTGTTGTATTCACAAAAATTTAGATTGAACCAATTATTATTAATTATTTATAACAGAAGGAAAACAGATAACAAGACTGACAATAATCGGAAAATAATATAATGTTACAATAAATTGGTATTTTCTAAAATTGAAAAATTTAAATATATCTATTTTAATACTTTATTTATTTTCATTATCATCAAAATAAATTTATATAAATGAAATTATTTTTAATAATTTTTTTATTAAAAGTATTTTTGGTTGAATGAGATAATTAGTTTTAAACATAACTAAAGTTTTTAAAATATTTTACCAAACAACTTTTGTCTTAAAAGGTGTTTTTTAAGCTGAAAAAAAAAATTCACCAACAAATTTTACTTATTTTTTTAAGTCTTTATTTTTAGCTTTAAATTAAAAGTAACTTGTAAGTAAAAAAAACAACCTGCACCAAACATTCTCTACATAGATTACTTAACATTCACCATTAAGTGCAATGTGAAGAGTTAGACCTCTGTTTCCAATATGGGCTATTCTCCCTCATTTGTCATGCATGACATAATAAACACACGTTATTCATGCCTAGCCTATGTTATTCCAAAATTAGACATAAGTGTTTTTTTTCTTTTCAAATTGAATTAATTTCGTGTTAGTTTGGCCCAAATTTTGCTTGCATAATCTTAAAAGACGTGGTCTAGTTCATTCACTTGCACCATCTTTATTTGTAATTAATTTTCTTTAAACTAAAAAAATAATTCCCATGCATTATTAGTATAAAATAATTATATTATCAGTTAATTAAAAATTATTTTAAATAATTAATATAACTTTTAAAATAATTATTTTAAAAATTAATAATCTTATCATATATAATAATTTATAATTGGATAAGAATGTTACAAAATCAATAAATTTTAATTAAGTTACAAGAAAAAGATAAACTCATTTACAATATTAATATTGGATCGAAAACGTAAATTTTATAAAATAAACTATTGGGTAAGTCGGATGGATGAAGGGAAGGGATAAAAAGTTAGACGGGACAAAAAATTATTTTTATGAGTCAAAAGGAAAGTAAAGCTCTGCCCCCTTTGTTTATTTGCTTAACTTTATATACAACCACACTCTTAGATGTTATATTTTTGCCCCTATTCATCATTTTAATTAACAGTAAATTATGTCTTCCTAGAGACACATTTATTTTATAAATATGAGGTAAAGTTTCATATTGTGTATAAATGAGAAGATTGAATACTATATCATTGAAAAAAAGATTCATAAATTTGAATCTTAAGGTTTTAGATTAACATGTCGTGTTAAATTTATTTATGTGATTACTCATGATCCATTGGTGTAAATCTCTTTAATGTTTTTTCTCTTCGGTGACACAATAACTGGTATCAGAGTCGATGGTTCGACTTCATGATCGGCTCGCACAAGTAAGATGGGGCGGCAGTGGATCCTTAGTTTAAACATCTCTTGTATCAAAAGTTTTTTTGGTAATGGATCTAGACGATGTATCTCATGAGTGGAGGAAAAAAAGGCTCACACTAGAGGGAGAGATTGTTGGAGTAAGTGTAACATGAAGTGACACACCATGTAAGAATGAGAAGGTTAAACATTATATAAGTGAAGAAAAGACTTATAAATCTGAGCTATAAAGTTTTGAGTTAAAGTGTTATCAAGTTCACTTACGCATTCATGTTTCATACTGTATCTGTATCTGAATCAGTGCTTCTTAGCAATACTTATCCTCAAATAGTTTCTCGCCTGATTTAAAGCTAGCTCTCTTGCTGCCATTGGTACAGGAGAACCTTCCACAGAAAACATCACTAAACAAGAAAAAAGAATAAGACTAAAGGGCATCTTTTTTGGTAACATCTAAAAGTAGATGTTGAACATAAGTAAAAAGAGAAACCCAGCTTATACATTCCAAATGTGATTGTAACACAGTCCAAAAAACATTACATGTAGGTACTAATTTACAAAGCTAATGGTTAAACCACTTCTTTTGTTACTTATTTTATTTGGGAAAGCAAATGGAATATTATTTTTTTCTTTTAAGTTTTCTTCTATCATTTTTTTTTTGTAATTCATTTTACATAAGAAATTACGCTGACCATTTTTTTTATTCAAGGGATTGGTAAATCAAAATCATCATCTTCAACATGGTGCTACTGATATATAACAATGGTACTCCATACCCCTTGGACATTTAATAGGCATGTTAGTGTGTATGCTGCTTCGTGCATGCAGCTGCTCCTCACCTATAAACTGTTCCAAGATTGCTTCATAGGTGATCCTGCCCTACTGGTTCAGAAAACTCGGATTGCTTACAAATTATTCCAACATTGCTTTATTAGTAGGAAACTTTTTATGAACATATTATGTCAATACAAAACTTGTCCTTGTTAATCTTCTTGCTTCAATTCTTACATTTCAATCTTGCTGTGGCTGTCTCGAAATTGTGCTTCACTCATTCAAAAGGAGTTGTGACTATTTTTAGGTTTCGACCAAGACATGAAAAGGCTTCTCACATGTATGCTCATTTACAAAGAAGCACCCAGCGAATAAAATAAAAATCTGTTTCCAATAGCACAAGAGGGCCTTGCATCTCACACTTGCAAACCATTCGCATATTTAGTGATTTCTTTCGTGTGGTTCATGCCAAGTGAAATCCAGGAAGTCACATACCTTCTTTTCTTTATAAAATTTCAAACTAGCACATCCGATGCTGTCTTTAGGCTTTTCTAAGCAGCTGTATAATGTATGCGGTTTTGTCTTTTCTTGGACTTGGATCCACAATTAGAGTGAGACTCTACTGCAGTTCTAAATAAATTAGTTCTCTTTCATTCTTCTGGTAATAGTTGACAGCATAACTTATAAAATCTTTATCAATCATGCACAAACTAATGGTCTTCTAGGTTAAATTAATCCTGTCATTTGTAAAGACATCCTCTTACCTGGTCATATTCTGCAGTCTCATGTATATCTTGTGTAAATAGCTTAAGCTCTCTGAAATACTTTTATATTCTTATAAATAACTCATAATAAAGTTGTAGCTCAAATGTAACAATATGTATTGATTATTCAATCAAATTCAATGAGTAAATCCAGCTAATGACAAAAGAAAGGTAATACATACCAAAATAGCTATGTGGTTATTGTGGTTATCCAACTTTTTCCTCAAAGATACATTTTAAGAATCGGGCATGGTGGTTGTCAAAGTTCCTTTCCGGACTTTCTTCAGGTCTAATAGTGTGTTTAGTTTAACACTGGTGCACTTTCCAAAGCAGTTGAATGTGGAAGCAATAAATTATTGAATTGCTGTTCTACATGGGTTTAAATGAAAAAAATAAACATGTTCTTAGCAATTACAGAAAAACAATGAATTTCTTGTGTAGTATGGCAATAATTAATTTGAAAATTTTCCTCTTATTTTTATCTTAAAAAAATTTTAATCAGAAAAAAAACAATATACTTATTTTTTATTCCAATTAAATAACATAAAAACGGCTTACTACACGTGAAACAATTTTTCAGAAATTTTAAATTGTGTTCATGGTTATATAATACGAAATCATTAAATATACTCCATTAAATATTTTAAATAAATTAAATTAAAAGGTATAGTAACACTTCGTGAAATAAAAATATTAAATGGGAAATAAGTATAACTGTATATTTTTTGCTTAATATATAGTTTTTTTTTTGCATGATAAAATTTTATCATAATCTTGTGAATATTTGGAAGAAAACTGTGTTAAACTTATTTAGATTTATCTTGTTATATAAGCATTCAAGTAGATATTTGGTTAAGCTTATAAAAGTAACTTATAATGTCTATACTTTTTTGTGGTGAATACTTATAACTTCTATATAGTTTCCTTTTCATTTACCTTAATAAGTTTCATGGTGAAATTGAAATATGAAAGCTTATCAAAATAAGATATAAACTCATATGTAATAAGTGTTAATTAAATAAATACTTAATTAAATTATTTATCTAAATAGGATCTTATAAAAATACTTTTAAATATGCATAATATAAACAATTTAATAATATAAGACGTTATGTAGTGACCTTCCACCCAAAAAAGATGCTACATTGTTTGATTTACTAAAAAGATAAACAAATAAAATAGTATTTAATAAATAGTTAAGTTACAGTATAACTTTTTATGGTATATGTTGTTTGATGGTCAATATATAATACAAATAATTTTGTATTGTATTTTGTTTGATGTGTGTTATGCATAAAATAAAATAATATAAATTTTACTATAAAATCCTAAGTGCATTAATAGCATCTTGACGACACAATAAAGGAGAGACACCTCCACGGAAGAGACACGACCCCTAACCACGGAAGAGACACGACCCCTAACGCCACAGGGTCATCGTGATGGCGGCAACCATGACACGACAAGGTGACATGACCTCGTCAAATTTGGTCAAAAGAAGAAAAAAAAACATAACAAGAAAGAGGGAAATGAGGATAAAAACATTTGAATAAATTAACAATAAAAAATAAGCAGAAAGAGAATAACAGTCGTTCATATGATTCTCGCTGGTGACTAAGACGACCCTTATCGACGATGAAGGTATGACGTTTAAAGAGAGATTTAGAGAAAGAAATGCATATAAAAAAAAGATGAGATAATGAAAAGTTAAAAAATATAGATAATATTATATTTTTACTTTTGTTGGATACTAGACAAAAAGTTATACCATTTAAGAAGTTACAAATTTTTTGATATTTGTTCATTTCATCATTCTTTATTTTGTATTGTTTTTGAGTCATTTTTTAAATCAAATATTACATAAATATTTTTATATTGTTCAGTGTTTTATTTTATTTATTTTTTACGAATGAAACACACCTGTAATGAAATATTACCGAGTTTTTGCAAAGAAAAATGAAAAGGTAAACTTTTCCGTCAAGAAGAGCCTTATTCAGCAGATAAATAATCAATTGATTTTTTCTAAGTGAAATATCCACCTAAAATCTTTATCTTTATTTTTTTTTCCCCCTTTTTATATAATCTTTTATTTCCTTTCTTACATGTTAAAAACCAATATAAATATGGTGAAGAAGGGTTTAGGTGGGTTTTGAGCACTTGGAACAGAAGAGCACGCTGAGAGAAAGGAAGATGATCATCCCCGTTCGTTGTTTCACCTGCGGAAAGGTCTATTCGCTTCCCAAACACTCTGTTTCTTCCTCTTTTCACTCTATTTCGTAAATTAAAAACAAAAAAGTTTGGGCCTTTATGTGGGATTATGGTTTAGGGTTTTGGTTAATTAATGATCATTTTGTTTCGTTTTCTCCGATTTAGGTCATTGGAAACAAATGGGATACCTATTTGGACCTTCTGCAGTCAGATTACAGTGAAGGGTCGGTACCCTAATTCCTCTCCTTTTTTTTCTTTCAATTTTTTAAGATTGATTGAAGGATTTGTTATTTTTTACTAGTTTTTCTCTCCAGATATGGGGTTGCTGAGACAGAACAGTTGAACTATTTTTAGTTGTTTATCTATATGAATAGCTTTTTATTTGTAAGGATTATTATGCTACTTGGTAATTGTTCTGTCTAGGGTTTCGTTGGAGGGAGAGAGTGGTGCTAAGACCATGTGCTGATGTGCTTACTTGTGAAGTTGTTGTTGTTAAATGTATTGTTTTCTAAAAATCTGTGTCTTTGTGTATGTGCTTGTCATTATCTTGTGTTTTGAATTAAATTGTGGCTTGCTCTTGCTTTGACTAGCTGAATTTTAGGTAAGATTGCCTACGTAGTGACATGATTAGTCTGTATATATGTAAATAAATTGTCTCCTTGGAGAGTAAATAAATATGTGTTTGTGTCTGATCTATTCAAATGTTATTTGCTTGTCATAGTTGTGTTGTATCTGTAGGTTGTTACTCTTTGGTCATGTGTAATAACTTTAATTGCTGGGTATTATATATATCATTTGAGTGGTGGAGTTCATAGTCACTTCCATTTCTATCTTATTGTCAGTTCAACATGCATTTATATACAATGTAGCATGTCTGGCTTAGCTGCAAATGAACTTGTTAGAACTTGTCACCCCAAAAATAAATAAATAAATAAAAGGAACAATTAAGAATTTTAAGCGATAAGCTAAGCACAGATTGTATTTGCATTTGGCATAACTTGTCAAGAAGTATTAGTTTATCATATAATATTTCTCTTCCTCAACCGCATCCTTTGAGGGATATAGGGTACCATCGTGTATATTTTGAAATACTTGATTCCTTAATGGAATTTTATTGTCTACCTCATGGAAAAGATTAGTTTTAATATTGGCATAATGATGGATTGCAGAGATGCACTGGATGCTTTGGGACTGGTTCGATATTGCTGTAGGCGCATGCTTATGACCCATGTCGATCTCATTGAGAAGTTACTGAATTACAACAGTAATTCTTGTTCCCTCTATTATACTTTTCGTGTGTTTTAATTTTCAAATATCAATCGGTTTGTACTGATCGTACTTTTGGTTGCAGCTCTGGACAAGTCTGATCCCAGTTAAGAAGGCTTAAGGAGCAAAGAATGACCAAGATGTTTCAGTTGCATTCCATGCTATCTGGCCAATGAACAATCTTTTTTCCTTTTCTGAATTGTTTTGCTACAAGCTGGTCATGGTTGTGTGCTGATTCATGTGAATTATGGTTATCCGTTCTTTAAAGGGGCTATATGACAAAGCGCAGCTTATGTTAATTACTTCATTTCTAGTCAGTGTGATGCGAAGCTGTCTTTTGATATTAATATCTCATACACAATTATATGTCTACCATACTTTAGAAGACTGACCCGTACTTTTAAAAATCTGATTATTTAAGAATGTCCTAAATTTATATATTTAGAAATATTGCTACCTGACTTACTCTGCATGTTGCAATTTAAAAATATATAATGCGTGTAGTGTTAATTTGGGGATGAGTTTATGTGAAAAAAGTTAACCTTAGAAAATTTCATCCCAAGTGTTAATTGAGTATCAGACTGGCTCTTAGCAGCACTATCACGAACACCATTGATAATATATAATATCTAAAGCGTAAAATGTGATGAATACATGTTAGCAATATTAGTGTATTCTGTTTAATTGACACAAAAAAAAAGTAGGATAATAATATTTGGAATTCTGTATTATAAAAAATTGGTAAAATTAATTTTCATTTGTTTTTGGAAAAATAAAATAAACTTAGTAGAATTGTATTGTTTAAAATTATTTTTTAACATTTAAATACTAAATTAATAATATTATTTTAAAACAAAAATAAAAAGTATCTTTTCTTTACAAATTTTCTTAGATATTTATTTATTTATACAGAGAGAACTTAGATGTGTGTCTTTCACTTACATAATTACAACATGATACAAATCATATCTTTTTTGCTATAATTGGTAAAAATTTAATCTGTTTTTATTGGAATTTCGTTGTTATATAATGAAGTATGTATAATTTTCATTTTTTTTATCAACTTTGATTTAGTAATCAAATATTGTAACTATAAATTAAAATAAATAAAGAAATAATTAATTAAAATAAGTAATTTGACATTAAAGAAACTAATAAAAAAAAGTAGAATTTCAAGTTGCATAATAATAAAGAAAATTAGATATGAGAATTTTTCTAGATAACAAACAAAAAAAGATATAAGAATTTTTAAATTGAATAAAAAAATAAAATGAAATTTCAAATAAAATAATAAGAATAAAATTGAGAGAAACAAAACTGGTAACTTATAAGTTGATTTATTTTTTATAAATTACTTCAACTAATTTATCAAAATAAGTTATTTCAAGTAGTTTATAAAAAATAAGTTATTAAAATAAATTTGTATCAAACGAACTTATTTTGGTAGAAGGAACTTGTGAGCTTATTAGAAGGCTTACCAAATATATCTCAAGATGGTTGGTTCATGAAAGGCAGGAAAGTCTTCCCACCCATGAATGGCATGAGGACTTCTGGTATCTCTTCCCCCATCTTCCTTCTGGTAGTTCTCTAGTATGCAGCAAATGATCCTCTCTCAGTAGCCGTGAGATTAGAGTTCAACAAGTGAACATATTGCTTCATCTTCTCATTGCTCTGCAGCAGTTAACATGCAAAGTGCAACAGTTAAATTTATGAGACTACGTTCATGTATAGGCATTATTAATGATTATTTTCAAAGTATAAATTTGCTAGTCTGCCTAATAAAATTTACAACACAAATATAGTTGTACACATATACTAATTTCATTTCAATAGTGTACTTTAGTTACAAGAGATGAAAATCTAGCAAACATGATTGGGCTTGGATTTGTTTGGAATATTATAAATAACTACACAATGATAGGGTTGGAGAATACATTTCAACATTGGCAGGGTTATTCTCCAAACAGAATTAAGCCAACAATTTTTATAATTTCTGACACAGGAAAAGTTTTATCAACATTGGATATGCTCCTCAATTCAAAAGTAAATAAATAAATGCAGAGGTTGAACATGACATGCCGAAGTCTTCAATTTGGACTTTTTTTTATCAGCAGGGTACAAAAATATGCCTCCATAAAGCAATGCACGATGAACATCAGCTACCATGCTGTTAATGTATAGACATATCATAAATTGAAAAAAAGAATATGAAACAGTCATTCTGTGGCGACATTCAAGTGCAGTAGTTCATGAGAATAACACAAAGCAAAGTTGAGTTAAATTCATTAAAATAGCCATTAACAAACTCTTTTAGTTGCTGATTATCTTGTTTTTGTTCTTGTGAACAAACAAACTGAATTATCAATTTAACAATTGCATCTATGGATTATACCAAGTCTTTTTATCTTCTATTATATCAGCCATTCTTTATGCATGCTTCAATGTTGTGAAATCCAAGGGGATTTAACATCAAGAAGATTTACACCAATGAATCATGAGAAACCACATAAGTGAACATAACATCACACTTTAACCCAAAACTTAAGACTCATGTTTATAGGTCTTTTCTTTCACTTATATGATCCTCAACTTTTTCATTTTCACCCAATGTGGACTTCACCTCACACTTGTACTCCAACATTCAAAAAATTTCAACAGGAAAAAAAGGTTCATTGTTCATATTAATTTGATATGAGATTCAGACTCGAGAAGCTGAAAAAAATGTTCTCCAGAAAATGAAAACCCACCTGCTAGAGAATTGATGATTTTGCCAAAACTAGGAATTTATGGCAACGAGTGTTAATGAAAAATAACCGTTAATGATTTAAAAGCTTAACTCTGCACCTAGTTGATAATATGCATGCTTCATTATAGAGCTAACCATTACCAAGGAGAGTCTTCAGGTGGCTTCTTCTCTTTATTTATTTATTTATTTTAAATGCAACTTAGCAGCTCTTTTTCATTGATAATATCTTATGGTCTGGCTACTAATTCAAAGCGTTGTTTGCATTAACCGTTAGAAAATATGAAGTTAAAAATAAAAGAAGATTCAGAGTGGCAATTAACCAACTTAACTCTGAGGAGGACTAAAACAAGGGCAGCGAACAAATTAGACTGCTTCAAAGGTTGAGAATCTAATGATACCTTCTAATATATCTTAAGAGACTTTGGCGATGAACCATCTTCTGGAAACTTGCATTGCCAACGTAACTGAACAGAAGGGAAAAACAAATTACAAGATTGGCAAAAATTGCACTTTTGTGCCTGAAAACATTATAACATTACTGAATTCAAGCATACGTGGCGGTAGGACTGTCCCAGTTTTTGGAATCTCCTTCATTCTTTGAATAAATCTTGCCTATATTTGGGATCTGCACAGAGAACCACACATCAAATGATTTACATATGCCTCAAGTAACCCACAGAT
Organism: Glycine soja; assembly: GCF_004193775.1. Lineage (NCBI taxonomy): Eukaryota > Viridiplantae > Streptophyta > Magnoliopsida > Fabales > Fabaceae > Glycine > Glycine soja. Next base: position 3,127,271 of record NC_041002.1, on the reverse strand, counting down.
GGCGTGGATATACATGTGTTTGTACTCTATGAATTAATACACCAACTTTCTCTGCCAATCATCTAAATAGTTAATAAATATTGTTCAACATTTGATTCTAAAGCACAGTCATCGTGAGAATGTGAATCAGAATCTATTTTATTATACTTTATTAGAGTTTATGTTAGAATTTCTACTGTTATTTGTCATGTTGTTACAAGTTTCTGTTTTAATTAGAGTTTATGGGTTGTTACAAATTAATGGGTAGCTTTATTTGTCCTTATTTTCTATTATGAATCTTTTGTATTTAAAGATTGGAAAATATGAAGTAAAGCATTGGAGTTTTAGCCTTCATTTTATTGTGTCTGGTTGAAATTTATTTCTTATTTCCAATTAGTGGTATCTGAGCTCAATTGTTCTTGAGGGAATTGGTAAAGAGAGAGTTCACCAAACACTTACCATGAGATTTGAAAATGTAGTTTGATAATTTAACCATTACATTGTTAGTTTTTTAGGTGAGAATTATCACTTATGGACACTTAGAATGCAGGCTTATCTTGACGCTGGTGATCTTTGGGAGGTTGTTGAAGAGGATTATGAAATTGATCCATTACCAGACAATCTAACGATTGCACAAATCAAGAATCATAAGGAAATAAAGCAGCGAAAATCGAAGGCAAAGTCATATCCGTTTTTTGTTGTTTCTCAAGCAATCTTTACTAGAATTGTGACTCTAAAGTCAACAAAGGCCATCTAGCATTGTTAACAAGGTGAGATTGCTTGGAACTTAGTTTCTTGATACAAGGATATTTCAAAATATCCTTGTGACTATTCCTGAGAGGTTTGAATCCACCATTTCATCTCTGGAAAATTCCACTGACCTGTCAAAAATTAATTTGGCGAATTGGTGTATGCTTTGCAAGCCCAAAAGCAAAGGAGATTGATGAGGGAGGAAGGCATGATTGAAAGAGCTTTACAAGCCAAACTAAAACTCAATCAGGGTCAAAAGGCAAAGAAGAAAAGGACCCATTGGAACTTTGAAAAAGGACAGAGTTCCAATAAAGGGAGTAAAGCTGGAGATGAAAAGGCGGATGAGATCCTCCATGCCAACATTGAGGAAAAAGGAATCATCCTCACTTCAAATGTTGGAGAAGGCTTGATATACGCTGCAATAAATGCAACCAGAATGGTCATATTGCAAAATTTTGCAAGAATAAAAGGCATCTCAAGCTAAAGCTCAAGTGGCTGATCAACAACACGAGGAGGAGGAGCAACAATTATTTACAGCAGCATGTTTTGCCATCAACAATAATGGTGAAAGTTGGTTGATTGATAGTGGATGTACACATCATAAGACCTATAAGACCTATGATGAGGAGTTGTTCAAGGATCTAAACAGAACAATTAATTCAAAAGTCAAGATAGGCAATGGAGAGTGCATAACTGTTAAAAGAAAAGGCATTGTTGCAATTGAAAGTTGCTCAGGTACTAAAATCATTATTAATGTGCTTTATGTACCTGAAATTAATCAAAATTTGTTGAGTTTTGGCCAGCTACTTGAAAAGGGCTACAAAGTATTGTTTGAAGACAAAATGTGTCTAATTCAAGATGCAAAAGAACAAGATCTGCTTAAGGTCAAAATGAAGGGGAAAAGTTTCTCTTTGGATCTTATGGAAGAGGTGCAGGCTTCTATTTCAAGTACAATTAATGTCACTGAGCTTTGGCACAAGAGATTGGGTCATTTCAACCATGCTTCATTGTTACACATGAAAAAACAGAATATGGTGAAAGGCTTGCCATCATTAGAAGATCATGTAAGCAGTTGTGGCACGTGCCAGTATGGGAAGTAGTCTAGGTAGCCATTTCCATAGTCTAAATGGAGAGCATCACAAAAGCTACAGTTGATTCATATAGACCTTGGAGGACCACAACCTGAATTATCTTTAAAGGTAAGTCGATATTACATTGCTTCTATTGATGATTGTACAAGAATATGCTTGATTTATTTCTTGAGATTCAAATCTGACGTTGCAGGAGTTTTTTTTTAGGTTTATTAAAGCTTGGATAGAAAATCAATCTAATTGTAAAATCCAGGTTTTAAGGTCTAATAAAGGGAAAGAATATGTCTCAGATCAATTTAATTCCTTCTATGAAGAGGTTGGGATTGAGCAGCAACTTACTACCCCTTACATTCCACAATAAAATGGAGTGAGTTAGCTGAAGAATAGAACAATAATGGAGATGGCTAGATGTATGATGCATGAGAAAGGACTTGTGACACCCTCTACCCTCACAATTATAACTAACTAATTAATTAAATCATATAAAATTTAATTAAAAGATTATAAACACATAATAATAAAAGAAGGAAAAAAAACATGCAAAATTAATTAATAATTTTTCTTTTTAAACACATTTAATTTAATCAATTCAAAAGGATAAAGGTTCACATCCACTTAGTGAAAACATAATAGAATATTTTTTTTTTTTTAATAAAAGGTAAGATTATCCCGGCTCAAAACAAGGTCGTCCACTCTAAATAAATAATAAAAAGAAACTAAAGTAGAAAAGTATAACACAATTATATCATTCAGTAAATCATAATCCCTATAACAGACTAAGTCTCTCCATCTCTAGCATGTGACTCATCATATGAAGGCTCACCTGAAACAAAGTGAGGCTCACCTGAAACAAAGTGGCAATCAGCCCAAACACAAACACACACCGGGAGTGAGTTATCACATTCGTATATAATAAAACATTAGAGCATGTGAAACATATAATACTTAAAGCTGAATTTATATAAATAACATTACTGCACAAAATCGCACACATTATTCACACCTATTCAAGTTTACACACTCCATAAAATAACATCAACCACAATTGTTAACTCAATGAAATTCAAACACAAGCGTTATGCAATAATTATACTAAGACTCAAGCCTATATGCAATGTGGTACCATGTCAGTGAAAACCAACACTGGGGTGCTTAGGAGTACATGACAAAACACACCACACAATGGGTATACTCGGTCACTCTCACTAAGTAACATCATAAGGTGACCAGTCAGGGTTACTCTGTTTTGCGAGAATGCCCCAACCACATGGGATCAACATGGGCTTAAAGGAGCACTCAAACCGAGTATCTTTACCCCCAAGGCCTAGACTTCGAAGAATCTGTTTGAGCCTCACCTTCCTGATTCAGGTCCAACCCCTAAAATATTTTTTTTTATTTGCACGCAGACACTGTTTGAGTTATATAATACCCACGACCTTACTCTTATATTTCAAACATATTTAACAAATTGCGCTATAGTTTAACCCTTCAGGATCCTAACTAGGAATCCTACAATTTTCTTTAACACTGCGCATAAAAGTTCTCTCAAGGTACACACTGGTCGGGTTACTGTATAACTCATAACTCACATGACAAGTAATATCACTACAAATATCAATCACACACTCATTCACCATGTTTCATGTCTACAGTTTAACATTTCACACTCTAACTAATTACAAAATATACTCAAGAATTAGATAACAATGTATCATAATATTAATAACATATAATATTTAACTTCAAGGCTTATAAACAAGTAACTATAAAATACACGTAAAATATATATATAAGTATATTATATTCAAAATATATAACAAAATATATATTAACGTAAACGTAACGTACATATTATATATAACATATAAAAAATATTAAATATATATTAATATAAAGTAATCACAATAATATCAAATATATTATTAAGTAAATACAAATTATATATAACAATAAAATATATACTCATATTGATTTCTATGAACAACATGTATACCTATATTTTAAATATATTTCAACTAAGTTGCCAACATCAAGAAAATGCCTAATTATAATGTGAATACAACTTTAGTTAATTTCTTTAAATGATTTTAGCCAATTCAATTATCCAACAATCCCTCCACCTATGAATTTCATGACAAGAAATCACCCACGTAAAATAAAATATACAGTTTGTAAAAAAAACAGTATCAATATATATGTACACGTATACACTGCGGTGTAAAAATAATTATCTGGACACAATGTACATTAGCACAGGAACAAGATTGAAAGGCCAACATATCTGGTATAAACAAAATCACCACCACACAATTTTTATGCTAATTATAAAGAATTCTAATTCCTAAGGTACACACCTAACACAGAAACACATCAATCCTACAACAAACTCGCAACAGAACACATCAATTCTACAACAAACTCGCAACAGAACACCAATTGGTTCATCAAACACACTCAATCCGTGATTAAACATGAAAACATAATTAAATTCATAAACACTCCAAAATAACCCAAAAATTGATCCTCTAGGGATCCCTACACATGTTCATTCTAATCCCCAAGCGTGAGTAACTCATCCCTTACCTCGAGGTAGTCGCTTAAATGTTCTCTGTTAGCAATGGTGGCGTCTCTGGTGCTCTCTAGAGCTCCTCCTCTAATTGCTCTGTTAGGGTTCTTGTGCGTCAGAAAAGAAGAAAGGAATAGAATGTGTTTCCCAAAAAGCTGCTCTAAGTTAACATTTGGCTTATATAGTGAGAATTTATGACCTAATAATTTTTATTTTATTTTTTCTTATTTATTTATGTATTAATTTATTAATTTATTATTTTCTTATTTAGTTATTAAAGTTACGGCAGGACTTCCAAAGAAATTTTGGGTTGAAGCTGTTAATACAGCCGTATTTCTGTTAAACAGGCTTCCTACCATGGAGGCACAAGGGAAAACTCCTTTTGAATCATGGTACGGCCATAAGCCTTTTGTTCAAAACTTCACAGTTTTTGGTTTATTTGTTTTCCTTATGTGCCAAAGGTAAAAAGAGATAAGTTAGATAAAAAAACAAAGGCTGGAATCTTCATTGATTATAGTACAACTTCAAATGCTTATAGAGTCTTCCGACCATAAACTGACAAGATTCTAATAAGCAGAGATGTTCATTTTGTTGAAGATAAACTACGGAATTGGGAGAAAGATAAATGGAAGCAAATTTCTGATTTTTCTTTTATGAAAGATGAAAATGTTGATGATCCTCATGTTAGAGGAACTAAATTGCCTTCTGATATTTATGAAAGACGTAATATTGTTGTGTTAGAGCCTGAAAATTTTACCGAAGCATAGAAGGATTCAAAGAGGATAGTCGCAATGAAATAGGAGCTCAATATGATCAAAGAGAAGAACCAAACTTGGGAATTGGCTTCTAGACTCAAACACAAAAATGTTATTGGTGTTAAATGGGTGTTTAGAATCAAACTCAACGCAGATGGTTCTATTAATAAAACACAAGGCCAGACTTGTAGAGAAGGGGTATGCTCAAGTATTTTGGAGTTCATTTTTCTAAAACATTTGCTCATGTGGCTCATCTTGATATGATCAGTCCTTGCTTTGGCAGCACAAAAATGTTGGAAGGTGGTTCAACTAGATGTGAAGTCTACCTTTCTCAATGGTTATTTGTAGGAGGAGATATATGTTGAACAACTTGAGGGTTTTGCAATTAAAGGGCAAGAAAACAAGGTTTATTTGCTGAGTACTTGTATGGTTTGAAGCAGACTCCAAGGGCTTGGTACAACATAATTAATGAGTACTTGTTGAGTATTTGCTTCAGAAAAAACCTCAATGAGCCAACTTTTTATGTGAAGTGCTTGAATTCTAAGATTCTAAAATTTTCTCTATATGTGGATGATCTTTTATTAACAGGAAGCAATATTATGTATGTTGAGGAGTTCAAGCAAGATATGATGAAGGTCTTTGAAATGACAGATTTTGGAGAAATGGCTTTCTTTCTCAAAATGGAAGTCAAACATAAAAGAAACTTTTGTCAGCCAAAAGAAATATGCAAAAGAGAGTTTGAAGAAGTTCCTAATGGAAAACTATAAAGTTGTAAGTACTCTAATATTTCACAAGTTGAAGCTTTGCAAGGATGATGATGTAGAAAAGGTGGATGAGACTAATTTCAGAAGTCTTGTTTGTTGTTTCATGTATCTTACTGCAACAAGACTTGATATTTTGCATGTTTGATTAGGGAGGATCATTGGATGATACGAAAAGTTCTTCAGACTATTATTTTACATTTGGTTTTGGAGTGTTTTGTTGGACTTCAAAGAAGCAGGATATTTTGGCATAGTCAACTGCAAAAGCAGAGTTCATTCCTGCTACTGCAACTATTAATCAAGCTTTGTGGGTGAGGAAAATTCTTTTTGATCTGTAAATGATTCAAACAAATTCAACCAAGTATTTATAGATAATCAAGCTGCAATTGCAATCTCAAATAATTTAGTCTTTCACAGGAAGACGAAACACTTCAACATTAAACTCTATTTCCTTAAAAAAAGTTCAAAAGGAAGGGGAGGTTCTATTACAATACTGTAAAACAGAAGACCAATTGGCAAATATCTTTACAAAGCCACTTTTGAAAGGAAGGTTCGAGAATCTAAGAGAAAGTCTTGGAGTTAATAGTTAATGATGTAAGGAGGAGTGTTGAGAATGTGAATTAGTATTTATTTTATTATACTTTATTAGAGTTTATGTTAGAATTTCTATTGTTATGTGGTTACATGTTTTTGTTTTAATTAGAATTTATGGGTTGTTACAAATTAATGGGTATCTTTATTTGCCATTATTTTCTATTATGAATCTTTGTATTTAAAGATTGGAAAGTATGAAGTAAAGCATTAGAGTGTCAACCTTCATTTTATTGTGTCTTTGTTGAAATTTTTTCTTATTTCCAACAATGATTGATTTGTCATCTTTAAATGACCTTTTGTCCATTCATACAAACAGTATATGCATGACATCATGATATAGTTTCACAGTCACCATTTAACCATACCTGTTTGGTTAATTCAGAATACCAATTGATATACTAGCATCATTGGAAATCCACTGATTTTGCTAGTTTCATGGATTGCGTGTCACACGGGTTATGAATGAGACACGGTGTCTTGATTCTAGACTTGTTCCTCCATGGTAATTGCAAAGACTTGACACAAAAACTGATAAGATCATGAAAATTTTGTTACTCCAATCCAAGTTTGAAAAAGTTTTAATTCTTTGCAAGTCAACTCTTGCAATTGTAGGCAACAAAATCCATAAATCACCCCGTTATTGATTAATTAAGTAAATGAAATGAACAATAATAATATAAAAAAACTCAGACAACAAATTATGATAATTAAGTAAATAGAAACAGTTGGATTTGAGACCTTCTAATGCTATTCGCAACTAAGGATTATTGTCAATTTCAGTCTTACTTATCCTTCTTTATCAAACTCTGGAAACACAAACACAAGTAAAAAAACAAGAGTAGTTAAAGAACGATAATGATAAGTAGAAAGGATAGGAGGTTTTCAAGGAAAACAGAGTATAGAAGGACCAAATGTTCAGATACAATACTGAGAATACCTTTGATTATGCTAAGGATGAGCTTCACTGATCTTAAAATGGATGACTTTACTGGATGCTGCTAACAAGTGATCTTGTCAAGGAAGTAGGAAGTAGCCTATGAAGGAAAAAGTAGAGGATAATATACATAACAAAATCATATTTAACTATTCTACATGATTGCAAGATTCTAATATACCTTTAATTCTATAGATTAAGGCACTTTAATCTCTCCATTTTAGTTGCAATTGATAAGCAAGCTACAACTAACAATTGCACAGTCCAACTTGCACCTCTCTAAACACAGAAGAAATAAACCTTGTAATCTCACAAACAAGGGATAAATAGAAGAGGCAAGTATAGTCTTTTCTTCAAGTTAGGTACTCTCCATTATAATAAAGTTAGGCTAAATGTCACTTTTGGTCCATTATGTTATTTTGATCCTTTATATTTTTAAAAGTTTATTTTCGTATATTAAATTTTAAAAGTTTCATTTTGGTTATTTCTTCTAATTTCTATTTTCAAACATTAGTGTGTCATTAACTTTAAATTTTGAAGTAATTAATTTAAAATAGTGACAGCTAAAAACTATCATTATCTTTTTAAAATGCATTTAATCACTTATTTCCTTAACCTCCATCATCTTCTTTTGTATACTCTATAACCACCATAGCACAAACAATGCAATTACTGTTCACTCAAATCTACAACCTCCTTAGCACTACAATCATCATCAACAAATAAATTAGATCTACAACATCCATCTACCAAATAACACCATTGTGCCACCCCATAGTCACACCACAACCCAGCACCAACATAGATCAGAAACATTGGACCCCAACAGTGATGAGAAGCTTCAGATCTGATGTCACGGTGGTAATTTTGGGTCTTGTTTCGATTTTTAACCACACTATTTTAAATTAACTATTTAAAAATTAACAGAACACTAACATTTATTAACAAAAATAAAAAAAAATACCAAAATGAAACTTTCAAAAACATAAAAGATCAAAATGAAAATTTTGAAAACATAAAGGATCAAAATAAAACTTTTAAAACTTAATATACGAAAGTAAAAAAAAAACCATTAAAATATAATGGACCAAAAATGAAATTTAACCTAAAAGTTAAGCAAATTATCCATTTACTTCTTCATAGAATACTTGGGAGGAAGAACTATTCAATGATCAAGGAAGGTAAAAACTTAAAAGTTCATAGAATTGTATGCATGGATAGTTTAAATATTGTAATAATGAAGGAAAATGAGATGTATCTTTTGAATATAAAAGAGTTCATAGACAATTGAACAAAGACAAACAAATGAATATAGACTTCAAGATTAAGGGGACTCCATTGGATTAGAATTTTAAACAACTTTTTATAATAAAAAGTCTTGTAATATTCAATCACGATTTTTAAATAATATAAATAACTTTTGTGGTATCAATTAAGACTTTTAATATTTTTTAAAGAAGACAACAAAATTTAGTGGTATTCAATTAGAATTTTTTATAACTTATAGAAAGTCTTTTGATATTCAAAAATATACAAATTTTGATTGATTATTTTTTAAGAAGAATTTCGATGAATTTCATCATACTTTTTAGTATAAAACATCTATCAAACAATCTTACCCAAACCTTTAAGATTTTGCTAGACTTTTTTTTTCTATTGATTACCAATTTTTTTTCTCTCATTACACATACCATCTCTCTTTAATATTCTTCAAGATGTGTGTGTCATATATATTTTTTCTATTCTTTTGGAATAAAAAATGTCAAATATACTTTTTCCCTCTACATTTCTCATCTATTTTCTAAATTAAATGAATACTTGTCTTATATGCTATGACTAATCATGTATTTCTTATACTAACTATATCAATCATTTACTCGACACAATATTTTCGTAATTGTCATCCTTAATTTCGTCATCTATATAACTTAGTAACCTTCCTACCAATCTTACATCCTCATTACTCACTATTCCCTTCTAGTATATACTTATTGCTGCACCCATTTAAATATGTCATTAGATTTATCATAAAATAATTGTAGTAATTAAAAAAAATCAGAAAACCAACATATAGTTTTAAATATTTATTGTTTAAATCCAAAAGTAAAAATGAGAAGATGTTATTACAAGAAAGGTTAGTATAGGAGGACATAAAACTAAAATTAATATAATTATTAAAAGATTAAAAAAAATATATTGATTTTTTTTATCTAAACCTTATCATTTCTTATTATTTTTTCATTAACTCTTGTAATTTTGAATATGTTTTTAAAAATTCACATAATCCTTTCAAATCTTATAAATCTATAAAGTTGTTTCAAATCCTTTAAATTTTTATAATATAAATCTATTAAAATTGAAACTAACATACAAGTCTTGTAAAGAAATATTATAAGTCATAATATTTTTACATAATCTTTAAAACTTACAAAAAAAAATTTGTGCTAAAATAATCTTTTAAAATCCTACTTCAATACAATCCTAACTAAATGTAGAACTATCTAATTAGCTCATTTTAGGATTTTAAGAAAGAAAAGGAGACAGCCAGAGAAATGTAAGAAAAATTGGGAATAGAAATTAGGTGAATATAAAAGGATGTGCTTTGGAGAAAGAAAAAAAAGTATCAAGTCTCCACTAGTCCATAAATTAGGGATTTGTTTGATTTCAGAAGGTGATTTTGTCCTTTTATTTTTAGAATTTATAAATAATTATAAAAATGTCACCATATTATTACATTGATTTATGATTTTAAAGATTTTGTATAAAAAATAATGAAAAATAACAGAAATAATTGTGTGAACACAAATCCAATATATCATTCTTAAGGCATAATAAACAAGAATTTATAAGGAATGAAATTAAAATAAAAATGGCAACTTGCAAAATCAGAAAACAAAATAAAATAAATAAACAATACAACATTTGAAGAAAAAGACAAACCCTGATTTTTCTCAAACACATTTTCGTGTAACCGTCGTCTTCTTGTATCTCTATGGCTGCCCATAAACATTTCTCAAGTTTGGGGAAAGTGACGATTGTGAAACTTATTCCTTTATCCTTACTACCACAAACTACTTACAGAATCCTAAAAGTAAAAAACCCAAATGATAAAAGAGTCAAGTCTATTTTTAGTGCACATAACACACCACAGGACTAAACATTATCCTCATCAATGTTCATCCTGGTCAAGATGTATTCTGGTTTCAATTGATCCTTAACAATTGCAAGACACCAACATACCACACAACTTAACATTGCATGAACTTGTTTCACACAAACACAACACCTCAAATTATCAATTTATTTATGCAATTTCTCCTGTAAAAACGATTTAATATTTAATAAATTATAAAAACTACATGTGAAGATTTACATTGATAGGATTCTGGTTCATAAAGGGTGCTTTCCCTTAATTCAACTGTGAGAGTTAATTAGCAGTCAGGGATATAAATGGTGTTCGTAATCGGTAGTGGAGGCATAGCAAGGCAAAGGTGTTGTTGATTAGAGAAATACGAGGAAGAAGATGTTGCCCTGAATTCTTAATTTTTTATTTTATTTTATAGATTGACATTTTTTTATTTTAATTTGATTACATGTAATTTATTCATTGATTGTACCTCAGAGTGATTGTGTTGAATTTGTGCCCACACAAGTATTTCTCCTTGAGCAAGTTAGAGTGCTGCAATCTAGGAAGAGAGTTCATGGTTATTAGGGGTGGATATAGACTAGGCCGGCTTACAGAATCTACATAAAGTTTGATCTGAACTGGCCTATTTAATTAAAATGTTAAATTTAGACTTTTTTAAAAGCTTATTAAATCAAATAGATCAAGCTCGTAGGCTTATTAAAAGCCTTATAAACCTGATAGACCTATATATATATATATATATATATATATATATATATATATATATATATATATATATATATATATATATATATATATATATATATATATATATATACTTATATTATTTTTTTGGTATCAATATATAATATTATTTTTTGGATATAATTCATTTTTTTTAAACTATCATGTCCCATAACTTCTATTCCTATAATCAAGGACTTTAATCATAGTGTTTTTTTATATTCATCATTATTTTGATTGACTTTCCTTTTTTAACTTTTCTATTACATTCCTATCCCATAAAATATTAAATATTTATTAGGAAGAAGGCTTTTAAAAAGGCTATCAGGCAATGCCAGACTTTTAAAAAGATTAGGCTAAACCAAAATAAAAGTCTTTGATAGGCTATATTAAGGCCTCAAAGATTCATCGTAGACTAGGCTCAGGTCTTTCAAAGCCAAGCCTGACTTGACCTATTCCCACCCCTAATGATCAAGGTAAAGCCTTAGAGGAAAAATTGGCCTCTTAATTTGGTATGGGTTCTCAAGTGACTCCAGAGAGCACTTGATTGAATGCAAGAGTAACAAGAATTTAAAATAATTTGAAGTGTAAAGAAACAGAACAAAATTTAAAGTAGTAAAGCAGAATATAAACTGAAAAAAAAAAAAAGGATTGCATTGATTGATTTTGGTTGAAGGTACTTATAAACATATCCAGAGTGCATGTTTATACTGAAAAATCTAAACAAACTATCCTAGATTGTCTTAACGCTGGCCACTATTGGCTTGACCATAACTAAATCGGCTAACATAATGCTTATTTCGGCTAAGTCTTAACGCCACGTTCCACTTTTAGCTCCTATTTTCCAAGGTCCACTTCCTGAAATCAATTTCATTTTTTCAAAAGAAACTAAGAGGGTGTTTGAAAGAACTTATTGAAAGCTTAAGCTTTTTAACTTATTTCAATATGCTTCTTGGCCTAATTTATCAAAATATGTTCTTCATGGTCAAATTTATGGTATAAGTCCTCCAATTTATGATTGAGTTAAACCGTTTAGTTGATATTATATTAGGAGCATATTTGAATTTTGAAAATAATTTGTAAGTTTATAAATCATTAAATTTCATGTTTTCCTTATTCTTATTATTTTTGTGCTATAATTGATATTTTTATTAATAGTTAAATTTAGAAATCTGAGACAGGGTAATGTGTGGGCTTTTATGTACTTTAGTTAAAGATAGATCAGGGATTATTGTTAGGTTAAGCATGTATTCCTAGTCAGAGTGATGATTGTTTTGAGGATTGACTTGTAATTTTTTTTTACCACCAGGGGTGTTGGTCCGCGTTTGTGTATTACGTGACTAATTTCGAAAGAATTATAAAATAAGATAATCCGGTTCTTTAGTAATATGACAAAATCAACAATCGCAAATTTCTAATAGTAATAGTCTTGAAGGTCTTAACTCAGTTATGTGGCTAACAATTTTTATATGTATTTCCAATTCCAATAAACGTGACCTATATTTATCTAACACGAAAATCTGTAGCCATTATCTGCTATAGCCCTTAATAACATGCAGAGAGTCTGAGAATTATTGAATTAATATCAAGCAACACTTCAACAAATAAACATTTACGTGAGCCAAAAAAAAAACCCTTTGTGGTCAAGAAGACTAATTAATAGAACTGGTGGACTGGAACAGAAAGGTGTCAGATAAAACTATCAATTTAAGCACTTCCTAAAGTCTCAAAATGTCAGCTCTCAGCCTACTTAATTCGTTTTCATTACCAAGAGCATATTTTCTTCATTAGGAAAAAGATTTAGTGGCAACCTTAATGTTACAAAAAATAACGTTCTTGTTAATTATGTCACATAATCTGAACTTTCTTCATTCAAACGATGTCCTTTCCAATATGGAATTCTTTGGGACCTTTCTTCCACGTAAACCTTGACCTTCTTCTTCATTGACCTGGAAGTTTCACACATGAAGTGACACACTCATTACAATGAAGTGCTATATTAGAAAGAGTAGGCTTAAAGTTGTATTTGAAGTACACCTACACAACTCTAGAAAAGTTAGCACATGTGAAGGACGGTGTCAGAAAATTGACTAGCTACAGACATTACATTACAAGAATAGCAAGATTGTAATTTTGTGTTAATTAGTATTAGCGTGTCTTATTTACTTCAGTGTTATTTCTTCTTGTCTAGTAGCCTCTAGCATGTAGTAAATTTTTAATGGGTATTCTACATATTTTGAGAACACCATGTTAACCAACATCATATACTGATCATAATTTATTGAGAATCTACAATAATTTCTAATAAACGGTTTAATGTCTCAATGCCACACTGATTGCCGACGACCGTGAGGATAAGTCTTTGCTATTGAATGAATGGAGCCTACTTGTATTATTCCTGTGATATGAAGAAAGGGACATGCAATACTAAAGATAGATGCACAGTGCCAAACCAAAGAATCTCCTACTAATAACTAACTTTATCAACGAAAGTAATTTGTTTCAGTTATGAGAGAACCATTTGTTTTAAATTAAATGAGGAAACTGCTTAGTTTTTCAAACAACTATGATTTTACCACAGCATTAGGGTCCACTTGGGAGTCAAGATCCACATGTTGATCTGTCTGGCTGCTACAGCTCTCTTCATCTTCTTTGCACTGAGTTGGGGGGAAATTGGCCCACTGAAAATGACAAAATATTTTCAAGATAAAGCTTAAGAAAAGCACCCTCCTTTACATTATCCATGACACCACACTTACATTGAGCACGAGTTATCACATAAGGAGACCTGACACCACACTCTAACCCAAAACCTTAAGGTTCAGGTTTATGGGTCTTCTCCTCACTTGTATGGTGCTCAACCTTTCCACTTTTATCCGATGTGGGACTTCACCTCACACTTGTAACCCAACAAGTGTGTCAATCAAGACTGCCTAATTTGTAAATGAGTTGAATTAATAAGCAGCTTAAAAAATTAGACCTTACGTTTTTTGCTGCTGTACTAAAAGCTTCCCTGTGGGCCATGTCAGGGTTCTCAGCCTTTAGCCTTTTAATCTCTTCTCTGCATTAAATAAACACTCGTATTAGAATTCAAAGTTTGAATTTCAGTTCTATACAACTTTGTGTATTGAATCATTACTTGATGAAGCAGTTATAAGCTGATGGTGTTCTCTGTCTCTTCTCTGGGGCTGCATACAATCCATGCATACAAAAAAAAAACAATTTATGAGGAAGTATGAGTACAGAAAACATGCTTCAAACTCAATAACTCATGGCATTATTAAAGTAACTTTTGGCTTACGTACGTTTATTGACAACATTACTCATTGGAATGACATCCTCTTCCTCACAATCAGAATAGGTCATCATGGATGCATTATGTCTCTTCAAAGTCTTGTTAGCATCTTGTTCTGAACTACTTTCTTTTGGCTGGAGAGTGGAGACAGTCTCAAATGCATTTTAAGTTAAAAATCCAACAAATGACACTAACAATTAAAGATAAATATGTGAGTCGCTGGACTCAACACAAAGGAAACAAACATAGAATTGTAAAGGTAACCTATCACCTCAAGATGGCTAAGAGATGCTAAAAGGTGGAAAGGGACAAAAGAAGCTTTCATCATGTTAACAGAAAGGACGCTTGTGCAGTGTCCGCATTTTACTGTCACCACCATTGACAAACTGCTGCTTGGGACACTTACCTGCATCTCACAGTTGAATTGAAAACATAAAAATGAAATATAGAAAGTGGCATTACAAACCACATGAACTCAACAAGTGCAGTTAGAAAACATAACCACATGAACTCGAGAAGTGCAGTTAAAGTGACCAAAGAGTTCATTACCATTAAAATGGTGGCACAGAATCCACATTCTACATAACATATCTGTTCTGGAAGATCAAAAAGATGGTTCAGTGTTGACATATCTGTCTGAATTTGTAACTTGTAAGTGAGAGAGTGTGTATGTGATAGAGGAAGAGAAAGAAGAGATAGAGAGATAAAATTGTAGTTCTTTTGACACAAGGAAGCATTTATAGTTGAAGATGGACACTCATAATCAATCATCATCCTACTTTAATGATTTGTGGAATAGGGTGCTTAAGGTGGTTTTCATTGCCGGAAAGCATTCCAACATTGACATTAAGTCTTGAATAGGGTGTCAAATTACAGCCACACCCTTCACAAGAGTGTTTATCATAAATAATTTTATGTTAAAGTATGTTATTTAAATGATCAATTTTTATTTTAAGTCCTAATAAATTTTTCGGTTTCATATAATTTCTAATACATCAAAACAAGTTTTTTTATCAATTAATTGGTGATACTTATGACATTCTATATAAATAGATTTTTTTAATATAATCAATAAAAAATAATATTGCGTCATCACTTAATTCACTATAAGACTCAGAACAAAAAGTTTTGATATATTTTAATACAACAAAATTTTGTATTAAAAATTTAAAATAAAAATCAATAATTTATTAGAACTTAATTTTACTTATTTGCACGAACATTATTTATCACGGGCAAACTTCTACATAGGGTTGTAGTGGCCCAAAGTTCAATGGCACTTTGCAGAATGACTAAAGTAACTTGCTTGTTTCATGTGTTGTGTTTTCTCTTTTATTGACACTCCTGCCTCTCCAAACCCTCTCTCTGTCCAAGATGAAAATGAAAGTGCAGAAAAAATTTCCATTGTAGAAGGGAGGGGAAGTTTCCACAAAGACACATGGAGAAGGTAATGAGGCATCTTAGGATTTGTCTTTCCTGAGATGAAAAAGTATCATTCCCTCTTTCTGTGCTCTCTTGGCATGTCTCGCTTCCCATCTACTTTGTTTCACTATGAGCTTAAGATTCTGTATTAACCACGTATTGATTTCATTCAAACTTTTTCTGCCGTTTCTTTAACTCTTCCATGTGACTGCACATGAGTTGGACTTTAGTTTCCCATAGTAACTTTTACTTACTAGTGTTAGTGTTTCAGCAAAATGAAACACTAGTAACTACAAATATACTATGATCCTAAAAATATCAATGCCCTTTGGAAGTGCACAAAAACTAATTATCAGGATTCAAGAGATACACAAAGAAGTTTTGGTAAATATATAGGAGATTGACAAAGAATTGGTTCAACATGTCTCAAAGTGGATTAGATTTTGTTTCATGAACATCAATGAATTATTGTGATGGAGTTTTAAATTTTAATATGAAAATTGCCCTCACAACGTTATTGCAGACAACTAACTTTGGTTTTGGTATTCAAGTTCCTATAGGCCTAGTCTTACTATGTGGAGTGACAATGACTATTTCTTTCCACAAATAACCAATTGTTTGAAAATCTTTTACATGTTGTAATCAATAGCCATGTCCTACAAACAAAATGAACGGAAGCTGTGTGGTAGGTAGGAATCAAGTACTGAAGAATGAAGATACACTTCTATAATATCTGGCATTATTTTTAAGTCATTTTTATAACCTATGAAGATGTTTGCGTCTCCTTGCAATTATAGTCTCATTTTTTTAATCGCCCTCTATAGTCTATATTTTGGCTCTCTTTGCTTTGAAGATTTTGTCGGGGAATTGAAGGGAGTAAATGCCCTATAGATTTATATTTTTATTCATCTCACTTTGTATTCCAACAGATTTTGTCTCAATCCTGCAAGGTGGTCCTGTTTGTTCCATGTTCATTCATTTCGTGCACTCAATCCTACTTTAAAGTTCATTTGTAACTCAACAGAAGAGTTTGGAAATCAGAACCCCAAACCTTTCATCGGAATTAGTTTGGCAAACCTTTTTTATGGAAATGGAAAGAATCCACGTAATAAAATGATTTTACATAAAATGAAAAGTTTGGGGTTCTGATTTCCAAAAAAAACAGCAATATTATTTTGCATCCAAGAGTGGCTTTTATTTGTGGCTCATTTCACAAGAAAAAGTAATAGCATAAGCAAGTGATTCCCAATATCTTTTTTTTCTCATTTTTTATTTATATTTAAAAAACTAAATAAAAGCTATAGCAGGAACAAGAACCTTCTTTGTCCTTGACATCTATCTGAAGATGACAACTTTTGCTCGCACTTTGATTGAGAAAAATTATCATTTTCTAAATGTGTTGTAAAAAAAAAAAAAAAGTCCAGTAAAAGCTGTCATTGCTCATATGAAAAGCCTTAGAGCCCTTGACACACAGAAACTTTTGCTTTCTAAATGAACCTGAGAGAACTATTTATGCACAAAGCCATGCACCATTTCCATGGCATAAATTACTACAAAGAAAGATAGTATATAAGTTGAGCTTTTCACCACACATATGATCAGAACCCTAAAAGGGTATCTCATAATTGTGGGATGTAGTAGTTTAACATCAAGAAAGGGACTAAGTATTTGAAGTCTTGAAATTTGAACTAAAACGGGTGAGTCAAAATGTCAAATACCATATCATTAAGCCTTTGAGCGATGCACTGATAGGTGTCACTGTTGTCAATTGAAGTTGGATCAAAAGTTTCCATCTACTCCTTAGTCCTTAATTTGATTGACAAATAGATCATTTAATTTAGTTTGATGGTAGTGCAACGGAACTTAATGTGTCTTTATTTTTTTCTCTAATTTATGTTTACTTTGCTTTAAAGTTCGGGTGTACTTTACATGGGTTAGATAATACATAGGAATTACTCTAAGTGTAAACTAATACTAACCTATTCATGGCAACAGATTCTCACAATTATTCCCTTCCCCACAAAATTAGGATACATTCATATTCACCTTGTGGTCTGGATAGCAAATATTTTCAACAAGTTTGTTCCACAAATGACAAAACAAATATGCCAAGTACTTACTCTGAAGAGAGAGAGAAAAAAAAAAGGCAGAAACATTACAGGCAGCCACATATATATTTTTAGATGATTATAGTTCTATATTTTCTAATTAATTTTAATTTTTTAATAAAACTTTTACTTTTTTTAAAAATTAAATATTTTTATAAAAATTTAAAAGAAATAATTTAAATAATGTGATAAGTAAAAAAAAAATCTGATGATAAAAGAGAAATTTTATTAAAACAATTAGAAGTCGGAAATTTAGTAGGAATTTGACCAACTTTAAACAAAATTATAAAATGTGAAAATATGATTCGAGGTGGGAAAAATTGGGATTAATCGGGTGAAATTAGATGTTTTCAATTGTTAATTTTTTCTAAAAGGTTTAAAAGAATTTAATTTACTCATATTCTTAATACAATTCGTAGAAAATGAAAATGGTTTAAATAAAAAATTCATGAAGAGATTAAATTTGTTTAATTTCAAAAATGAAGAGTCTTATTCATTAAAAAAAATTGAGAATCAAAACCACCCATTTGAATTAAAAACTAAAAGTATCATTGAACCCAAAATTAAATAAATAAAAATAAATAGTAAATATAAGAACATGGATGAATCTATATATCACACTTACAAATTCTTGTATTATTATAATTTTTAATATATATTATAATGTATTTTTATTATATATATATATATATATATATATATATATATATATATATATATATATATATGTGTGTGTGTGTGTGTGTTTGTGTATGTGTAATTGCGTATGTATACTTGCAAGTATATTTATAGGTATATGTGAATATTTGTTAAGATAATTTAATATTATAGATTATAGCTTTTTTTTTTAGTTTTAAATTTTTTAATATGTAAGATGTTAAAAAATAATTATATATTTTTAATAAATAAGATTTTTTTTTCAAAAAAAAAAGAATATATGTAAGATATTTTTTATTTAAGGAGTTTGATTTTTCAAATATTGATATTTGAGTATTATTTATTTATTTATTATTTTATAAAATGTTATATTTTTCTTTTATATTTTCTACCATGAAAATAATTACATTCTTTCTTATTTTTAACATATTTTTTGTATGGAGATAGTTATATTTTCTTTATTTAGATAAAATATTTAAGTATCATATATTTATCTATTTAATTATAATAGTCTTATCTTTTTTATAATTCATTATTATTATTATTATTATTATTATTATTATTATTATTATTATTATTTTAAAGGCTATAATTGTATTTGCAATCAAATTAAATTGTTAGTAATCCCTTTATATTTAATTAATCATAATTATAATTAATTTGAAAATTAAGAATTATTTATTAATCTGAGGCAAGTTTACTGAAAAATATAATTATTTCTTATCAGTACATATATTTCTTATCACTGTTTCACATGTATAAGCGATTTTTACAACTGCAAATATTAAACACTAGTACATTAAGGTGGAGGTTGAGTGAGATGTTGACATGATAAAAAGGACTAGATTGAGATTTGCCCTACCAAGTTGAATTATATACCCTATTCCCAAATAAGGTAAAGTAAGAAGTTGTTTTTCATTGACATTTATTTTTAATTTTGAATAAAATATGTTTTAGTCCCTTTAAAATATTTTTAATTTTGAATGAAATATGTTTTAGTTCCTCTAAAATATCTAAATTATAGAATTGGTCTTTTTCAAAAAAAAAATTGTCACATTTGAATCCCTCTAAAGTGGCATATTATTATTCATCTAGTATATTTACTCCGTGAATAAGTCCAATATGTTGATCCAATATATTATATTAACATGAACTACGAACAAATTTTTTTTTCAAATGTAGAAATCCCTCATTTAAAATATATGCTTAATGATATCTGTCACGTAAAAAATTCAACATAAGTAATTTGAAAATTTCAAAGGAACTGAAATGGGACAAAAAAATTGAAAGGACGAATTACAGATTTCAAGCATTTTAGAGATACCAAAAACATATTTTTCCATTTAATTTTTGGATGATATTATTATACCAATAACAAAACTTTAGACTTTTGTCCATTACTTTTTTCATACTAAAATGCAACCTTTTCATTCTGTTTTTAATTTTGATCCCTTATTATCAAATTAAACATTTAGTCCTGTTTTTAAAATAGAGGACTTTAGTTCCTCTACTAAATTTAATTGGTTGGTCATTAACTTTCTATGTTGGACAATTAAGTGGGTGAATTGGGCACTGTAGTTTTTTATTATTTTTTAATTTAAATATTAATGAATATATAATTAAATTTTACAAATATTTAATAAATAAAAAAACAAGATTAAATTGTCCATTTCCATCGCCTGCATTCTTCCAAGTTACATCATCATCAGTGTTCCCATCCGATTGATTTACATAATGTGCCAATATGATTAATAATTTGATGGGATACTAAAATGGCTCCCAGCCTTGTAAAATCCCAACCTCTCCCGAAACAGTGAAATCCATGACAAGGAGCAAACTCCACATATACATTTGATTGAAGGCACAACTTTACAACTCCGAAAACAATACACACAGCAAACAAACCACCCCAATCCCACTATGCATTGAATTCCAACAATTATACCCCAATCTCTTATCTATTAACCCCTACAACATGCTTAAGCATCGAAAACAATTCCTGCCCAATACAATTATTCTGCACAAACTGATCTGTTATCATGCGCCCCAATTAAAGTTTTGGGAGAGCTTCATCTGACTGTAACAAATTGAAACAACTTTGTATTTTCAGCCCAAATTATTGGGACTCAAGTTGAACGGAATTAAACTCAATTTAACAATCAATCTCAAAACCAAACCCAAAATCAACAAAGAAGAAAATAATCAATCTAATTGCACGGTAACAGCATGAACAGTCAAACTATCGAACCCGCAAATGTAGAGGATTCAGCCTGTTACAACGATTTTCCAGTCGACCACAACAATGGTGGCAAACTCTTGCCCTGTGGATTCCGACAAGTGAATCCTCTACATGTGGAGGTCGGGATGGATTTGGACGGGAAAGAGTAGGGGAAGAAGGTTTAGGCATTAGGGTTCTGTTCACAATACCCACATGGCTTTGGTAATTTTTTTTTCAAGTCTACGCAAAACAAAAACTACAAATCACCCAATTAAGTTTAAAGGAACCAAAATTTTCTATTTTAGAGGAACTAAATATCTCAATTTTATAATAAGAAGTCCAAATTTACAAATTGAGTAGATTAAAAGGACCAAAATTACATTTTTGTTTTTTATAATCTATGATAATACAGAACTAAATTCAAGCATAGAAGGCCTGTTTGTAAAACACTTGAAACGTTTTTTTTTTCATACGAACCACAAATCAATTTTTGACCCATAAAAATAGTACTAGAGCTTCATATCGTTTCGTGCCTTGCAAATAGACCCAAACACCCAAAATCCACCAGTCAAGCATATTGTTTTGCGCCCCAAACAGACTTTCAGCATATTTGGTTTTTTTATACATTTAGGATGTGATGTTCAGAAACTAAGCACCAAAGATACGCTAAAGTGACCTTCCAGGAACATAAACAAAATTAAGTCTGGCTCACGCATAATCAAGTTTCGTATCCTCTGATGACAATCAGTGCATAAACAAAATATAACAAAATAAAATCGATAAAGCTAAAAACTAAGCCAGGTTCACGCATAACAGTGTTATAAATAATAAATCAAACTTGTAGTGCCCAGCACGACTCAATTTGTTTCCACTCATTGCATATTTAATGAACTAAATGGTATATTGTTACAGTAGTAAAACCAATTGCCAAATGTTATAGCAATGGCAGAACAAGAGTTAGAAATTAATGGTAATATATACTCATTAATTTATTTTAAAGAAAAAATTAGATGTCCAGTAAACTACTTTAGTTTTTTATTAGGTATTCATTTGAAAAAGTGATTAAAAAAATGCTATTTGCTTATCTAATCAATCAAACAAAACACAATCAAAAAGAGTTTCGAGGAAAACTCAGTCCTAATTGTCACTAAAAGCAACCAGTAATCCTCCACTCTCAACCAAGTTTGCAAAATCACCCTCAAAAAGCACCAACTACAAAGCACAACCACTGGAACACAAAGATTGAAAGGTAATCTGGGGGTCTAGTAAGCTAGTTCTTTAGATTATCAAAATTTAATTGGAAAAGCATATATCCAATCAAACTAACATGATCAGCAGTGTTTCAAGGGGGCAAACGTTACTCTTTTCCAATTTTCAACAAGAACCAACCAAATATTCAACATTGTCAATTAACCCGAACTTGAAGAATAAAAAAAAATAGCACACCATCACAATCGCAATGGTGAGGATCAGAAAATCTCAACAAAAACACACAACCATGAGCAAAAGCATCACAGCTCACAAACCCTCAACTTATCAATTGGCCAAAAATTTATCAAACATCTTTTGGGCAATCGATCAGCACAATCCAAAAACCTACAGGTTCCATTGCCTAATCCACACTCTTGAACAAGGGTTTTTAATAAATGGTCCGAAACGTGATTAGGGCCCGCAACATCAAAGTTTTTTAACTGTCCATCACCGCAACACAACTGCAATTGGGTTCACATCGGCCGCATTTGTCTATGATTTGCCACATAATATCAACAGTCACAACAAACAGCGACCAATATTTAAAACCTTGCTCTTGAACAAACCTACATAACCAATTCGATCATACACTAATTTTAATTGCCTAACGAGCATCATAAACAACCAAACAGAATAGCACAAAACCAAACAATACGCAAGCAAACACACACTATAGCTTTTGTCAACAAAGAAAAATCCAACATACAGTTTGATTGTAAAGCGAAGAACACAAACACGACACAAATCCAATGAAGGAAGCAAGCATTGGCGGTTTATAAGCCGAACTAACAATATATTTAAAGCGGATGATAAGTAATCCAACGCAAAACAGTATTGAATAAAGGTTTAATCAAAGCCCAAACAGTCATAACACTAATTGAACAAAAACATAAACCAAAACTTTTAAATACTAAAATAAAATTAAAACCGCAAATTAAGCATCGGCCTTCTGGTAGACGTAGGTCAAGCCGCACTTGCCGCAGTAGTGGCGGTCGAAGTGGTTGGCCATGAAGGTGCCGGCGCCGCACTCGGCGTTGGGGCACTCCTTGCGGAGCCTCTGGACTTTTCCAGAATCGTCGACCTTGTAGAACTGAAGAATGCCGAGCTTGACCTTCTTGTGCTTGTGCTTGATCTTCTTGGGCTTGGTGTAGGTCTTCTTCTTGCGCTTCTTGGCGCCGCCACGGAGGCGGAGGACAAGGTGAAGCGTGGACTCCTTCTGGATGTTGTAGTCGGCGAGGGTGCGGCCGTCCTCCAGCTGCTTTCCGGCGAAGATGAGGCGCTGCTGGTCCGGAGGGATGCCTTCCTTGTCCTGGATCTTGGCCTTCACGTTGTCGATGGTGTCCGAAGACTCCACCTCCAACGTGATCGTTTTACCCGTTAGGGTTTTCACGAAGATCTGCATCGTGACGCCGGGAGAGTGGCTAGGGTTTCTTCCGATGCAGAGTTTGGGGGTGAGGAGAGATGAATCGTGCTTAGGAGGGTTTATATACTCGTGTTGTGGGGTGAGGGGATTTGGTTAGGGTTTCCTTGTTGCTGGTGCTGCTGGCCCAAAGTTTTATGGACCCGGCCCAAACTTTGTATTAGCCTATTATTAAAACAAAAAAATAGGGTTAAATTATGGGTTTGTACTGTGCTTTTGAATGGTCTCGTTTTTGAAAAAAAAAATCAATAAATTTTTTGAAAAAATTGAATCAAAACTAATTTAATGTTCAGTAATAAAAACGAGGTTTCATTATTCCTTAAGTTTATGTTTTTACAAATTTTATCTTTTAATTCTTATTCTTAAAAATAATCCATTTTAGTTTATATACATATCGTTTTTAATATATTTTTGTTTCTATGTATATTATTTTTAATCTTTTTTAGTTCTTACCGTCTAAACTTATAGAGATTAAAAGATATTAAAAATAATATGTATAAAAACTAAAATGAATAATTTTTAAGATTAAAAGGTAAAATAGGTACAACTATAGAAATTGAATGCATAGTTAAACCTAAAAAATGTAATTTAATTTTTCAACAATAAAAAAAGATTTGAATTATATTAGCAACTCTTATTTAGATATTGATACATTTTATTTTTTACACAAAGTTTACATTGAGTGCAATGTAGATATCAAAATATTTAAATATTGGTGTGTATATATATATATATATATATATATATATATATATATATATATTGATCAAAAGTAATACTAACAAAATACAATAATAGTATAATAATATTTTTTCTATTTAAATTAAAAAACCCAAATGATAATTTTTTCTTAAAAATGTCACATCAATGTATCAAGCTTTCTTCATCATTCTTTATAGAAGGTATTACTTTAAGAACAAATCCTTCTTTTCTATAGTCAATTCTTGATTATGGACTAAGCAATCAAGCTCGTTAATTTTTCAAATACAGTGACAAGAACTATAATAGTAAGTTCCTTATATTTAGCAATTGTAGTGACCTTTAGTTGCCTAGTCTTGTTCAAACACTTAAGCACTTTAACCTTATTTGTCAAATCTTTTTTCCCATACCTATAAGTGAATCTCTTTTGAACCTCCAAAATGGTTTCCTCATTTTTTATTCTAAACATCACATACTCCTACACTAATATATGCTTTTCCGCTCTCCTTAGTTACTTTACACTAAGACACCCTATAGAAAGCATCAAAACTCAATGCATGTGTTATTATACAGTCAAGGCAATGCGATGCCGTTTTCTTTTCACTCTTGGCTCACTCACTTCAATGTTTTTCTTTTCTCTCACCATCTATCTTATGCATGGGTATGAATGGGCCTGTCTCAACAGCATTCAAAACGACTGCATCAATCTATTCAATAGAAATTTTCAATATGCATAATTTTTGCATTGAAAATAAGGGGTTGTTTACATAGGCTCCGGTGTTTTATCAGCAAATATTAATTTGTTAATATTTGTTAACAAATATCAGTTAGAAGATTTAAACTCGTGATCTCTTCCTCCCCCTTCTTCTTTCATCATCCCCTAACCATTGACTCAACCTTATATATCCTCCTTCACCATAAAGTAATTGATTTTTAGAAGAAAAATTTGAGCAGTCAATTATCCTATTTTGAGAAATTCTAAAACTTCATTTTTTCTTTTGTGTAAGACGGAAAAACTTAATTGTTCAATATGAACTTGAATCAATTTTTAGTCAAGAAGAAGTTTTTTCACTTTTCACCTTTACATGTTATTAGCTTTCAAAACATAGATCAAATTAATTGATGATATTAGGATTTCTCAAGAATTTCAATCTAAACAACTCACCTAAACTAAACAACTTGAAACATTGAAAAGGCAACACACAAATGTGTTGCATGATCAAAACTAATTATCCTACAAGACATAAGACATAAACACACAACACATAAGCTATTTGTCTTCTTCATTTTTGGGAATCTTCACAACACTTTCCTTTTGCCAAAGACTAGAACATTTTGAGCATGGAGTTTTTAGGACTGAACATCTATAAATGATCCAATAACAACTCAATAGTAGGTGGTCCAATAGGCTTAACAACAATCACTATATAGGCTCTGATGCCATCTTAGAATTTGAATTTTAGTTTAACTCAATCCCACAAAAATGGCTTATAAAGTAAGTCCCTCACTCATACACATTACTTTGGTCATATTATTGGTTGATGTGGGATCTCCAACACACCCTTTATGTCGAGGAATGAACATCTCAAGCATGAAATTTGCAAGATTAGACATCTATGAGTGGTCTAATAATGACCAATAATAGGTAACTCGATTAACTCTAATACCATCTTTGATTTCAAATTTGGAAAGGCATGACTCAATTCTACCACACCGACTTGTTAGGTTAAGATTACCCCCACTTATATACACATACTATTTTGACCATATTACTAGTGCACGTGGCATTTGCAATAATTTGTTATGACTATTTCTTTTAGTTTTGTTTATTCACCATCTGCAGTGTTAGTTTGACACCAAATATGTAACATTCTGAAATGTTAAAACTTCAAAATCATCTTCACACTTCAAAAGAAAAATCATCTTAAAAAATGCTTACAATGATGTGTTAAGTTTGACTATAGTGTATGTCTAAATTCTAATATCATTGTATTATTAAAAGTATGTGCAGATTTTTTGCATTTGACGGTTCAAGGGATTCGCCTTGTGAAGGAGTGGAAACCTTATTGATCATGTGTTAACCCGAGAGCTTGTACGTTTGTAGTGTGAAAACCCGACTGATCTTGATGGTTGAGGATGTTGGGTGGAAATACTATGGTTATCTTCTCTAATAGATATTTTGTGAAAGCTGAGACTCGATGCTCATGCGTATAGGGTTAAAGCTCAACGTGGGGATTATGTGGCGGGGGGGATTTTCATGCAGGGGTGGAAATTGTAAAAGCATATTGAGTAATGGATCATATTTTGGGATCTTATATCACTTTATGGTGGGTCCCACGGTGTCACATGTGCTCCAAGATCTATCCTCCTTTTTGCTCAAATAATAGATCCCAATTTAGGATCTTGAGGCTCTTTTTGTGGGTTCCACAATGGACCCACTTAAATATAGTTTATGATTTATTTTTTAATTAAATTTAAGTAACTGATTACAAATTAAAAAATAAAATATTAATAATTAAAAATTTTATTTATGAATTAAAGTTAAACTGACAAAAAATACATAACATTCATAAGTAACATAATACAATCCATTAACATTCAAAGAGAAAATTTAAAATTCCTCATTATTGTCCTCTAAACGTGCCTAATATATGCTCCACTAAGTTTGTTTGAAGTTGTAGATGAATTTCTCTTGTATGCATATACCGTCTTGTTTGTACGTATGTAGTAAAGTCAGGAGGAGCACCACGAAAGACATCAATGTTTGAAATCTCTTCGTCTATTTGAGCATAATCAACACCAACATTACCATTGTATCTATCTTATTTTTCTTTAACAATCATGTAATGTAATATAATGCATGTCAATATAATAATCTTCATTGTATCGATGTGTTAATTATTTGATGGACCACATATAATTGCAAATTGAGATTTTAGCACATCAAACACTATCTCCGCATCCTTTCTTGCCGATTCTTGACATTTTGCAAATAATTTTATTTTCTCTCCTTGTGGCATAGGGATGGTTTTTACAAAAGTGACCTAATCAAGGTAAATGTTATCTGCAAGATATTATCCATGCTATATGGGGTTTCCTTGATTGTAAATTGCACTGGAGGAGTCAACCTTGCAAAACAACATTAAACATGGGCAATTGATTTAACACATTAATGTCATTGTTTAAACTTGCAACTCCATAATATGGAAGTCAAATTCCCAAGTCTTGTAACACGATGACTTCAAGTATTACTGTGAGTTTGCGATGATTACCTCTATGATATTTTCCTTGCCATATAATTGGGTAATTTTTCCATTATCAATGCATGCAACCAATAGAACCCAACATACCTAGAAAACCACATGTCTCTCCAATTTGTAATAAGATATTGATGTCATTTTTGTTTGGCCTTCTCAAGTTCTTACCCCCAAATATCTCGTTGATACCCTTTACAAAAACTTCTAAGCCTTAAATTGCAGTGCATTCAATAATTCTAGCATACTCATTGGTACTATCAGCAGGTGATCCATATGCTAATATACGAATTGTTGCAGTGCACTTCTGTAATGGTGAAAGATCCTTTCTACTAGTTGTATCAGATCTCATTTAGAAACACGAATAATGATTATTAAGAGCATCTACAATTCGAAGGAACCACTGCTTCTTCATTTGAAACCTTTGTCGAAAATGCCTCTCTGTATATACAAAATTTTTAGAGAAGTATTCATTTAACAAGCAACTATGTTTGCCACATTCACAATCACAATTTATATGACGTCTTGTTTGTCTTGGCCAACTGTTATTCTCTACTTGTTGTTGCAGCTCACGTAAGTACCTCATGATTTCTTCTTTATCATTGTCTTCAAGTGTTCCATCAATATTTTTATCTCCAAAGTCTATTGAAGTAAGAGTTTCTATCCATTTTGCCAATGAATGGAGCTAAAAATTAAATAAAAAAGATTATAGAGTTTGTAGAAAATATGCATGATTGAAAGAAACTTTAACAATTAAATAGAATAATTTCCATTGGGTAGTTTTTAATGGTTAGTTTCACAACGATTACTTTTTAACGACTACTTTTATAACAGTTAGTTTCACAACAACTAATTTTGTAACAGTTACCTTTATGATGGCTAATATCACAACAACTACATTGAAAACAACTAGTTTTGTAATTACCGCTTTTATAACGACTAGTTACATAATTAAAAATTAATAATTAACATAAAAGTTACAACATGAAGACTAATTAAAACAAAGTTCAGCATTAAACTAACAAAAAGTTACAATAAAAAGACTAATTAAAACTAAGACTGTTACAACATAGGATTTATTAAAATAAACCTACAACAAACCGTGACTAATTAAAACTAATTGACCACATAACAACTAATTACTAAACATTTATAAAATATAATTACAAGTGATTTTGTGTTTTTTGTATTGTTCTTTAGACATGGTAGATGTGTCCTTCATTAGTATTTCGTACAATAGTGTTACGTTCTTCATCTCTTTTTTCTTTGCTAACTTTTTGGTGGCAACAATTTCTTCCCTGATTGTAGCTTCCATGCCTGACAAGTCCACAATTGGTGAAGACGTTCCATCTCCTTTGTCCTTGATCTTCCTCTTGACTACCTTCTGTCCCATCGAATCGAGGATTTGTGATGGTGTGTCAATTTCTGAAACCTTAATTAGTGTCTCTAGATTAGATAACGACAAGTAATTCCTAGAAGCATAAAACTTTGTTATTTTTTAACAAACTTCTATACATTGTTCTAACCATTTATGCCTATCTTTTAGCAGTCATCATGCATGATTTAAAATAAAATTGCTTTCCTCATCTTCCTTCCAAATGATATATGCATGAATCATGACATCGTTCTCCATGTAATCGCTTTTCTTCAAATTGACAACATACTTGTAATGGCTCTTGAACTTTTGAATGCCAACATTAATTTTTTGCCATTAAGATTTCACTTGATTCAATGTTCTCTCTCGTAGATTGTTACAAAAGTTGTTGTAATTTTATGTTACTCTCAACCAAAAACAATTTCTTGTTTGACCATCACCGACAATTGGATTCATCGAGACATTAAGTCGTGAACCAATGAGATGTGTATCATCTTTAATCGAAAAGTAAAGTTATGATTTCTTTTTTGTAGAATTATCTCCTCCTTCCTTTAGTGTGATATTTTCTAGTCCAACATGGGTAGAAAATGGTGGAAATTGCATTTCAACTTCGTCATTGGAAGGAGTTTATGGATTACTAAAACTATTGGTAATTTTGTTCAAATGAGTCATTTGGTAATTTTGCAATAGGTTTGCCAATGAAATTGATTTAGATCCATTAAGAATGAAACTAAAGGCAAAGAAAGAGATTGTGAAATAGAGATTGAGAAATTAAGGATGAGAATGAAAGTTGGTGCGCAAAATACGATCACCAATCTTCCCAATTTATAGGATTCAGTTATTACCTATTTTGATAGCAAATAGTACAAAATTCATGTGTAAATAGTTTAATTTCATAGCAAAGTTCCAATTTACTGCTATTGATATGACAATTTGACAAGCAACAATAATAATTCGAAGGAACAAACAAATGTTTCAATTTTCTTTCCATAGTTTGTGTCTTCTCTCCTCTACTTTACTTTCTCATTTTCAAATCAACCTTTCCCTTTCCCTTCCCCTCCACCCCACCCACACTCTTCCCTCTTTCCCTTTCCCTTAAAACCCCACCCTCCCTTTGATAAGCATAAAGGAAGATGATGCATTTTTAGCGAATGGTGTGACAACGAAAGTAGAGCGTTGAGGAGAGCCTTGACCACGACAGTGACGAATCGATGCTTGGAAAACTTTTGAAGCTGACGGATCGTGGCTGGATCGACACTGTGACAATGTGTTTTGTGCCTTTTTCTTTTATTTATTATTTTTTAACTTTGAATCGTTTGATCATGTTGTTATTTAAAATCAATGCATCTGTTGTTGTTTTCGTTTTGATGTTGTTATTGTTTCATCCTTTTCTCTTGGTTTCCCTTTTCATTCTTCCTTTTTTGTTGCTTCCCTCAACAAACATTTAGGGAAAGAAAGAAAGATTAAATTATGTTTTTTTATTAAAAAAATGGGACAAATCTTAAGGGATATTGTAAAAGACATCATCCTTCATCGTGAATATCTCAACTCCCCCTTTAGTGGTAGGTCTTTTGAAGACCAGATTGTGAGCTCAAGATCTATTAGTAAAGATAGTCTAATTTGATAGTGGTTCATTAATGTTGAGTGGGTGAAAGGGGGCGGTATTGATGGCTTTAATGGTGGGTGACATTTTAAGGCTCCCTCACTTTTATAACACGTATGGGGGTGGGATTGTATTGCGCTTTCTGTTATAGCTTATGGTAATTGATTATTAGTATTTAGGTTAAATTATAATTTTTGTCCTCCTATAATTTGAAATCCATGATTTTGGTCCTATTTCTAAATAAATACATTTAATTTCTTTTTTTCTTTAAAATAAACAATTTTGATGTAACATATTGATGCTGACTTGACATTTATATAAACTATTGACATGACACTTATATGACGAGATTAAATAAAGTAAAAAAATAAAAAAAAACTTGGTAAGAGTTAAACTCATGATCTTTTATTTAAAAGTAAAGTAATAAATCACCAAAACACTTATTTTGCTTAATTAATTTTATAAACACCATTTTACATGTATTATTAGTCAAGAGTTATTAATTTTTTTCAAATTATAAAAATTTGATCTTATTTTATTATAATTTAAAAATTTATATAAACTAATATATAGATTATTTTAAAAAAATTATTTTATGTAATTTATACAAACTATGCAAATTAAAAAAATATTTAAATAATCTAAAAAATTAAAATGAAAATTTATTACTTTTTATAATTAACTTTTTATTATTTATATATAAAAATAAAATTTAGATAATTTTTTATAAATTACATAAAATAATTTATATACATATTAATATGTAACTTTCTTGATTTATGTAATCGGTATTAAAAAAACTTAATAAATAATTTTTCATAGTTAAAACAAAAATATTAACATGTAAGTTTCTTAAAAATTTAAATATTAAAATTTTATTAATTTATATAACTAAAGTTGGTGGTGGAGTATATTTAGGGTGAAAAACATATATTAAAATATTAATTTTTGGGGGGAAAACATCCAATATTCTTATTTCATCCTCTATAGAATATAAACACTTGTGAGTGATAAATTTCTATAACTAAAAGGATAATATTATTAATCCATTCTTCTAAATAACAAAGAGATGGATGATAATATAAAATGAGAAAATCATATATTATCATTGATATAAATTTTAAAGAGGATGTCATGAAAATTAATAAATTTATTAAATATAATGTGATGTGATTAAATGATGATGTAAAATTTTACTAATTATTATTTTTATAACAAATGTCTTTTAATTCAAGTGCATTTCACATTATTAATTAAGTTATTATTAAATAAATGAATATATTGAAAACTTGGATTTTTAGTTATTGTTTATTCACCTGTCAAGTACTAACTAGTAACTACTAAGTAAGAAGAAAACTTGGAACTTTGTATTTGTGTAACGTTGATCAGTATTTTTTTGGATATTAATTAAAAAATATTTATTATAAAAAACATAAAAAATGTAAAAAAAATCATCAACATCACAACTTTATATATCCTAATAAAAATATTTTTGTTTTTAATTTCTTACCCAATGCGTCAAGAAGAAAACTGATTATCATTTAGGTTAATTTAATATTCATTTCAAGAAGTCCCCACCACCTCTACGCGCTTCTTGGTGCGAAATCTCTTTAGATAAGATGACTTAGTACGCCAATCTTTAATATTCATAAATCATAATATTTTTTTTTTTACAAGAGTGCATTCATAAATTTATACTATACTTTAATAAATTATAACTCTATTGCGTATAAAAGGCAACGACAAAAGAGATTTTTCTTTTTGATAAAAATAAATGTTCTATTATATATATTTTTAATTTAATTTATATCCTTAGAAAGGAGACGTGGGATTTGGGAATACATGGTAACCGAGCAGAGGAAAAGCGTGTGGTGTCTTCTTCTCCGGTGGATCCTCAGGCCTGTAATTTGGGATTAGCCACTCATGAATCAAAATCAATCCATTAAATCAAAATACCTTTCTCACTGTTAACTCATCAACAATACCTAATTTTTTTGGTTCTTTTTTTCACACTTACACATATTGGCTTTCTCTTCCTCGTACATATAAAAGGAAGAAGCAAAGCATCTTTTTCTTTTTTTCAGTATTCACGCCTCTGCCCGCTTAATTTTACTTCTCAACTCTCTCTGTGAGTGCTTCTACTCCTTTTTTTTTTTGTCTTTCCTTCTTTATTTATCTTTCTAAATTACGAATCAATAATCATCTTTTTATTTATTTATATATATTTATCTTCTTCTTGATCAAGTATTGAACTTTTTGGAATTTTCGTGAACCCCATTTCAAGTAAAGAATCTGGGTTCGATTGGCATAGGAGATTGGAGGGGTTCTCAGTTTGCTCCTTGTCTTGTTCACTTGTTTCTAAATATCCCCGAGAAGAATAATCGTGGCAAAATACTACTTTGCTTTGTCATTCTTTCATCTGACTCGTCTTTTTGTTTGAATTTTCTGAATGCATGAGTTCTGTTCCTGTTGGACTTTGGTGATTTTAGTGTTGTTTCTTCAGAATATTCAAGTTTCCATTCTTTTTCACCTGTTGTGAGGAATTGAATCAGTTGAGAATTTGAAATGCTTCTAACTAAATTCCCATTATTTTACAAAAAATTATGTGGACTACTTGCTGTATGTATTCCTTCCCCTATAATTCAAATGTACTCAGGTACCAATTAATTCTTATGATTTTTTTTTCTGGTGGAAGTGACAGCGGTTCCATTGTCTTTGTTGCTGTTAATAAGGATCCTGATTGGATAAACTTCGCCATAAGCTGGTAAAATGAATTGAATTTCTCCGATAAGCTAAAATCAACTTATGCACCTCAAATTTTGGAGAAGTTAAATGATAGAGCTTCTGCGAAAGTTAAGTACATAAGTTGATTTTAGTTTATGGGAGAAGTTCAATTTATCTTACTTTCTTTTTCTTCTCCTATAAATGCTTATGGAAAAGTTTATCCAAACAAGACTTTAATATGTCTTTCTTTTTCTCTCCCTAATTCTATGCACCAATGGTATCTGTTAACATTTTCTTCATCAGAACCTTTCTTGTTAAAATTTGTCACCTCATCGCTCATGCATACTTGGGGAGTATACAGTCTTAACTGAGTGTGTAGAGCTTGTAAGAAAGATAGCAGGAATACATACTAACCAAAGCAAGTATAAGTAACTCATCAGTTTCTTGATATTAACAGATTCCTCGAGCCATAGTTGGCGACCCACCATGGCACCAGATACTACTGCCTTAAGTTATTGGTTGAATTGGAGGTTCTTCCTCTGTGCACTATTTATTTTATTAACTATGGGCCTAGCGTCATTTTTGATATGGAAGTATGAAGAATTCAATAAATCAAGGAATGAGAGAAGAGAAAGGCAGCGAGAAACGGCTGGATCGCTTTATGAGTATGAAGCATGGAATACATGTCTTAAAGGAATTCATCCTGCTTGGCTGCTTGCTTACAGGATAATTTCTTTTCTTGTGCTTTTTTCTTTGCTGACTGCCAATGTGGTTGCTGATGGAGGTGGCATATTTTATTTCTACACTCAGTAAGCTACATTGCACATATCTTGTCTATTCTAGTCTTTATGCAGTTATTTAGTGATGTTTATGTTCCTATTCCATTGCTACCTCAATAACAAGCTAGAGACTTTGCTTATACATTTATTTATTTTTTAATTATTTTCAGATCCATTGTTAGGGTTGTTGAAGAACATTTTCTTTGTAGTTTGTAGTTGTACTTATTACTATATGGCTGAATTCAAGTCTTCTGTATCCTCAATCATGTCTCCTCTTTAAAATGTTGCCAACTTTGTGAAAAATGACATTTCTCTCTTAAATGTATTCCTTCTCTCTTAGTTGATAGTAAACTTCTTTTTAGTGCATAATTGGAAGTATTTTGTTGGCGGATAGCATTTGGGACAGAAGATCTGTTCACATATGTCAACAGTGAAGAGTGTTGGTTAAAGCGGAAGCACATATATATTTCATGTTTGGAGTATTTAGGACTCATGTGATAAAAGAGTGTATGTTGGAAGAAAATGATTGACTTTTATGATAAAACATCACTGTCTTAATGTTCCCTGTTGGTGAGTTGGTTAGAAATATGCTGATTTTTTCTTTCTTTGTTGCTGAACAGGTGGACATTTACTTTGGTCACTATTTACTTTGGGGTAACACTTCTCATGTCTAACTCATCTTCTGATATTATAATAATAAAATTGCATTTTCTTTTATCTTTTTGGGGTCAGGGTGGAATTCTAGTTGGGCTATATGACATTCTGTAATTTACAGTTTTATATGCTCCTTCGGAAAAACAAATTGAACCTATCAGTCAACTTTCCTTTTCTCTGTTTTCATTTTATATTTTCTCTGAGTGACTTGTGCTCTCAATTTCACTTTCAGCTTGGGTCTTGTGTCTCCATATATGGGTGTCGCTATAAACACAATAAAATTGATTGCACCACTGTTAATCGTGCTGATTTAGATACTGAAGAAGGCACTTATGTGGCTCCTACACTTGATGGGACTCCAGAATTACCTAACCTGTACAAGAATTCCAATGCCAATCAGGAGCCATTCACTCGGAATACTGCTGGTGTATGGGGTTATATTTTTCAAATAACTTTTCAGGTAATTTTTGTTTCAAGTTTTTATTGGAGTATATTTTTTTTTAGCATTACATTTATTTTAACTAATCTAGTGACTAATTTTAACAATTGCAAATTGACCTTTAACCATAATTTTTATTAAGGGCATGCGACTGAGATTTTTCCATTAAAATTGGTTTTTGTGAAAGAAAGTGGGTATGATTGAAGACGAAGCAGAAAAAAGATATGTGAATCGAAAAGTTATTAGGGAACTTCATGGTTGTCAAATGTTTAGCTTGAAAAAGTTTGTCTGTTTGGGATGGAGAAACCATGGGTTGCCAAATAACATATTTAACTGGCTTTTCCATGGAGCCTATGAGAATTTATCCACAATTATCAGGATACCTGCAAACATTTTATCATAGTCAGGAAGTAATTTGAGAAACTTGTTTAATTGGCATTTTAGATAGTCAACACCCTCTATTTGTATGTATTGTCTCTACCTAACACTTTTAGGGTGTTTCACTGAGTCAAACTTATTATGGGACAGAATTGTTTGTACACCCTTTTTGGTTGTTTTATTAATTTTTTTTAGACATCGAGGAGCTATATGCAATTAATTTTTTCTATTTGCTTTCCTTCTTTTCTTTTGAATAATTTTTTGTTTAAAAAAGAACACAATTAGGTTCTAAAGTTCCTACTGTAATTGCATTTGATCCATCATGGCTGAAAAGGAATTCTGCTATATGCTCATAATTGTAGTAAATAGTAAATTAGTAATTATACTATCCTTACTAAGATAGCTAATTAATCTTTTAAATTCTAGCTTGAAAGTCAACTATTTGATTGAAGAGAATAGTGTTCAAACAAAAAATATTATGTATTTTAAATATAGATTTGCAAGTTTGTGTGGGATTCAGTCTCTCTGTTAAAGTCGTGTTTTTTTATAATGTTGTCTTCTTATTCATCTTGTTCCTTTTCTGCTTATCAATCAAACACTAATGCATTTTGAATTTCATTGTGTTATTAACTGATTAAACCTAGGAGGCAATCTACTGATTTGTTTAAATTTTCTCTTAAATATTTAGACTTGTGCAGGTGCTGTAGTGCTCACTGACGTTGTATTCTGGCTTGTCCTTTATCCAACATATCTGAACACCAAAGATTTCCATCTGCATTTTGTGAGTATTATTGATCTTGTCCCTGGTCTGCCATTTATCTTTTTGGTTAAGAAAGTTATATTTAATATACTAATACAAGTTTTGGAGAATGTTTGGCTTTACCTTTCTAGTTTAATTTTTGGTTAAAAACTTAAAACACTTTTGGAAATTTCCATTGAATATCAATGGTACTAATAATGAATCTGTTCTGATGCTACTCATCTTATCCTTGAACCTGGCTGTATCATATTTTCCTTAAATGTGAGGGAACAGTTTTGCTAAAAAAAATTAGTAAAATTTTATAATATACATCTGGAACATGTTGCATGTAATCAACATCAAAGCATTTGTGTTTTCCAGCATGTGCTGAACACTGATTACCCCACAAAATATGTAATTAATAGGTGTGGTTGTTTGAAATACCTTAATTATTATAACGCCAATGAAGCATAGAAAGGTGAATGGGGTTTATGAATGTAAACATCTTGTTTAGTTTTGGTTCTAATAGAATATGCTGGTCCTTTGCTACTAAACCCTTCATGTTTCCACTTTTCAATTTGCAGATGGATGTTTGTTTGCACTCCCTTAACGCTGTATTCCTCCTCGGTGATGCATCATTGAATTGCATGGTGATTTTTTTTTGGTTTTTTTTTTTGCATATATTATTTCTCCTTACATACCTACTTCAAACTTACATCTACTTCTTAACACATGCAGAGGTTTCCAGTGTTTCGATTTGCATATTTTATTTTGTGGACGGCTTTATTTGTGATTTTTCAGTGGATCATTCATGCTTGTGTTTCATTATGGTAAAAACGAGTATCCCATTTTCTGATTGTTGCTTTCCACTTGACACAATTCTGTTCATAATTTTTCTATCCGTTGTTCCAGGTGGCCTTATCCTTTCCTTGACTTGTCATCCCCATACGCCCCCTTATGGTACGTTCATAAATTCAATGCATAACCACCACTCAAATAGTATCCGAAAAATTAAAAATTAACTTTACCACTGATTGACATAAGCTTATCCTTTCGTATGTGAGCATATTGTTTCTTATATGGGGATGCTGAAAACGAAACTAGAACTTTTTGCCATGAAATTTTGGTCATGGACTTCAACTTTGACAAACTTAAAAATAAACTTGCAAGCGAGGAGCAGTTTATCGTGTAACATTGCATGTTCATCTTATATTTCTCTGCATGCAACTATTGATAATGAAATTAATTTAGGTAAAGAAAAATATTAGCAACACACCCTCTAATACACTATTATTAACTAGAATTTGTTGGAAATCACAAAATCATGTGGGTCTCACTTATTTAATAAACTTCACTTATAGCTTTGTAATTTTCAATAAATTTTAATCAATGATAAAAGTGTTAAAATGAGTGTATTGCTAATACTCCTCTCTAGATAAATTAAAATGCGCAAATTCAGATAATGACATATAACCTTTGGCCTCTTGTTGGACTCTTAGGTACTTTGGTGTGGGTGTAATGCACATTCCATGCTATGGCTTCTTTGCTTTGATAATGAAGCTGAAGCACTTGTGGTTGTCAAAATTGTTTCCTGGCTCTTGTCATTTTGTACGGTGATAATACATTGAAGATTAGTCATCGGAGTAAGGCTACCTTCATCGTGGCTAAAGCAGATTTTAAATTTTAAGATCAAATTTGTAACCCCACCCCTCCCCTCCCCCCAAAGTTTTTAGAGGACTATCATTTTTGTGCGGAGGTAATTGTGGGGATGTGTATTAGTATTTGCTACTTAAGATGGAATTGATAAAAGTTCACTGGTCTAACCATGTATATGATATCTTCCATAATATCCCCATACATTGATTAATTCATCCTATGTAGAATCAAATATATGTTTCAAAATGTATTATTTTATTTTCTACTACTTAGTAAGGATATTAATATCATCTGCGTAACTATGCCAATATGATTGTTTAGAATAATTACACGAGTTAAATTTCTATGCACGGCTAATATACAATTATTTACATTTTCAACTAATAAAAAATCATTATAAAATTATATGGTTAGAATATCAAAAATTGATTTTCTTTTCAAGAACGGACTCCTCTATCTTTTAGTTGATAAACTTTCTTGTTATAAACTTTCTTGATTATTACAGAAAAAAAAAAGTAATTTTAATTATTAGTGGGAAAGTCAATGATTAATATTATGTGTATATGCATAATAAATTGTAAATTTGCTAAAATATTAACAATTGGATTTTTTTTCCTTCACTACATTTTTCATCTTTTTTTTAAGAGGGGTCAATCTGCTTTGTTAATGTCCAACGTTTTTACATGCAAGATAATGAACTGTACGCAGCAATGCTGCAATGATTGTATGCTAAACACTACTAAACAGTCACACCCGGGTGAGAAGTCATCTCAAGAGGATGAATAAATACTCTTGGTATTACTCGGAGTTAGCGTGTGACCGAAGAAAAATAATTTAAATTCCAACCTTCAAGCATTTTTCAGATGAAAAAGCACTAAATGCACTCCCCTTTTATTTTTATGTAATTTTTTTTACTAAATTAAATACTATTTATATCCAAAATATCCTTATACCATTATTCTGAAAAGTAATTTCCAAAATATTTTTTTACATTTTGTATTCCAGAAAGTAATTTATGGAATACAAAATCTAAAAAAAAAATCCGAAAATAACTTTTGGGATATTATAAGAGTTCCAGAATAATTTTAGAATTTGCATTTCTGGAATACAAAATGTAAAACAATATTCCAAAAACTACTTTCTAAAATTTAAACACACTCATTTCAAAGAATCATTGTATCAAATTTAATATTTAGTTTCCTTTCCTTCACAACTTTATTACTTTTAATTATGCATAAATCACAAAAAAGTAGCTCAAAAACACTAATATTAGACAAAGAGACCAGGCAAGTAAGGATGACCAAAGCAAGATATTGAATCGGAGATCATAAAGGGAGTGAAAGAGAGGAACAATTTTAATGAAAGAGATGAGTGTTTAACTGCCTTGGAAGGATTGGATTGTCATGGGGAAGGGAGTGTGCGACTGTGAGGGTGTGAGAGAAAGAATAAGGTTTGAAGAAAGGTCATTAAAGTAATAACCAAATTATAATAGGAAAGGGGAGTGTACTTTGAAAAAAAAAAATAAAGGAGCGGATATTTGCCTTCCAGATGCCTCCTAGAATTTTCCGTTGTGATTACTGACCTACTGGTTATTACAAACCATGTTGCCACTGTAATTTACAATTACAAAACATGCATTCTTGGGCTGGATTTGGGACTTTTGTCCTACCACATTAGGGAGAGACGGCATTTACAGCTTCAAGTTCTTGCTAGAAACAGCGGTCCTGTTGAATTTGCCAATTTGGTCTTTAAAGTAAATAAAGTTAAAAGTTATCAATACATTTAACAGCGGTTGACATTCCATACATGTAGAATTTCTTCTGCATTTGAGAATAATATCTACTATTAGTTTTTTCATCAACAATTAAAATTACTCATTTTATCCTTTAAAGCTGCTCTTGATCACATTTAAAAGAATCGGATTCTGTCCGACCATGGAACTAGATACCAATCACTACATGAGCAGCAGTTAGATGATTGCATCATTGGGCATTTTGCCGGTAAAACCCCCTAGCAACTTTTCTTGGTTTTGTCACCAACCAACGTAAAAGTTAAAACTTAAAAGTGACCAAAAAGATCTGAAAATAAAGTTGAGAACATGGAGCTAAAAAGCCGAGAAGAAGGTAAAAAGTAAATAAAAGTATCGATACAATTAGATAAATCATTATAGTCCAATCAAAATACCAGGGCTTGCAATGAAGTAAATCCTTATTGATCCCAACATCATGATTCCTACTCCGAACACCCCAAGCCCCACCCCAAAACACCTTTTTCTCTTTTTTGCCTCTTCTTATCCAGACAGTTCTTTGAAATCAAAGAAATAGCAACCAAGAAGAACAACACTACACATTCATTCAATTCAGCAAAAATCCGCAAGTTTAAACACAACATCCAGCTATTGCTTTACATGTTCTCTGATAAACTCTTCCAGCTGAGATATTTCCCCAGTTAAACCAGAAGCATCTGCAGTTGTCACTTTGTTAGAGCACTGGGTAAAAAAAAATGGCTCACCGGGTACCCCCAGGGTGAACTCATTTGCAATGTCAGCTGCTGATATTGCACTCCTTGATGCCCGTAATTTGTCTCTGGAAAATGATATCAAGAGTCAACAATAGAATTGACAGTGAAATCATGAAAAGAATCAGGCTATCGTAAATTAAATAATTAATAACTATGCACACTTTCAAGATCAAAACAAACCAATCAGTTGATTGAGAGCATAAAGATAAGTAACAGTGAATGAAGCTAAAAAAAAATTACAGTATTTAATATAAGAATATACTTCTTCAGTATGAACCAATCAACAATAACAGCATTGGCATATGCATGTGCATATGTCCCATCCAACTGGACAATAAAATGAAATCATAAAGCAGTTGCTGACGGATAAAGTGAGTAGAGATAAAAGATTTGGGACTTGAAGGCATACATTTCCTTCTCCATCTGTTTTCGGATAAACTCTTTAGTATGAGCAGTGACTTTGTCTGTTTTGTTGCAGAGAATAAGCACTGGAATCTTCTTCCTCACAACACTTCCTTTAGTCAATAGATCATAAAGGTACCTAATAAAAGAAAAGAAAATGTTAGTATACCTGTATCTGCTGCCCCCTTCTTCCTCAGGAGTAGTGGGAAATGGTCAGTTATTTAATGTTATAATGCTAAAATATCTTGATATTATGTTGATATTTCCCATCATGGCTTACTAGTGGCTCCCTGCTAATATTGACTAGAAGTGCTACTTCAAATAAAGATGGTAATCTAGCAACTGAATAGGGGAAGGAATTACTCTGAAGCAGCACGGCAGTTTGGTAAAAAGTCCAAAGCATCTACCACAAAAACTATCCCAGCTGCTTGAGGCAAGTACTCATCCAGTTTGGGTCGAAGCCGAGAATGCCCAGGAACATCAACAACATGAACAGGTTTTATCTTGCCCTTCTGTTAAAATCAAGGAAATATTAGACAACATTTACTCAATTCTATTGTACAAACAAACATATGAAACACGATTGGTATAATTTCAGCTACTAAGACATCTGAAACAAGGAAAATTGGGCTTCTCACCTTTAGAAAACGAGGTGAGAAGCACAATTTTTTGCATCTTAAAGGAGAAGACAAATGCTTACACCTATACATTCAAGAAAGTATTTGAGTGAGGGAGGCTAAAATCTTACCCTTGTTTTCTCGTTGTGAAGAATAAAAGTGCCTTCATTAGGCTCCATTGATGTAACAGTACCCTGATGAGTAGAGCCATCCCTAAGCTGCAGCAGGCATGAAAAGTGTGTCAAGAACATTATGTTATCCCTAAACCTCACTACAAGGAAAGTCAATTCCTAGTAATACTTTCCAAGGAGTTGATTATATCCCAACATGTAATACCACCTGTTAATGTTACAAGATGTTTTCATTTTTGAACAATCATTGCTAGAGTACAATGCATATAAGCACAACCAATAAAAAACAGAAGATGCACTACAATAAGACTGAAAAGCACAAAAAGTTAGGAAAGTCTGAGTTGAAAACGTTTATAAGTTATCCTGAGCTTATTGGCTGTGACTATAGACAATGTCCTCATAGAAGCTTCATTTGGTCATAACTAACCACAATTGTTTCTTGTGTTGCATTATCATTATTACAACTAACAATCAAGGCACTAGGCTACGCATTTCTTAAACTTGTAAACAATGACCTAACCTAACCCAACGCAACCCTGAGTCCCTCCTCACCAAGGACAAAACCTATAAATATAATTTATTTCTATTTTTCAGATTAACCAAAATACAAACCAAACCACACTAAGCTAAATTGAATTGAGGATTAACAACAGAAGCAATGAACTCAATAATTGCGATTTGGAGCCAATACCTGATAGAAGATAACAGTTTTTCCACTCCCGCTGAGCCCGGCCAACACAACAGTGTTTGACTTCGCACGCTTGAACAACCGAACTGCAAACAGAAACCGACAATAAACACTGATAATCGATTAAAAGAAAAGAAGCGTTAGAATTCGACAATGAAGCGAACAGCGAA
This sequence comes from Glycine soja, assembly GCF_004193775.1. NCBI lineage: Eukaryota > Viridiplantae > Streptophyta > Magnoliopsida > Fabales > Fabaceae > Glycine > Glycine soja. Next base: position 3,084,771 of record NC_041002.1, on the reverse strand, counting down.
CTCACTTGAGAGAAGAAGCAGCGTTGTGAAAATCACGATTGCAGCAGCTGCGTAGAGCTGATTCGGAGGAACCTCGAGAAGACGATCCAAAGCTAGGTTAGCGAAGTGAGAAAGTTGTTCCTTCCACTGCTCCAACTCTTCCATCGTGAAATTCGATTTTTTGGCGTTGCGCTCGATGTGAGAAGAGTGAGGAACCGAGAGAGGCTCTGGATTCGAAGGCGAGTTTCACCGCCGTGGACGGCGGTTTTTGACGGCGCTCTGATTCTTTCCGATTTGTGGATCTGGCTGGCGTGTCGACCAGCTATTCTGAGCCTCCTTTGAAATATGATGCCAAACGACAGACAAGGGATGCCGTTTCCTATTTATTTCTTAAAACGGTTTAGTTATTATAAGAAAAATGCTAATACACCATGTTCCATTTTGTTTGACTTTTAGAAAAAAAATTATTTTTATTTTTATTTTACAATATTAAATATCTAAATTATATACGGAGTATGTACAACAAAAGAATATTAGCAAATGAAACATAAATATTTTTTTCTATTATATCTTTAATTATTTATTATAGATCTAGAAAGAAAAAAATATAGATGCCACAATGCATTTTTTCTGGCTGTTTTTTATTAGTTTCTTATATTTGATACTATTTATTATATTTTATGACAAAAATGAAATTTATTTTTCATCATTTTATATATATAAAAACTAAATTTTGGTGCATGTTTAATTTAATTTATTTATAAGAAATAATAATTTAGTTTTATCAATTTAAAACTATTCTAACTATAGAAAATGATGGTGGATTGATGCATAAACTTTATATATAAGGAGCAGGATATAAGATTTTTTCATGTAAGGATCATAATAACAAAGAGGAGGACAAGTGTAAGTCAAGTGTAGAAATTATAATTTAACCTTTTATATTGAGTGTTCAGGTTCCAGGGTAATTCAACCTTTTTTGAATCATTACCTAATTCATAATAATAATAATAAAATAGAATGATAACTTTTTATATATAAAATGTTTGGAGGAGGAAGTGGTTTACGATCATTTAGTAATTTTTTATATATTTGTAAATTTTTAAATTATTAATCTCTAATAGAATTCATGGTAAGTGCAGGGTGGAAGTGAAGTATATTCACAACACTATCTACATCTCTAATATCCCCTACAAGTTGGAAGTGAAGTATATTCACAACACTTGTGGCTTGAAGAGGACAATATAAAGTTACATCAAAATATCAAATGATAATGAAACTAGAAAATACAAGGTTGATAAGCAAGAAAACAATCAAGAGAAATGGTGCAGCCGAGGTGTATAACTCCTAGATGTCTTCAACCAACTACAAGGCCCTTAGTACTTCTTCCAGCGTCTCCATGACAGTCGCTCCAATAGAACTAAGTCCAAATCAATCATCAAAAACTTGATCACCAAGTAAAAGTCACAACACAAGGCCACTTGGCAAAAACTACAATCATCAATCCATGAAACTTAACCACCAAGCATAAATTACACCTCAAAGTTTAACCACTTGATAGAAGCAACAAGGTTTAACCATCAAGAGTAGAAGTCAAAACAATGTTTGACCACTCAAGACAGAAGCAAAACATCAATCCAATGCTTAACCATCCATGACAAAAGCTCAAACAATGCTTAATTACCATGGACAGAAGCTTACATCAACAAATAGAAGAACACAAAATTTTTCTTCAATGAAAGCTTTTCACAAACACTTTGTGAACGCAACAACAACCACAACTCTAATCTGTCATCAAACAAGAATACTTACAAACAACTTGAAAGCAAGTAGCATAGTACCAAATAGGAAGTGAAAATTCATTAACTAATCGAATTGAACAACCCCAATAGGAGGCTTCAACAATCTCAAATCAGAGCTCAAACAAAACGTCTAAGAAGAGTCCACCGTACACAACATCTGTCCAAATCCAATCATAAATAATCAAAGGCTAACTTCAAACAAGATTAATCACAAACATTTAGAGAGCACTTGAAGCATCTCAATATCAAACATAGAACAAAGCAATCGATTGAGACAATAGTTTTAGAGAGAACAACCAACGTCATAAGCATCCAAATGCAATGACGATTGAAAATCGTTGTCGCGGCGGAGCACGATCGTCGGAGATCGTTGGCATGGCGGATCACAGTGGTCGAAAATCACTAGCGCGGCGACGATGACAAATGTTTAGGGTTTTTGTTGTGGACATAGAGAGGAATTGATTGGTGGTCGTGGTGGTGGTTTCACGAATCGCGACTCAAATGAGCAAAAAACCAGAGGAAAAGATGGTAGCTAGGGTTCGTAAAGGGATAGAAAAAAAATGAGGAAATCAAGAATCCATTGCAAGTGGCCAAATTCAAGAATCAAAACCGAAGTCAAAGATGAGAAATCAAGAAAGGAGACCAAGAAACACATATTCCTTCTCCAAACCCAATCGAACCAAAAAGGAACTTGTAGTGAATAACCATGAGTTGGAGATCGGGAAAAAGAATTGAAATCAAAAAAAGAAAAAGGAATGACCAATAGATTTGTGTTTTGATTTTTTTGAGAGCGAGAAAGAAAAAAAAATTGAGAAGTAAAACAAATACAGAAAAAGATGAACGAAGTAGTGAAAAAATTATGGGTAGAGGATGATATAGCTTTCATGGTAAGCAGATAGTAGAAGAGAACAAATAGAGGAAAGGTAAAAATGTGTATTATTAGGATATTACTCAAAATGAGTAAATTGAGTTACAATATTATGTGGACTGATTTATATAGCCACACTATCTACATCTTTAATAATCTCTACAATATTTCAAGAAGTTTAACAAGTTGCAATTTCTCAATATACTTATTTTTATCTCTTTATACATGCATCCTTATCATTTAAAAAAAATATGAATTTAATTCTTAGTTTCACCACTAGAAAACACGTTTTCTACATCAGTCGAAATGAGTATTCAAAGATGGTGGTTAACCGTTTTTTATTGTAACGTCGTTGAAAGTAAAAAGCTTCAACAATGGTCAACAATTGACTGTTATAGAAACAAATTGCTTTCTAAATCGGTGCTATCTAAACCACCGACGTAGAAAGGTGACTTTCAAATATAGTGGTGACGTCAGCAACGACTTAGAACGCGTGTTTTCAAAGTCGTTGTTTATGTCATGACCGTGTTTAAAAAATGGATTTTCTAAGTCGGTGTTAGCTTTAGCACCTATGTAGAAATGCGTCATTTCTAAATCGGTGCTGGCGTAGGCACCGACATAGTAAGATGTGCTTTCTAAGTCGTTTCTCGCATAAGCAGCGACGTAGAAATATCTGCTTTCAGAAACGGTGCTGGCGTAAGCACTGTCTTAGAAACGACGTATTTCTACATTGGTGCTTACGTCAGCACCGATGTAAAAAGGGGATTAACCTACAGATAAATTTAAGGTTAATTAATAATAATTATTTATAATTACAAAATTATCTATATTACTAATAATGAATAAATATAATTATATAATATTAAATTAACTAAAACCTAAGAATGAGTAATAAAAATTATCTATATTACCAATAATCAATAAATATAATTAAATAATATTAAATTAACTACGTTAAATCATAATACCTCACAATTACCCCATTTTATTTTCAATTGAAATAATAGCTAGCAATTACAAATGAGTAAACCTACGTTGAATCAAAATACCCCACAATTTCCTAAAGATTGTAGTTCCAAGGTACACACTCTTTGTTGCACAACAATTAGAGATGCTGATGTTGTTCAATATGTTAAATATGTTAAACTCGATTACAGATGGACCCTTCATTTATGTCTCAAATTTTAATCTTCAATAAAATCAAAACATACCTGGATTCCGACGTAGCAATTTCTGACACAAATCTTTGCATTCAAACCTCAGACTTTGTGATTTCATAATATTTCATAGTAACTGCAGACTTCATGATTACAAGTTACATTAAGTTAATTAAGGGGCAAAAAGACTTTGGGAAACATTGGAGAACAACACCAATGATGATAGCACCAAACTATATACATTATTTGGTAGAAAAAACTACTTTGTTACCATTGAAAGAATACTTAAAAGACTACAAAAAAAGAGGCACTAATATCAATTCCATACCTGTATTTGATTATTTCCATTGATTGGGGTTCTTCCTGTAACAAGCTCAAATAAGATTGCACCAACACTCGAGAGATCTGCCTGCGTGTTTAATTTTAGATAATTACTAAGGAAATTAATCATGTATGCTTTTGTGTTCTAAATATATAAAACTGAAATCACCTGTGCATCATATTCTGTAGTTGCATGATTTCTGGAAACCAAGCTGATTTTAATTTCACTATTTGTTGTCAACATTGAAAAAAAAAAGTATGTTAATTTTACATAAAAATCATTGCAGGGAGTATTTATTGGTGATTGCAGGGAGTATCTTAATTTAACATCAGAATGCAAAGGAACATATCTAAAAATGAGGGACTTTGTGCCATAGCTATGTTGGCTTCCTACCCAATGTATAACTCCTCCAATAATCCAACAGGACCTTCATGATCTGCTAAAGATGAACTTTGAAGTTTGAATGCAAATACAAAATCATACTCCAATATTGGATAGCCTTCTGTTGTTAATCAACTCGATTGATATTCAATGCATGGCCATTATTATGATTCATTAGTTTTCTACAGCCTTTACATTACTTACACTATCAATTATCAAGGAGGCATGACAGAAATCAACTACAAAAACCTGATCCCACTTCGCATATGACAAAAATCACAGACAAAAATTCACATATCACCAGTGGTGACTGCACAATGATGACCACTTTATCAAAACAATACCTACTATGCATCACAATCAGCATGAGACTGTTATTGGAGACCACTTGGAGGGCAACACATAACAGTGTAAGGTGAAGCTTAACTGAGAAAATGAAGGACAATAACAAAAAATAAGGGCCTAAAACACCAAAGCAACTCCATCATTTGTTAGGGAACAAACAAGGAAAACTACCTTTATAAAATTTGTTTGACAACAAATTGTTATTGATAAATTCAGAAGGGTAAACAGTAATTACATGAAACATTGAAACAACCTCCAAAATAGAGTCTATTCATGTGCAATCATTGCAACAAAGCCAATTACCTTCTGGCAGTTCCTGTAATTATTTTGACACATATTATGGCCAACAGGCAAAAGAGAAGTTGGAGTCAAAAGTATATTGTTCCTTACATAAAGACATGACAGGAACAACATACATTTAAATATGCCATGTTGTGATACCTCAAACAACCAACATTGTATTCATTTTCACACTGCAACAAAATCAAAACGGCCAACAAACTAAGGTTGAAACCAATGTTGTTTTCGAAATCGTCTTTAGCTAAGCTTCTTGACCTAAGTCAGATATTGGAAGTGTCGCAACCAATGCAACAAACTATAGAAGAAAGCAGCTATATATCAACAGACCACTTATGAGTGCTTTAATAAATATTTTTAACATAGAAAATAGAAGGCATGATGGATAATGAAGCACATGACATAACAAGTAATTGGGTTTACCTTGTGATGAACTCCACACAAGATTTGACAACTGTGAAATGTCTACTGCATCTTCTATAACAAATTGGCTTGACTGCCAATGATTTATAAAATCTTGTAAGGTTTTTGAAATCAGTGGTTGTGTACACATAACGGACTCGAGTAACAATGAACAAACACATTTAGGCACCAATATTGTCAAATTTGAAACAAAAGCTTAAATGATTATGAGTTACCTTTTTAAGGGCTCTTAGACTTTATAACAATATACTTGCAATGATTAGTAGTTTTCATTTGCCACCTTTGGAAAGACCTGCACAAATTGCCAGGTTGGTTGCACAACAAACAATTATCGTACCCACGCAAATACCGAATGCAAATACAACACATTGTCTCAATCTTTCAGTGCATATGAAAATGAAATGAACAAATATCTATTGTTATTGACACATAAAAGTCATTACAACAACTAAATTGTTTGTAACACTTAAACAAATACATCACAAACACCAAAGTGGTTGTTCGCATCTGAACTAAAGCTTTCTACATTGGATGCTTCTAAGTTTAAAAAAAATATTCTGTCCATTTTTTCCATAATGTTGTAATGGTGTTGATGTCTAGTGGCATGCCTTCAGCGAACCATTACACATTATAAAATACAAGTAATTATAGATTTTTTGGTAAAAAATGAATAGAAAATAACGATTTGCTGTCATCCTTTTGGGGATACAAAATTTACCAGTGTCCAATCAGTCTTCAACTCCCAACCGATTATGTTCCACATCCAATGCATGACATAATAGCCACACTCATAGCCTCCGCTTTGAACGTGACTCTACATTGAATGGGATAATTCATTCAAGTTAGAATTCACATGTTTAATAAATGGAAATCATGTGGAAACAATTTTTTATTGTATGACTAACCTTCACTTCAATCCACCGTGGTGTAGTTTCATCAAATTTCCCCTCATAAGTCATTTTTAATGTCTTAAATGCACTGCATTGGAACATTAAAATCGTAAGCTAATGTGGGCAACACTATTTTTGTACCCCTATTCTATAACAAACATTGAACGACTTAAAATGAGTTACTTAACTTTTTAATTGCAACTTTTATATGAACATCTAGCTTTCTATGCAAAGAAAAAAACCACACAACAAGATTGTTTGTTGGAAACAAAACAAAGAGCTGCCAATGGCCCCTACATTTGACACAACAGTGATGTATCAATAAGACAAACATCATTTACAGGGATAGCATAAATATATTTTACTTACTGATTCAAATAAACTCCTAGATAGACCTCTCGGTGCAATTCCTTAAGCCATTTTTCAATGTATTGTTGAGATTCTCCTCGTCTATCCTTTGCATTCAGTATAGCCTGCGGCTCAAGGAATCCATACACCGATCCTTGGCCCAAGCTATTATTCCAGTCATCCATATACCTATTTTGAACATTTGAAAAATTCAGTTAACATCATGTATATAACACACCAATATGGAATTATTAGTCAATGGCATGAATTTTACTTACATGGTCCACAACTATAGTATAACAATGTTCAAACACTGTACGTCTGATATTATTTCGTTCACATCAGTACAAGTTACAAACAACGATGTAGCTACATTAGGAATTCCAAATTTAGTTACATCCCACACTAACTCAACAGGCTTCTCATAAATGTCAACGAGGCTCTTAATCAACTCGTGCAAGGGGTCATCTACATCAACATCATTGACCGGTTGAACAACTTCATTGACTTTATTTTGAGTACTGCCTGTAAGCTAAATATTTAATGAAACCAATAATTAAATTAATGTTAGTAACTAATTTTTATATATGTATGTATGTATAGAATTGGAAAACAAAAAAAATTAAAATACCTCATTTGAGACCAATTTTACAAGTGGTGTTGGCCATGCAATGAATGTGTCAAGCGTCTGCCTAACATACTTAATCTCTGATGTCAGCAATGGGACTTCAGGGTCACCGTTAATAACTTTGTCAACACTAACCCTTAGGATATCATGTGCATAAGCCACACCGTGTATGGTAGAGCCTCTGTCATATGTTTTTCCCAAGGCCACCAACTCTGTACAATCTTCGCGTACGATAGAGCCTCCGCATTGCTCCCTTTTGTGCTCACTCGTGCACCTAAGATTTGTTGTATATCTGACTGAATAGGTGCTGAGATGGGCGGTCCCCTTTGCGACATCTCAAGTATGATTTGTTCCTTCAACTCATGTTTGAATATCTCTAGACTTTGTTTGTTTTCTTCTTTCATTTCATTCCTCCACTCTTCCTTAAGGGTTCCTATTATTTCAGCCAACTGTAGTTGGCTGATGGATGTTGTTTAGCTACTGCAGGCACGTGTTGTCTTTCCAAAGTATTGACTTATTGTGACCCCAAACCCCGCTGCACGAACACGCCCTCCATGATCCAATCGCCCAATGACAGTGTTAAGTATGTCTTCATGTCCATGGGGGACAAACGTACCCTATGTCGTTTGTTCTTCCAATGAGGCCTTCATGAAACACAAAATAAATGCACAACATTGTAGATTGAACTCCTAAGTAGGTGGGACAATTTAGTACTTCTAACGTTTTTGTGAGAAGGTACTACCTACAAACAAAAAACAAATTGTCACAGATTGGAAGACATTGGCAGTGCACGGAGTTTAATTAAACTTGTGTGAAAAAAAACAATTGAAAAATGCATATTGGTTTTCTTTTAAGGGTATCTGCACTATCATGTTTGGGTACATATTCCTTGAACAACCCCCAAAGCTGCAAAGGGTAAATTGCTACAGAATCCATTGCATGTTGCTCAACAAGACCTAAACAAAGCAAAATAACAACTTATTTACGCTTAGAATGAGAACCTAAAACCAGTCCATGACTTCAAACAAGCACCGAGAGTGGCTGAGGAACCAAATGACAAACTCTGGAAAACATTGGTTCCTCAAAAAATGGGCTGAAGCGAAGTTCGAATATATGGAATTGGAACAACCTGCAATTCAAACTGTTAAGAAGAATGAACAACATTGGCAGAAACAAATTGAAAGTGTGAGGAACTAGAGGAGTGGCTTAAGAAGGTTCAGGAACTGGAAATGACGAATCAACAAGCAAACAACGTGGACAGATCTGCATCACTGTTTTTGGACAGATATGCATCATAGTCTTTGGAATATGAACATATTTATTGTTTACTTTTATATGATTTTCCTTAACTTGGAATATGAACAACGTTTGCCTACTTTTATATTGCTAGCTTTTCTTCCGGCTTCTTTGAAGCTGATAAAATTAAAGAAAAGTGAAAGTTGAGGACTCTACCCTCAACTAATGCCACTTACACAATGTTAAAGGGATTGTACTAACATTCGTCATTAACTATAGCTAGTTAGCTGGTTCAGTATATTATTGACTTATTAGTTGCTCTATTAGTCAATTATAAGTAATTGAGGTGATGTGTGAGAGGTGTATATGACTACCATTATTCTTCTTGCTCTGTAAGCAAATTATTCATATGGTTATAGCAGACTTAAAGCATGGGTAATGCATTCAAAAGTTGAGTATGCAAACATTTGAGGTAAGCTTGAATTTTGACAAATTAGTCATTGTATAAACAACAATGCTTCAGCATGATCAGGTTGAATACATGCCAAAATTTCATACTACATAGACAATAAGTACAACAACTTATAAGTTCATTGAAGAAATGTTATGATCATCATTTACTATTTTTAAACATTATGGGTCAGTTGTAGAGCTTCTTTAGGGCAGATAGAGGAAGCTCTATTATATCATCATTGCTCCTAACTTGTTAATTGGTAACTCATGTCAAACATAGAGTAGCCTCATGGGCTTGAACATAAGCTAGGTTAGACATAAGTCCAAAGAAGCTCATAATTCCACTCATCTTCATTGCCTTTAATGTTGGGTACTGTTAACAATATCTCTGTCATAATTATGCTTGTACTGACCTAGGAGAATTATATATATATGAATTTCCTGCTTAATTAAGACTAATAGCTAATAAAATTGTCCAAGCTAGTTAACATAAATATAACAAGATAATAAAATTAATCTTCTTGGACTATAAGTTACTCTGAATTTTGTATAGATCATGATATCAAATGAGCTTTTAATGAGAAATTAAGGATAACAACCAAACCATAAAGAAAATGAGAAAGTTAATACAAGTTTCACTTGAGGAAGCAATCATATACGCTCCATATGATACATTGACTTCAACCAAAAGGACTCAGAAATTCCTAATCTTTCTAATTACAAGCTTCAGGCCCAAGCAAATTAAACCTTAAAAATTGTATGTGTTAACCAATTTGGTTGTATTAGACTTTTTTATCCTTTCGAATAGTATATAAACTTTTTCTTGGAGTCTATTTGGCTAAGCATGTTACTATTAAATATGCTTTTATAGTAACCTACAAAATCCTTTTTCCCTTATTTGGCTTTAGTTATTGTTAATCTGGTTGAGCAGTGCTTAGTTGATGGAGTTGAGCAGAAGGCTTTCAATTCTCTTAGAAAGAAATTAAGAGTGGAATTATAAAACATCATTTCCAATGATGTCCCACAAAGATTGATAGAAGAAACCTCCATAGCCATTTGGTACAGGGGCAGTATTTTCTGAGTTTTCCTCTTAATGGCTGCCATTTTATGGAAAAAAAAGCCATGTTTCTATCCCCACAACTATGCCACTACACTATGGACTTTTCTTCCCATTAAGTATGTTACATGGAGAGAGCTTAGGAAGAGTGCTACAAGAAAGAGTCCTAGCAATCCAGGAATTCAACATTGCAAACAGTTCTATCTAACCACATATCAATAACATTTTGACCCCTTCTACCATTAGACCAAGTAAAAGGCACACCTACTGTTTCAAGGTATTTAAGTACAATCAGAAATCTTTGCTTCGCACCCTCTGTTCTACCTTCTACAAGAATCAGAAATCTTTTACGGTGGAAGTGTTCGAGGGAGAACGACTTAACACAAAGGATAACTTCTTTGTCAACAAGTTTCTCCTCTACGGGTTCCATCCATTACCAAAGGGAGTGCCACAAATCAACGCTATTTTTGATGTGGATGTCAATGACATTGTGGAGGTTCACCATGGAAGATACAAACATAGGAATAAAAAAGATCACAACCAACAACAAGCACAAAAGGCTGAACCCGGAAGAGATAAGAAGAATGGTGACAAACTAAAGTGGTACAAGGTAGAATACGAGGTGCCAAAGAAGAAGGTAAAGGTGAATTACGCTTATCAAATGAGGGAGAGTGCGAGCAAGATTGAAGAAGCAGTGGATGAAACGATAGACTGACTATAGTGTAACCAATTCGCATAGATAGAGGAGTTTGAGTACAAGAAACAAAATTACTGTTTGAGTACAACAAAAAACTGCCCAATTAAGAACAACAACTGCTAAGGGAGTAGGTACTATAGGAGTGCAATTTGCTCCAAAGATATGCATAGTGGGAGGTTTAGACATAAAAGTTAAACATGCAGTTAAACTAATAGAATGAAAATACCGATGATACATGATGCCTAGTTTTACAGAAAACAGGAGAAAGGCATACGAAAACAGAAATTATACTTAGAAATAGTCCAATTCCAGAAAATATGCAGCCAAGTTCAATCAGCTCACAGAATATCAAAGACAATAATAGGAAACAAAATTGACTATAGCCTACAAATTATCTATGATACTGTACATTCAAAGTGACAAAATATGATGGAAATTTTTGGACTTCAAATAACTATTGTACCACCACAGGAGCAAAGGACCAAGACTCAATGCATGCAATACACCCAACACAAAAAGTAGAGGCCAAACATGCAATCTTTCAGAGCCTATTTTGATTAAAGGACATTGCTATAAAGAATGGTGTGTGCATCAATCCAGAAATTGTAGGTTACTCTTCATGGAACAGGACATGTTTGCAACAATATGACATGACACTCACCAAAGTTCACAACAATTCATTAATATTTCATACAAAGTCTGATTACAAACTTATATTTAAGAAACAAAATTTCAAACTAAAACTTCAATACAAATCGATATTTAAACAAAAACTTTACATGTATTGTAAGCTGACAATTGCAAGTGGAATCATGTAAGTACCTGTATCTTGGACTTCCTAATAAGCTGTTCCACAAGTACTTGTTCCTGAAACATAATACAGTGAGTGAATAAGCTTAATGACAACATATCCATATATTAGCTAGTGTTGAACTGAAGTGGTTCAATTTAGTAATTGATACAGATGAAAGAAAAATAAAATAATGAACCTATTTACAATCTAATTATCAATCTCAGATAGCAGCAAGTAGCAGCCAACTCTAAAAATGCTATAGTGGAATAGTAGGAAGCTGGATGACTGTTATTGTAAATGTTATAATACAAACTGAACAATTTATATTACATATATAAATACTTGAAAACAGAAACAAAAAATTTAAGAAATTCATCATAAAAAACTTGACACACACAGTCACCATCAATGTAGGAGCAATAACAACAACTACTGATGTCAACACTGTTTCAAGAGTTAAAATGGGTTTAGAACCCTATATCATGGTAAGGAGTAGGGCCGATATAAGAAGCAATGTATCTTTTATTATGCCTGTTATTTGAATCAAACAACAGCCTAATGTCGTCCCACTCTGCTATTCCATTATAGTGCTACACATTATAAGGAAATACATCATTGATCTACTCAATTGCACATAAAAGGATTATGTTCAATCACAGGAAGCACAAATCCTCAAAAAATTTAAAATGGCAAAGCCTTTTATCTTTTGAACTTTCCTTGGTTCTATTCCAAACATTCAAAACTAAGTTGTGCTTATTCTCACAAGAGGTAGGATTTTACTAGTGTACACAGAAAAAAAAATTACATGAATCAACTTCTATAACACTATTTTTCAATGCAATGCAGGAACTGCAACATGCATTCACAAACCCAAGTATGTCGTGTTTGTCCTAATGCAATGCAACATTATGTTTAATAAAACATGACATCCAAACTTTACTTACCTCACCAACAACAACCTAGGCCGGAGTTACACATGACCCACGAACTGCGGAAGCCCATGAAGGAGGCCACGACGACAAAGGGTAGGTAACACAAACACGAAAAAAACTTTTTCTCAGATGAAAGGGATAACGTGCGCGGCTAGGGATGAAGGGCACAACGAAAACAAGAAAGCTAGGTAATGGCGGCACGATTTTTTCGGAGATGAAAAATAATTTAAAAAATTGTTACAACGACGGTGTTGTATTAACAAACGTCGTTGTATTGAATGCGTGCATTCAAATACGACGATGTTTTTTACGGCAACGTTGTCGTTTAATGAGGCGCGTCAAATATCACTGCGGTTTTTGCCAAAAATGACGTCGTTCGTTTCGTGATATTTACAAAAATGTTATTATTATTATTATTATTATTATTATTATTATTATTATTATTATTATTATTATTATTATTATTACAAACTGCATGGATCTTTACTCTTAAAAGAGTTAATTATAAAAACAATTCAATCCAAATTGTACTGGGTAAAATTTATACTTGAACTCCAAGGATCCATAGCCCAGTGAAAATATAGTAGTAATTGGTAATTCTTCGCTAAACCCAAGGTTGCCATTGTTGATCAACAACTAATTTAACTCAATGTTGAGTTAACTTTTACGTCGCATGTTTGAGGTAGGTGACACATTTTCGAAATCCAAATATGGGCAAATAATAACTCGTGTGCGTGCCTTTATAGTTTAATTATACTCTAATGTATTGACTTCAAAAGAGGAGGGCTGCTTCAATTCTTATCACCCTGTCTTCTTCATGTATCAATTGAAACTTCTCATATCCAAGGCTTGATGATAATTGATACTACTATTTATTTATTTATTTGTTGTCATGATAAATTGCTCACAATCGAAGCTGTTTATGTCACGTGGGTTTATTGTTTATGTATCGTGTTCAAATTGATTGTGATATTTCCATATTAACTAGCATAGTAGAAGCATCAAATTCAACAGGTACCTTTTATTTTCTTGCTGAGTTTACATGTTGATAAATAGCGACAAAAAAACTAAATAGAGAAATACTCACGATAACAATTAGGCGTAACCCCCCTTGTAACCTCAGAAAGAGATAATTATCAATGTTGAAAATGAAAAAAAGATAGAAGTTAAAATCCCACAATTACAATGAAAGGGTAAGATCAAGAATATTTTTGTCAATTTGGTTCTAAATCTGTGTTATTTTCTGTTTAACGCAGAAACTTGTAATATTAACTTCAAACTTCATATTAGTTGAAATCCCACTTCAAATTATTTATGCTTATTTTATATGCATATTTGATTATTTTATATTTTTGTAATATAATTGATTATGCTTGTACAAGCATAATTGGTTTTGAATCCTATGTAAGCACGAACTTCTCACCCACACATTAAGATATAGTTAAAGTTTAAAATATAGGACAAATGAATGCGTCATATATACATTTATAATTTAGACACTACAAAAATGTGTTTCACATATGATTGTCATGTGTCCGTGTCAGACACGCCGTCATGTGTCCTTTTTAGTCCGTACTCTGTGAGATTTAACAATATAGTTTGGCTTTAAAAGAACTTTGAGTTCTTACAAGACTCATGAGAGAATAAAGGATAATATTATAAGTTCCTTGTAACAATGACAATTTGCACTCCTTTTTTTCTTTTCATTTGAGAGCAGAAATGTTTGCATGCAACAATTTCAAAAATTTCTCACCTATTTTGCATGTACCAAATGATTAAAATTTGCTGCAATCCGCACTCTTGCTTAGTTGCTTTCCTTTTCTTTCACTCTATTTTGTAAGTACCAACTAGGGCATTTTGGATTGTAGACATAATTGAGCAAGACTAGTATAACAATGAACGTACCATAAATCAGGTTAGTGCAGGTGAAAAATTGCATTAGTTTTACCTTTATGAACACAACTATTAATTATTTCTAATTTATAATTAATCATTGTAATATTACCTGGCATCCTTCATCCATCAGTTACTAGTAGTAGAGCACAGTTAAATGACCCATAGGGGACAAAATAATGACTTAAACACTATACTTATGCTATGCTCGACCCCTGAAATAGAAGACCGAATTTTTAATTAGTTCTCAATGAGAACAAGTTTGATTATTGACTTGTATTTTAAAAAAAAAATATTAAAAGAAAAAAATCACTTTAATTATCTACAAATCTTAAAGGAGATCTATCTTAACTAATTGATTATGGTATATCATTGAGAATAATGCGTCATGAATTATTATAAATTCTTTTATATCTGCTTTCAATTTTTACAAATAAAAAAAATCTAAAAATCTCCAACAATATTTTTTCTAAAAGAAAAAATTAAATTTTAATCATCATTTAAAGATACTTGCCGTAAAAAAGTGTGTTTTTTTTTTTAAAAATAAAAATAAAAATTCAAGGATATCAAAGCTTCATTCTTTAAACATAATTTATTTATTTTTATACATTTTCCCTTACATTCCTTTTGTATATACACTTTTCTTCTTGTCAATCACATTGTTTATTATATTCCTTTTCCTATTCCATTCAAAAAAAGAAGAGAAAAAATATACACTTGACAGTGTAAAAAAAATGTGTCAAATTTTTTTAATGTGCGGATAACATTTCTAAGAAAAAATATATACCAAACAAAGATCCAAATACATTACATGTCCAAAGATTTGTAGCCATTGGGTTGAATGAAAGCAGAAACTTAGACGTTGGTTAAAAGGAAGGAGTAGTAGTAGGTGGGTAAGCCGTGATGCGTATGTGTTTTTGCCTAATTCAATTCCTCTTTCAATCTCCCTCTAAAACTTCACCAACCCAACAACCACATCATTTTCTTTTCTCCAAACAAATTAAAATTAAAATAATCAAAGCCTTCACCTATAAATATAGCCATCACACACTCTCCCCATTCGTTCCACTCGTTCTTTAGATCTATCCACTCACCTGCCTCTTCCTCACCCCTTTCTCCATCTAACGGTAATTCCATGCATTTCTTCTCCTTGTTCCTTTGTTTCGCGTTTCTGCGTGTTCCGTACAATGTCTGAGCCATAAAGTTCCAATTTTGATCTGAATTTTGAGGCCCCCAGAAGCGAATTTTAGATGGGGTCTTTCTATTTATTTATTTTTATTGTAAATAGGACTTGGTGTTTGAGTTTGTTGCTTGTGTGGTTGTTGT
Source organism: Glycine soja (assembly GCF_004193775.1). NCBI lineage: Eukaryota > Viridiplantae > Streptophyta > Magnoliopsida > Fabales > Fabaceae > Glycine > Glycine soja. The sequence goes on along the minus strand of NC_041002.1, from coordinate 3,068,944 downwards.
TGTTCAGATCTGTTATGACGAATCATTGATTTTTGAGTTTTTTGTTGATGGAGTAGAGTAAGGAAAAATGGCGCGTAAGAAGATCAGAGAGTATGACTCAAAGAGGTTGTTGAAGGAGCACTTTAAGAGACTTTCTGGCAAGGAGTTGCCGATCAAGTCTGCACAAGTGAGTACTCATATCATGAGTTGATTGGTATAAAGATTAATGTGCGCATAATGCGTAAGATCTTATGATCTATCAGCGAAAGTTAGTTTAACTCTCAGATGAGTTCAGTTTCACTTCAATGAGAAACTTTAATTGGTCATTTAAGTCATGTTAATTACTTTATTGAGTTTAATTGGTTTAAGTCATTACCTACATGATGGTTTGTGATTGAATGTAGGGTAAAAGACACATACACTGTCAGTGCATGTATTCTTTATTCTACTTTATAATGGGAATGCAAATGAAAAAAAAAATTCTAGTTTTTGGAAATCAATAATCTTTGAGTTTAATTTTCATGTATTGTGATCCAACAAATTTTTTTTCATGTATTGTCAATGTAAAATAACTTATACTGTCAACCATTTAATATCATCACGTGTGACTTTTAAAGTAGTTTACTTTTAAAGTAGTTATAGCTAAATTCATAATCTTTTACCACTCTACACGTGGCTCATGTTGCATGGTGCATATCAAACTCGAGTAATGATTAATGAATTTGTTTCTGTTTGTGTTTCAAGATTACTGCATCAACTGATTTCACTGAGCTACAAGAGAAGGAACCCTGGCTTTCATCTTCTAAATTGGTTGTGAAACCTGACATGTTATTTGGAAAGCGTGGCAAAAGTGGTTTGGTTGCCTTAAATTTGGATTTTGCACAAGTTGTTTCGTTTGTGAAGGAGCGTCTTGGAAAAGAGGTGCTTTATTACCGTGGTTTTCCCTCTTTATTTTATTAGTTGTTCGCAGTGTTTCCCTTTCAACCCTTGATGTATTTAGTTATGTCTTTCTCTAATATATAGGTTGAGATGAGTGGATGCAAAGGACCCATAACAACTTTCATTGTCGAACCTTTCATCCCACACAATGAAGAGTTTTACCTTAACATTGTCTCCGAGAGACTTGGGAACAGCATAAGCTTTTCAGAATGTGGAGGAATTGAAATTGAAGACAACTGGGATAAGGTACTAAAATACATATTTTTCACCTTTCAGATTAAATAGTTTATATATTTTGTGCATGTGAAATTTCCCCTTATATATGTTACGATGCGGTTTATTCATACTTCAGGTTAAGACTGCATTTGTTCCAACAGGAGTGTCTCTTACGTCAGAAATTGTTGCCCCACTTGTTGCAACCCTTCCCTTGGAGGTAAATTCAGTTAATTGTTATTTTATGAACAGATTAAGTTTGGAGTTTTAACCATACTTGTGTTTATGCATATTACTTTGATTCGTGATGTAAATGAATTGGACCATGTGATTGAATCCTGTACTTTTTCTACAGATCAAGGGAGAAATTGAGGAGTTTCTCAAAGTGGTTTTCACTCTGTTTCAAGGTATACAAAATATATATATCAAGTTATCAAAACACCACTGGTTGAGCTTCTGCAATCAACTTTATTAACAGTTAACATTTAAATTGTGCCATTTATTTTATGTATTTATTTATTTACTTTTCTTTTGTTTTAGACCTGGATTTTACTTTCTTAGAGATGAATCCTTTCACATTGGTTGATGGAAAGCCTTATCCTTTGGATATGAGAGGCGAGCTAGATGACACTGCTGCTTTCAAGAACTTCAAGAAGTGGGTTCTTTCCCTCTAGTAAATGCCAAGTGTTATTTTCAAGGATATAATACTATATTTCTATTTCATAATGTAAAACTGATGGATATTTTGCGGCTAACATTGGTTGAATTTGTTGTAGATGGGGAGACATTGAATTTCCACTGCCATTTGGAAGGGTTATGAGTGCCACCGAGTCTTTCATTCATGGATTAGATGAAAAGGTGCACAAATATAACTTTGCCCTGCATTTACAATCTTATTCGATAAAACTATGTCCATAAGATGTGTCTGTGTTTGTGTGACTGTGTCTGTCTGTTTGTGTACATAGCACATGTTTTTTTTTTCTTTACCGAGGGTAAAAACTTTAATTGAGTTAAACCTGCTATTATTCTGAAACTGTATGGGGGAATCTTGGGAAGTAAAAATGATTTAGGTCTTTGGGGGTGTTTGAGAGAGCTTATAGGTAATAAGAAACTTATTTCGTATAAGCTCTTCTTAGCTTATTTCAACAAGTATTGTGGTAAATTCATAATATAAGCTCTCATGTAATAAAAGCTTATTAAAACAGAGCTTTAATTGAAAGTACTCTAATCCTTTTAGGTTCTCAGTATCACTTGCTCTTATTCCTCGTACTTCTCTAACAGCTGTCATCAGTAATGTATTGATGAATGCAATAATACTATTGCTTATAGTTGTAATTTTGATAATTAATTTGTTTGTTTATTTACTATTTGCAGACAAGTGCATCCTTAAAATTCACAGTGTTGAACCCAAAGGGCCGAATTTGGACAATGGTAGCTGGGGGAGGTGCTAGTGTCATCTATGCTGATACGGTGTGTTTCTCTTATTTTAACACCAAATTCATAGCTAAAACATTTGTAACATTAAGTGACAACATATGTAGTACAATAATTAAACAGGTAGGAGATCTTGGCTTTGCATCTGAGCTTGGAAACTATGCTGAATACAGTGGTGCACCCAAAGAAGAGGAGGTCTTGCAGTACGCCAGAGTTGTAATTGATGTAATTAACCTATATCTCTGCTTTGTTTTTGGTCTTAATATCAATTTAGAGATTTAGCATTCATGCTTACATGATCAGACTGTCCTTGTCTGAAGTGTCCAAATATAGCTCTTATGATATGCATGCTAACCTTGCACCTGATACCATTGGTATTTTGTATGTATTATAACCTCCTTTTTTCTTTCCAGTGTGCAACTGCAAACCCTGATGACCAGAAGAGAGCTCTTGTGATAGGAGGAGGCATAGCCAACTTTACTGATGTTGCTGCCACATTTAGTGGTATAATTCGGGCATTGAAGGAGAAGGTAAGCCTATGATCATAGAGATTGGTTCAGATGTATGATGAGAATCTTCTTCTAGTAGTTAATTGAGTGTTGAGCTATTGCAATTCAGGAGTCAAAATTGAAAGCAGCAAGGATGCACATCTTTGTGAGGAGAGGGGGTCCCAACTACCAGAAGGGTCTAGCTTTGATGCGAGCGCTTGGAGAGGATATTGGCATCCCCATTGAGGTAACCCAACTCATGCCTTTATTATTGATTGTATTGAAGTATTGAACAACCAATTGATGCTGTTAGGAAAATTTTCCCTGAGGAACAGTCTTTAATCTTTTTGGTTATCTATCTTTTTTACAGGTTTATGGACCTGAAGCCACAATGACTGGTATATGCAAAGAGGCAATACAGTTCATTACTGCTGCCGCTTAAGGTCAACAACACCTTCATTTATAGTATTTTCATGGCAAGTCTGAAGTGAACGTTTGATTCTTAATTTCCTTGCCCATTCCTGAAATTCGGAAATATAGTTAGAGAATGTTTATGAAATCAGTCCATACAAGAAAGAGTGGCCAGGCTTGTCATATTGTTTTTGTAGAATTCTGATGGTGTTGTCTTGACACAATAAAGAGTGTTTTTCATTTGACTGTTGCATTTTTTTTCCCTGCGTTTTGATCTGTTTTCTTATGCCCTCTTGCCCCCCCTCCTAAACAAAAATCCTTGCAGAAGCAAAAAAAATTAATATACAACACCTTACATTTGCATAATTTCCGCTGCTAAAACTTTTTGCATATTCTACGTTCATATACAACAACCTAACCTTGATGTGAACAAAGTGTTTCACCAAAAATTAATGTGAAAGAAGTGAAGGGTAAGAAATATGGGTAATGGATTGTCTTTAGATTTTTTTAGGCTTCAAATTAACTATAGTAAATGTATGTTCTTCCAAGTTCCAACAAGACAACTTGGAAAGTGTGGGATTCATGTTTGTGTTCCACAGAAACATACCAGCTTTAATTGGTATGGTCATTTCAGAGAGAAATTACAACATCGTCAAATTTGTGATCCCAACTAATTTTCATATGATACACTATTATTTTTTTTTCCTAAATTAAAAAATATGGTTAGAGATTTTGACTGGGACTATCAGTCTCAGATCATGCTAAAATTTCTTCATCATACGAGGAACATTTGATTTAGCTGCTATCCTCTTGTAACTACAACCTATTAGGGGTGTAACTGAATCGGTTTAGATTGGATTTGATCTAACATGTGATCCAATCCAATCAAATTTATTTAGATTGGTTTGGATTAATTTTTTAAGAAGAAAAAAAATAACATTCAATTCAAATCAACATGTTTGTAAACGATTTGGGTTGAATTGGATCAACGGATTAAAACATTTAATTTTTTTGTTCTTTTTTAAAATAATATTTTTATAAGTTAAAATTTTTATTAAATAATTCAGACACAATTGTTTCTATTAGATTTTTTATTAAAAAGAAAATTTTGTGACGTTATCACATCTTATTCCATATTCGAGATAAGAAATTTCATTAAGTTTGGTAAGAATGAGTTTCAAACATTTTTTTTCTACAAAAACCAATAAAACATTATAAGGCTTACTCTTTGTAAATAGATCCGAAATATTTTTTAGAAACTCATCTGAAATGGTTTCAATCAATAAAATCTTTGTCGCTTTGATCTTGAAGGTTAAGGATGTGTTTATGTTTACTTAATTCAAGTTGATAAGTCTATGTAATCAATAGCTAATAGTATTTGATAATTTTTAAATTTAAAAACATATATTGTATATTACATATAATAATAATAATAATAATTTAATACAAATTAATAGGTCAACGAGTTCAAATATTAAAATTCATAACCCAATCTAAAAATTCAACGAATTTTATTGTTTCATTTTAGATTTGACCCAAACACAAAAATTGTCCAACTCAAATTGTTTCGATTGGTTTGGATTAATTCGGGTTCGTGGATAACCCACACTCGCTTATACCCCTACAACTTATCCTAATTTTCAATTTCAATCAATCTTTGTACGAGGTAATCCAAGATTCTAATTAGCTTAAATTATATTTTTAGTCTCTCAATTTAAGAAGTCTGATCTTTTTTTTTTTTTTAGTTTTTCAAATAAAAAATTATAGTTTTTTAGTCGTTCAAATTCAAAAAATATTCATTAGTAAGTTTGCAAGAATTTTTTTATTCAGCCTTTCACAAGAGTTTAAAAGACTAAAAAATATATTTTTTTAAAAAGAAGGGACTAAAAAGAATGTTTTTCAAATTTAAAGACTAAAAAATAGAAATTTTTATCTAGGAACTCAAAGAAATAGACTCCTAATTTGAGGAACTTAAAACCTAATGAATGAAACTGGTTTTGAGACTTAAATCCATCCAACGAACTGAATGGTTTGCCATAGTTAAAGTATGGTCAAAATTGAATTAATTAGTTGATAATGGTTGGGTTTCGGTCTTACTGAAGATATCGATTAACTCTAATAAATGGGATGGGACTTAGCCTTAGAATCCTATGCCAACTCAAGTGAAGATAAGATAGTCCGTATTGATTTTGTTTCGGTCTTAATGGAGATATCGATTGACTCTAAGTCTAACTATATTTTTTGGTAATAAATAATTGGGATGGGACTCAGTCTAAGAATCTGAGAATGGGAGCTTTGTGTCTAATTTAAGAAATCACTTTCATGAATTTATACATGCTTCTGCAGATGAACACAAGACATGCTTGAGAATCACAATTCAAAAGGTTTTAGGATGACTTTGCTATACAGAATGGTTTAAAAGGTTTAGAAGTTTAAAAATTTATCAAATTTAAGATTTTATGGTGTGAGGTTAAGATTTTAAAGATAATTTTTTTTTATAAAACTTCAAACTTTATTAAAATATTTTTTTAATGGTAGATTTTGAATGAATGAGTTTAATTCACTGATTTTGAGAGCAAATATGTAAATTAGCAAATCTCAGAAGAGAAAAGGTTAAGAGAATAATTATTATTTTATCAATAAATGTTAAAATTGTTAGTTTTTTTAATTTTTGTTAGCCAAGGAAATTAAATTTGTAATTTTTTTAACAATCCAATTAATCTTATATCTCTTAATTAAGAGAACAATATGATTATATCAATAAGAAAATTGAAAGATTGGGTTGTTATTGTATAAAAATATAAATACAAGTATAAATTATCAAAACTTTGAGATGGGTGCAAGGGTTCCACAAGGTGTGATAATTGCCTTGAAAAGGGATGAATACGACGACGCAACAGAGAAAAGAAGGCATTGGGTGGCTAGAGTTGGCGGAGAGAGAAGAAGGGGTGCAATATAGGGAATGAAAGACATTTACGTTCATTTGGTGTCTTAATTTTTAATTATTGGGTGCACCAAGTAAAAATGAAGTGCATCAACTAATTGTCTCTCTAGTCTTGAACCATTGGATCAGTTATCTCTTATAGTCCATTGGGCACACTTTAACTAAAGTCCACACTATTTTTTTAGTTTTGTATTTAATCGTATAAAAGACAATAAAAAAACTTATAATAACTCTGACACGTTATTTAACTAACTAAGTTAGATATCATTTACTATATTATATTATTATCTTTTTATTACAATTAATGTGTATTTTTCATTTTCAATAAATTTAAACTTAAAATTTGATCCCCTTAACAAAAAACTCTAAATTTTGATAATGTATACTTGCATTTATATTTTTATATAATAACAACCGGATCTTTCAATTATTTTATTAATATAATCAAGTTATTTTCTTAACTAAGATATAAGGTTGATTATATGATTAAAAATAAAAATAAAAACAAAAAAAAAACCAGAAATTTGATTTTCTCAGCTAACAACAATTAAAAAAAAAACTAACAATTTTAAAGTTTATTAATAAAAAAATTAGTTATTTGCTTAACCTTTTCTCTTATGAGATTTGCTAATTTAAATATTTGCTCTCAAAATCAGTGAATTAAACTCATTTATTCAAAATCTACCAATACAAAAAATCATATTTTAATAAAGTTTGAATTTTTTTAAAAAAAAATTATAGCAAATTCATCCTAAACCTTTTGAATTGTGATTCTCAAATATGTCTTGTGTTCATCCGCAGAAGCATGTATAAATTCATGAAAGTGATTTCTTAAATTAGACACAAAGCTCCCATTCTCAGATTCTTAGACTGAGCCCCATCCCAATTATTTATTACCAAAAAATATAGTTAGACTTAAGAGTCAATCGCTATCTCCATTAAGACCGAAACAAAACCAATACGGATTATCTTATCTTCACTTGAGTTGACATAGGATTCTAAGGCTAAGTCCCATCCCATTTATTAGAGTTAATCGATATCTTAATTAAGAACGAAACCCATCCAATATCTAACTAATTAATTAAATTCTGACCATACTTTAACTATGGCAAACCATTCAGTTCCTTCAACGGATTTAAGTCTCAAAACCAGTTGCATTCATTATATTTTAAGTTCCTCAAATTAGGACTCTGTTTTTTTAGTTCGTAAATAAAAAATTTTATTTTTTAGTCTTTAAATTTGAAAAACATTCTCTTTAGTTTCTTCTTCTAAATAATTTTTATTTTATTTTTTAGTCTCTTAAACTCTTGCGAGAGATTGAATAAAAAAAAACTCTTGCGAACTTACAAATGAATATTTTTCAAATTTAAAAGACTAAAAAAGTATAAATTTTTATTTGAAAATCTAAAAAAAAAAGACTTCTTAAACTGAAAGACAAAATATAATTTAAACTAATTGGAATTTTGAATTACGTGCAGATAAAGATTGGTTGGAAGTGAGAATTACGACAGGTTATAGGTCATCGACGAACCCAATTTCACTCAAACTAATACAACAGTTTGAGTTAGACCATTTTTGAGTTTGAGTTAGACCATTTTTGTGTTTGGGTGAGACCCAAATTGAAACAATTAAACTCGTTGAATTTTGGATTGAATCACGGATTTTAATATATGAACACATTGATCTGTCAACTTGTATTAAATTATTATTATTATTATTATTAATATATGTAATATATAATATATATTTTTAAATTTAAAAACTATCAAATATTATTGACTATTGATTACATAAACTTATCGATCTGAATTTAGCAAGCATTAGCACATCCTTAACCTTTAAGATTAAAGTGACAATAGTTTTATTGATTGAAACCACTTTAGATGGGCTAGTGAAAATATTTCATATCTATTTACAAAAAGTAGCCCCTGTAATATTCTATTGACTTTGGTAGAAAAAAGTGTTTGAAACTTATTCTTACCATGCTTATTGAAATTTCTTATCTCAAATATGGTATGCTTAATTTTCCATTCCCCATGGATAGATAAATAGATAGATATATAGGAGTCAGTTAAGTGGAGTAGGATGTGATAATATCACAAAATTTTCTTTTTAATAAATAAATCTAATAAGTAATAATTGTGTCTGATTCATTTAATAAAATTTTTAGTTTATAAAAAATATTGTGTTTTAAAAAAAATAAAAAAATTAAATGTTTTGATACACTGACTCAACCCTATCCAAATCATTTACAAATGGATTGTAAGTCCATTACTAGAAAATACGCTTTTAAAAGAAGCACAATAACATTTTTGTAAATAAAAGAACTTTTATAACATTGATTTTTAAAAAATCAATATTGTGTATTGATCTTAACATTGGTTTTCATCAAAATCAATGTTAAGTTAACATTGATTTTGATCAAAATCAATGTTGGTTTATGAGCATAAAAAATGATTCCTACAAAACCGATGTTGAGCTTTTTGTAAAATTTTAAACCTCTCTCCATGTCTTGTTTACTCTCACAATGTTGGCGTCACTATTCCTTCTGAAACGCAAAGCCTCACTTCATTTCTTAATTGTCCCAACCTTTCTTCCTCTATCGCAAACGCTCAACTGCCTTTCGCCTATCATTGTCACCTCCTCCCACCAAACCCTTCCCTCTTTTGCACTCCTAGACAACCTCCACTTCCCTTGTTTTTCAGCTCAACTATTAAATACAATGTCATTCTCAATTTTTATTTTTTGCATCTAATTTTTTGTGTTTTTCCCTTCTTTTTTATCTTGTTGATGCTTGATGATTGTTTCAAATTGAATTCATTGAAATTCTGCATGAGATTTATCTTGTACGTGATGGGCGGTTGTTTTTATTGTTCTTCTAAGGAGACTGTGTTGACCTCCCCACTTGTGTACTACTATGTCAGTGTACTCTTCATGTTTGAATTTTGTGTTTTTACTTTTTATTTTTTTTCTTTTGCCTAACTTTGCTTTTTTGAGAAGGATTTAATTTAATAGTTGTAGGACATGCATTGATTTCACTGCTTTGGTTAAGGTTGAAAAAGTTTCCATTAATTAATATTCAGTCTTTTTCTCTTCAACAAACCTAAACAAGAGAGCTTGTGTAATATGTAGATGTTTGATTTTAGACTAGGCACAGAAGATGTTTGTAACTCAATTTGCTATCTACTAAAGAAAGGTTATAGTGTATGGTTAATAAAATTTGTTTATGTGAGAAAAGAAACTGATAATAAGTGAAGTTAATTAGCTTACGGGCCTTTGTTTATTAAAAAGAAACAAATAATTGGTCCTCTAGTGATGACTAAATACCATAAGTTTAGTCTATTTAGGAACTAATAAGATGTCACTTTGAGGACCAATTTAATGGCATAACATTGATACTAATCTAGATACTTCATCTCCTGATACTTATAGACCTCCTCCTGCTTTTATCCCTTTCAATGTCATGTTACATACCACTCAAACTCCACCCGTGACTCAAACTTCAAAGATGGTATGCAGTTCCTACAAATGAAGTTTCACGAGGAGTTCTCCAATGTAGGTAATATTTTGCTTGATTAAATTTAAGTTCTTTGATATACTATTTCTTTTTATTCTACTTTGCATTATAATTGGTGGATGAGGTGTTGCATGTTATTTGATTTTCTATTCTTCTTTATAGGCATGCATGTTCATAGTTTAGCTCACGTAGCTTCTGGATATCATAAAGTTCTTGAAGAAAATCACAAACTATACAATCAAGTCTAGGATCTTAAGGGTAAATTGGTGATTGGTTGGCTGCTATAAGCTTAGTATGAGTTGTATCGTTCACACATTTGAAAAGATTTTATTCTCAAATAAAATTAAGATGGTTAATTTTTGTTTAGTCAGGAAGTATAAGGGTGTATTGTTGAGTAAGATCCTTCTTATTTGAATAGTTTTGTGAATTATAAGGAACTCTCTTTGTCACTTGGAAAGATGTTTTGTTGTTGTAATTTTGATAATTACTGAAACGATGGAAGGAAATGGAATCGCAGCAGCACCTCGAGAAGATGCAACTCCGCCAAAACTTTCGCACTATCTGGCACATTGATCTCTTGAGTACCATTCAATCTTACACTCCTTATAAGTAGTAACTTATAACTTTCGACCACATACTCAATGAAAAGGAAGACATTTCTTTTAGCTAAATTTAGTCCTTTGATGTGTCCAATTTTATTAGGGTAGGTGGAATTCAAAGAATGTAGAATGGAGAGTTTATTGTTCAAGTAAGTTTTCCATTTTGATACCTATGTAGTATCTCTGATTTTAGGGTTTCTGCATTTTTCCTTTGTTGCCTACATCAATGGGGTTTCGATGCTTCAAATAATTGCATAAAAGTTCTCTTTTCTTAAACACACATTGATCTTTATCAAATCTCCTGCTTAAGTTTGATGTATGTTGTTTTTTGCTTTTAAAATCCTTTTCTAGGTGATTTATTGCTTTTTCTTTTCTATTTAAATCCCACAACAATTGTGTAACTTAATGAAGTTGTGGCTTTATGCAAGTTAGCCAATAAAGCTATGATTATGTAGATGTTGCACCTCCATCTCCGACACCTTAAGTAGATTGATACAAAGCTTGGCTTGCCCTCATTCTTCATAGCATCATTGATAAGTGTTTGATTGTTTTTTCCAAATATTTTCATATTATCACTATGCTTGTATATTGATGTGAATATTTTCATTTGTATTAGATATTTAAAATATTTATTTATGACTTTAATAAAGAAGATTATTTTATTTTTCTTATTCTGAATTATTATTTTTTTATTCTAAAATTTATTTTAATTATTAATGATTGTTTCAAATTATTGTAGTTTTTTGGGTGTTCAATAAAAAAGATGTTTAAATAAAACAAGTATTAATTTATATATATATATATATATATATATATATATATATATATATATATATATATATATATAAAGAGAGAGTGGGGTGGGGACAATTCTTGTTTATCATTGAATCTTGATTTAGACTACAAAAAGGTTATTATATAAATATATATCGCCTTTTAGTCATATTTTTTTTATATAAAAAATTGACTATCTACATGGATTCTAACTAAAATCAATGTCAAAAGTAGTTACACCACATCCATTTTAACCAAAACTAATGTCAAAATCTGGCAGAAGTATGCATATCAAAACGTTTTCACATTGGTTTCTTCCTAAACCGATGTCAAAATTAGTTTTTAACATCAATTTGAAAATCAATGTTGAAAGTGTCCACTTTTAACATTGTCAGTTTCAACATCGATTTAAAACCGATGTTAAATGTTTTTTTTGTAGTAGTGGTCCTTTTTAGTTGAACAAACAATTATAGTTTTCAACTTAAAAGAATTGCCTAAATATTGATGAAAATAGTGATAATAATTTCAATAGTGATATTCATGGTAAAATGTTTTATATAAACACTTTCTCTAAGAATTCCTATAGTAACAACTTTCGATAGTACTATTTTTTTATAGTAATAGTCTTTGATAATAATTATAATCATGCAGTCTCTTACGAATTCAATATTAACAAGCTAAGGGGATTGGATAAAAGTAGAGTTTAGAGAAAAAATGGAGATTGAAAAAAATAAAAAAATTTAAAAAGATGCATACAATTAAATGAAATGAAAATTTATAAAAGGTGGAATGAATACACACATTGCAACCTCGAACCAAGAGTCATTTTCGAGTGTGACGTTGTTGGTATTTGAGGATTTGAGTTGTAGTGATTCAATCCAACAAAAATGGTTGTCGAAAGTCTTTATTTATACACTTCTACTACTAATGGTTGAATTATATATTTCCGACATGTATACAACAAATTCCTAATTACTTAGATGTAACGACATCTAACATCTTCTCGTAACCCTTTTCGTCAACTGTTGTAACTTCTCTTTTAAATTCAAATTCAAACTTTATTTCATAGCGCTACATTTTTTCATGTGCATAATTGTGTTATCGAAACCTTCTTCATCAAAATAACACCTTTCAAGTGTGCAAAATCATATTGAAACTAGTTTGTTGAAATAGCTTTCTTCAAATGAACACTTAACCTTTTATGCTTCCTTGACCTTTGTCAATAATTTTTTCCATCGAAAATCCAACCACAGAAGGTAGACTAGATTTGTCAAACATAAAAAAATTTCATAACAAAGATAACACATGATATACAACTTATGGCCATGTGTTTTTTTGTTCCATAATTGAATGTGGAAGCAATGCCTTCCAAGATTATTTTGATGATGCCAAAGAATCAAGAGTTAAGCAAGTTCCAAAGGATCAGGAGTCAAAAAGCTTCAAGAATCAAGTTTCAAAGAATCAAGATTCAAGAATAATAAATATCAAGATTCAAGACTCAAGATTCAAGAATCAAAAGAAGACTCAATCAAGATAAGTACTAAAAAAGTTTTTCAAAACATTAAGTAGCACAAGAATTTTCACAAAATCTTTTACCAAAGAGTTTTACTCTCTGGTAATCGATTATCAGAAGGTAGTAATCGATTACCAGTAGCCAGCATTGTTTTCAAAACTGATTTACAAAGCTGTAATCGATTATCATAATCATGTAATCGATTACCAATGTTTTAAAAAGTTTGATTTCAAATTTCAAGAGTCACAACTAGTAAAAAAAACATTTTCAAATCATTTTAAACTTGTGTAATCGATTACACAATACTTGTAATCGATTACCAGAGTTTCTAAACGTTTTGATTTTCAAAATTTAAACATGAAGAGTCACATCTGTTGATGTGTAATCGATTATCAGTGACTGATTTCGAAAAATAAATTTCCAAAAGTCACAATTCTTAAAGTGATTTGTTTCTGAAGATTTTTTCAAAAGTCACAACTTTTTAAGTAACTAGTTTTTAAAAGAGTCACAATTTTTAAAAGGTGACTAGTTTTAAAGAAATTGTCAAGAGTCACAAACTTTAACTTGAGTTATCAAATGATTATAAATGTGTGACCATGACATGAATTTAAAACAAGTTTCATAACAAGTTTTTTTTTTACAGAAATTTCTGATTCATTTCTCAACTTCTTTTTAAGAGTTTTTGTTCAATACTTTCTCTTCCAAGAAAAGTTCATTATTAAAAAACTTGTGTTATTCTTCTTCTTCATTCACTTTTCCCTTTGCCAAAAGAATAAAAGGACTAACTGTGACACCCTCTACCCCTCACATATATACTAATAAGGAAAAATACAATTCAAATATTAATTAAAATTATTTTTAAAACATTTTTTTTAAACCTTTCAAAGGGGAAAAAGGCTCACATTCATTTTCTTCTACATCATATTCAAACTTGTCCAAATAAATAATAAAGTATTCTTGACTCAAACAAAGTCGTCTAAGCTTCATACAATTAATATAGAACCTATATCCTAATGTCACATCCTATCAGAGCGTTGTGTTCCCGTGTCCTCTAGCATGAGGTTCTTCATAGTCATCCACCTATTCATCTGCTCCCCCGAACACAAAGTTCAAGATCATCACAGGATCCAAACACAAACAGCAAACCGGGAGTGAGTTATCACATTGCTAACTACTAGAGAGAAACAACACAACATATAGTAGCCAAATACAATTTACTTAGCATATCTCACATTATTTCATCACTTTGTCATTCATCAATCACACTTTTCATCCATCAATTACACCTTTCAATCATCAATCACTATACACAGAAATCACACACTCCGATCAAGACATAATAACACATCAATTTCATAATAAACAATTAGCAAGCGTATGCGACAGTTATGCTAAGACTCAAGCCTATATGCAATGTGGTACCATGTTAGTGAAAAACCACCCTGGGGCGCTTAGGAGTACATAACAAGACACACCACACAATGGGCTTGTCAGGTCACTCTCACTAAGTAAGATCATAGGGAGACCAGTCAGGGTCACGATGTTTTGCGAGAATGCTCCAACCATGTGAGATCAGCATAGGCTTAAAGGAGCACTCAAACCCGGTGACCCCCAAGGCCTACACTCCGAAGAGTCCGTCAGGGCCTCTCCCTCCTGATTCAGGTCCAACCCCTAAAATAATTTTTGCATGCAGACACTGCTCATGAATTATACAATACCCACGACCTTACACTCGTGTTTTAAACACGTTCAACACAATCGCACTATGATTTAACACTGGCTCCTAAATAGGAAACCTACATTTTCTCTTTAACACTGCGCATCAACGCTTTTCTCAAGATAACACTGGTCGGGTTATTGTACAATTCATAGCTTACAACACAAGTAATTTCACATCAAGTGTTAACTACACACTTATCCACAACTAGAACTCATTCACAATTTCACTTCTCATAGTGTGACAATCCACCATCACATGTTTACACGTATCTCACAAATTAACACATGTTCAACTTTACACTTATACTCAATCTCAATAACAATATTATAATCTCAAAGCAACATATTCTTCTACAATTCATCACATACTCACAATTTGAATCATCATTTCATATCCTCAATATAACAATTTATATAAAACACTATCACAACATTAGGACTAAAACCCCTTAACTAATATTACACAATTATATCAAAATCATAGGTCGAAATATACAAATATCAAGAGCACAATTTATCAAGCAATTTTCATTAGGACATCAATATTTTATTTATAATCATAAAGGAAAAATTGCAATTTAATAAACATCTCAAAATAAAACCCCAATTTAATCCTCTAAGGATCCCTACACATGTTTTCACTAATCCCCAACTGTGAATAACTCATCCCTTACCTCTAAGAGGGCTCACGTGTCTTCAGCCAGCGATAGCAACATCTCTAGCGGTTCCCGGAAATTCTTTCAATTATTCATCCGACTGCTCCGATAGAATTCTCAAACGTCAGAGAGACGGAGAAGAGATTGAAACCTCCACTTGTGCTATCTTCATGCGATTCCTTTTTCTCCCTCCACGAATATTATCTCGCAAATCACAACGGTGTAAGCGTGCGGAACTGAATTTCGAACAACATATCCAAATTTCACAATAATCCAACGGTTAACGAAACCGGGATCGTAGTTTTACCAAGACAGCTCTGGGTTTCTGCGGGAAAGAAAAAAGCTACAATTCGAAGGGTGTTTCTCTCAGTTCAGACATGATATCGAAATTTCCAACGGTGACAATGCTCGGAATTGTGTTGCGAACATGATACTCAAATTTCTCGACAATCCAACGGTGAACGGGTTTGAGATCGTCGTTTTTCTGAGACAGGTTTGGTGGGCTGCGGGAAAAAAAGAAAGGGGTTTGAGAGGAGAAGGGGAAAAACGAAAATGAGGCCAAAAGGAGGCAGCTGACCTAACATAACTATTTATACCTAGGGTACTCAGCCTATTATTTGCTCTATATTTATTTATTTATTTATTTTTACTAAAAAGCTTTTTAAATTTATTTACGAAAAATTGGGATGTTACACTAACCGCCTGAATTCTTTTGTGTCTCACTTCTCTCTTTCCAAGAGAATTCAAAGGACTAATCGCCTGAGAATTCTTTTGATTCTTTCCTTTTCCTTAAACAAAAGATTTCAAAGGACTAAC
Organism: Glycine soja; assembly: GCF_004193775.1. NCBI lineage: Eukaryota > Viridiplantae > Streptophyta > Magnoliopsida > Fabales > Fabaceae > Glycine > Glycine soja. The sequence goes on along the minus strand of NC_041002.1, from coordinate 3,052,942 downwards.
CGCCTGAGATATCTTTTGTTTCCCCTTACAAAGATTCAAAGGACTAACCGTCTGAGAATTCTTTGTCCTAACACATTGAAGAATACATCCTTTGTGGTACAAGTAGAGGGTACATCTACTTGGGTTGTTGTACTGAGAACAAGAGATGATACATCTCTTGTGGATCAGTTCAAATGGAGGGTACATTCACTTGGTTGTTCAAAGAGAACAAGGGAGGGTACATTCCTTGTGGATCTTTGGCTTGTAAAGGATTTTACAAGGTTGAAAGAAATCTCAATAACCGTTGGTTGCTTGGGGACTGAATGTAGGCACGGATTGTGGTCAAACCAGTATAAATCTTGTGTTTGTCTTCTTCTTCCCTACACTCTTTAATTTCCGCTGTGTACTTTTAATTGCCGCTTTTACTTTTTGGTTAAGTTTCTATTTTTGTTCTTTACTTTCTTAACTTTGTAGTAAAAGCCTAGTTGAATCTAGTAACATTAAGAAGGATAATTTTTAATTAGTCAAGACACATTAATAATTAATCCAACCTCCCCTTTTTAATTATTTTGAAACCACTTGATCCAACATTGAAGAAGTGACCAAAAGGACCACAATTTTATATACTTTTTTTATTATATTTTATGCGAGTTATTATTTTTTGTCAAGAGTTCATTAGGCTTTATTTTTTATATTATTTGAGGTGGGCTAAGGTTACAGTTGATGATAAGTATTTTCATATTTTCTTCTGAAGTTATGACTGACTTTGCATATCTGATACAGCAAAAATGTTGTGTAAACTTACTTACCAAACGTATTACTCTCACTAGAAAAATATCTTCATGAAGAACATTTGAACCAACGGAAGAACTAATAGGTTGGGCTAATGGGACAAAAGGGGACCATCAATTATCATGTTTTTTTACTATATGTAACCTCATTTCATTCTGTGCAATCATTTTTTGCACTTAGCAATAAATCCAAGGGTGTATCTAAGGGTGTGTTTGATGAGACGGAAAGAAATAAATAAAAAATAAGATAAATAAATACAAAGAGAGAGAAAAAGTGCATGCAAATAAATAAAAAAATAGAATAGAAATAGCCAAGTTTAGTTTATGAAAAATAGGAAAAAAGAACTGATAATCCATTATATCTCCTTGTAATTGATCATCATTCTTCAAAAATAGTACATTTTGCATACCAACCTATACGTAATCAATTAAAATTCTGTCACAATAGATTATATAAATACAATTTAGTATTTCTGTTATTTTCAGTGTGATTTCGAAGAGAAATAAAAGGTCACACATTTTTATTTTTCGTCTCCTTCATTTTTTCTCTACCAAATTAAATATACTCAATTTTTCTATTTTCCACCTATTTATTCTCTCTTCTACCCTACTTTTCACATATCTCAGCTGTACCAAAGGAAGAGTGAAAGTTTTTTTACAATATTTATCTTTCAAATCGTTCTGTTTATTAATAAAAAATAATTTGTATTTATATGTTTAAGATAATATATTAAATATATTTATGTTCTAATTTAATACATGTTTCATAAATTATTAAAAAAAATATAACATCATCACTATGTACCCTAAAAAAGATACAGAGAAAAAAGGAAACAGGACGGGTAAGGCAATAATGTTTTTTTATTAATTGTATCCCTTACAAAAAAAAAAAAAAACTAATATATAAGCACAAACGAAAATACTAACTTTATAAAGAGGATTATTGTGAGATGATAATATTGTAAAACACCTTGTATACTCTGAATGCCAAAATTATTATTTCTTTTATATTCCATATTTAGAAGAATTATTATGAATAAAAACTAAAAATATACCATGATAAAGTTTAAAATAATTTTACTTTCTTAACTAACACTATAAAAATAGGTATTAAATAAAAATAAATATATTTAATATCTTGAATATATAAAATGTATTTAGTTCTTTCTTTAATATTTATTTCATAAATAAGAGATTTAATATAATGATAATTCTACATAGACATGAAATCTTAATCTTTTAGTAAATTTATTGATACAATATTTCTATTTTAAAGTTGAGATTAAATAAAACATCAACTTTTTCAATTAAATCACACCATTTATTAAATTTTGAACTTAAGTGAAAGGTAAATTACATTTTTAGAGATCCTTTTTAAATTTTATTACTTTTAGAACTAAGTGATAAAGATTCACACTTTTACCTCTCTCGTGGTGTGTCTTTCGAGATTTTAATGACCTTATGTCCTTGGATGATAAAATTGGAATCCATGATCATCCCAATTGGCTTCTGAAGAATAACTAGACTACATGTGAATGGCTTGACTTATTTCCAAATTTCAAACTCACAAACCTCATCTCCTCCAAATCTGATCATTCTCCTATACTCCTCAAGTTTGACTTCACGTAAAAGACTTTTTTTTCGAAGAGGAGATTTAGGTTCAAAAATGCATGGCTCCTTGAACCAAGTCTCAATTCCTTAGTTGAAGAAAGATGGATGAATCCCAACAACAACGATGTCATCTCCAAGTTTGATAATTGTTGCTAAAAATGGACCAATGGGGACATCAAATTCATAATGCCTACAAAAGCCAAATTGATAATTGCATAAAAGAGATGGAGATCCTAAGAGAAGCTTCTGATGACGACTCAATAACTCGTTTTCTCTCACTTAGTGAGAAGATGAATAATCTCATTGCACAAGGGGAATTAAAGAGAGATCTAAAGAGTATTGGTTAAAAGATGGTGATGTGAACTCGTGATTCTTCCTCTCTCAAGCCTTGGTCAGAAAGAGAATTAATTTTATTTCCAGCCTAGCTCGTGATGATGGCACTATTGCTGTTGGTCATGATGAAATTTGTAATGTTGCTAAGAATTACTTAACCGATATGTATTGTTATGAAAATGTTGACATTGATCCAATAATAAATTACATTCCTTCTTATTTCTCGTCTGTTTATAATGATTCTCTTCTTGCACCTTTTTTCAATCGATGAATTTAAAAGTATTTTTTTCAAATGAATTCAAATAAATCTCCAAGTCTAGATGGCCTCAACCTAACCTTTTACAAGAAATTTTGGAACCTTTGTGGCATGGACATTTTCGTGGCAGCCTCCACTTGGCTTGAAAATGGCTTTTTCCCATCACATATCAAGTCTTTATCCCAAAAAAAAATAACCCACAGACCATGAAAGACTTCAGACCTATATCCCTCTACAATGTCCTATACAAAATTATTTTCAAAACACTAGCGAACCATATGAAACTTCTTCTCCAAAAGTGTATTTCTTTAGAGCAAACAACTTTTGTTGAGGGTCATTCAATCCCTGAAAATTTTATCATTGCCTGTGAAATTATCCATCTCATAAGGTGCAAGACAAGAGGAATTTGGGGAGAAGTAGCCTTAAAAGTTGACATCAATAAGGCTTTTGTTGATAAAGTGCAGTGGCATTGTCTTTTAGCTGTCATGGCTAAAATGATTTTTCGTGCTAAGTGGATTAGTGGGATAAATTTGCATTTGAAAATTGTTCATTATTCAATTATGATTAATGGGGATTCTTTTGATTATTATTTCGGGGAAAGGAATCAGACACTTTTTCATCATTTGCACTAAGGGACTTTCTTTACTTCTAAAGAGAGCTGAGAGTAGAGGTGACATCCATCGCATCAAGGTATGTAGGAGGACTCCTTCATTCTCACTATCTTATTTATTGATGATTGTTTTTTATTTTGCAACACAACTAAAAAGGAAACAAATACTCTTATGCACATCTTTGACTTATATGAGAAAACTGTTGACCAACAAATTAATTTCTAGAAGTCTGAAATTTTTTTCAATAGAAATACAAACAAGTCAATGAAGGACTCAATCATGTAATCAACTGGCATCTCTTTCTCAATTAGGCTCAATCAAATATCTTGGCCTCCTATCTATCATTAGAAGAAGCAAAAAATTAGTCTTTGGCTTCCTCAAGGACAAACTCTGGAATAGCATCAATCATTGGTCCACCAAACATTTATCTAAAACAGGCAAGGAGGTTTTTATTGAATCTTGTGATCAAGTTATCCCCTCTTATTGCATGAGTGTTTTTTTTCCTCCCACTCACTCTTCAGGATGAACTGCAAAAAGTTATGAACTCATTTTGGTGGGGCAATCAAAATGACAATGCAAAAGGAATACATTAGCTATCCTGGGATCGCTTATCTATGAGAAAAGAGTATGGTGGTTTGGGGTTCAGACATCTCTATGGATTCAACCTAACCATGCTAGGAAAGTAAAGTAAGGTTGAAAATTTTCTACTAACCTTGATGCTATGATTACAAAAGTTCTCAAAGCCAAATATTTTCCAAATGGGGATTTTGTGGATGCTTAGTTAGGGCACAATCCTAGTTACACATGGCGTAGCATCCATGCTTCATAGGTATTGGCTAAGGAAGGGATGAGATGGAGAATTGGCAATGGAAATTCTACCAACGTTTGGGCATAACCATGGCTTCGTACAACAACAAATCCATATGTTTTCCATATGTTCACCTCTTGAACTTGAAGCTTTAAAGGTGGGAACTCTCATTAATCATGAACAAGGTTGTTGGAGACTAGATATCATTGACCAAATTCTCAACGAGGATGATAAGCAAGTTGTTATATCCCACGCCCTATTCCAAGTTTTTGAATATAATGAGTACAAGCTTGTTTGGCATCTGACAAGCTCTGGTGAGTACACGATCAAGTTAGCTTACCATCACCTATTGGAGAAGATGATTCAAAACCAAGGCTTAAGGATTAGTGGAAATTGGATGCACATTTGGAAACTTCAAATCCCACCTAAAGTCAAGTATAAACTTCAAAACCAAGCTCTTGTGCCTACTCAAGCTCGTTTCCAAACAAAAGGTGTGCATTATCCTTGTTTATGTCCTTTTTGTGATACCAACATTGAGAACCAATAACACTTTTGTTGGGTCTGATCAAGCCATACAGTGTTAGGTAGATGTTGGTCTTTGGAACATCATTGCTAGTAAGGTTGATCAGGTGGAAGGAACAAATGAATTGATTTTTGAGCTATTTAACCATCTGGACGATGACTAACAACACATCTTCCCCATGATCATTTGGAGCATTTGGCATGATAAAAATGAAAAGATTTGGTCTGATACTGAAGTTCATCCTCAACAATCTATCTCACGTGCACTTCAGTTTTTACACAAGTGGAAGCATGCTCGAAAATCTCAGTTACATTCTACTCCACACACACCCCAACATGCTCCCAACATGAAGAAACCGCAAATTGGATTTTGGAAATGTAATGTTGACGCTGCAATCTTCACCTCAAGCAACAAATTTGGTGTTGCCCTATGCTTGAGTGATCACCATGGTCAATTCATCCAAGCAAAATGCATATGTACTGATGGCACACTAGAACCGAAAGAGGTAGAGGCTTGGGGCCTTCTTCATGCACTATCCAAGACAGGGAAATTGAGAAAGGAGAATATTATCATAGCTTGATTGTAAAATGGTTGTTGATTCAATAAGTAGCTCCCTTAGAGGCTCTTCAGAATATCATTCCATCTTAAATAAGTGTAGAGTTTTGCTTTCATTGTTTTTTTTTAACTCTAAAGTGAGTTTTGTAAGAAGACAAACTAATCAAGTAGCTTACTCCCTCTAACTCGATTTTCTGTTGACATCCGTATCTTTGATTATATTTCTCATTGTATTTCTTCAAATATTATGAATGAAATGCACTAAGCATCTTTCTCTAAAAAAAGTCTCACACTTTTGGAAACTAAGGAGGGTGTACCAAAAAAAATATTTCATTTTTTTATTAACCAAAAGAATTCAATATATTAAACGTACCAGAAGTACCGAAACGTTACACAAATTGAAGATGAGCAAACTTAAAACGTTGTTGCCATTACACAAATAAACCTCATGCCACTATATGGTCATAAACAGCACTATTTTGCTTGCATTTGACGGTTCATCCCCTGCATAGCAATTGTAGACTTCCACAAAAGAGAGTGCATTTGAAAAGCCAAAAATGACTTTTTATTTATTTATCAAAATTGGTGTAATTTTTTTAATTAATTATCAAAATTGGTAAATTTTAAAAAATTTACTGAAATGGATAAGTGATCTTTTAAAAGACATTTAAAAAAATGAAATCGTGTTTTAAAATATGATTTTCTTTTTTCAGTTTTTTTTTAACACAATTTTTTGAAAAGGAAAATTGTCTTTTGAAACACATTTTTTTTATATCTGAAATCGTTTCAAAAGACGATTTATCCTGTTTCGGTAATTTTCTTAAAAATTAATTAAAAAAATTACACCAGTAAAAAAGACCTATGAAAAGTTAAAGAAAGAAAACTATTACATAAAAACCACTCCATTGGCAAGAAAAGCTTTTATAGAACGCGTAACTAAAAAAAAGCATGTCTGAAAGCAAATAAAAGCAAGACGTACGTCAATCAAAATAATTGAAATTTGAAACTGGTCTCCACTTTTTTTACTGACTAAAACATCTGCTTTAAGTCTTCCATTGAACTGTGTTTTTTTTATTATCAAATCAAATACAACCACTATATCGGCTGAAAGATTATGCCATTATAAAATATCATTATTTTAGCTATTGTTTTCTATGGTTTTATGCTGTTTTAAACAAAATAGGGAAAGTTTTTCCTCCTTTTCTAGAATCCGAACTGTGACTTTTTGTCCCGTATTTCACGCCGTTGACAAACAGAGCGGCGAGAAAACCGCGACTTTGTAACACGTTATGGCACATAGCGTCTACTCTCTTTCTATCTAGGTCAAAAACCTTCTAGAAAATAAATCAGCTTACAAAATGATGAGATTACTAATTTTATATTTAATTTGATTCCTCACTAAATATAAAACACAAGTTAAAAGTTATAAACAGCTTTATTTTGTTGTGGCACTAACTTCGCTTCTAATAAGAAAACTTGGATATATAATTGAAGTGTTTTTTATTTTTATTTTTCAGTAATTATAAACAAGTGATTGCAATAGGAATTGTGTTTGTTCCTGAACATATGACGGTCCCATAAGGGGAATGATTAGGGTATGGTTGGCACCGCGCGTCTTCCTATCAAAATGACATCAACATAACATAGTACAAAAAGCACCATATTAGGGGTATTAGGGTAGGTGATGGATAGGTTATCAGTGATTTCTAGGTCATCATATTTGTCTTCCACTACTAATTAATATTGACTCATTTACATTAATAATTCCTTGCTTGATAACGATATATATATGTTTCGCTTATATGTGGGTGTTTATGTTTTTTGCTACATATTTTCTATGTGTGTGTTTTGTTCCAATTATAAAACCTACACCGCAAAATTACACATTACACATCCATAACATATTGTGCCTGAACTCTGGAGAGTTTAACACATGTCTGTTCTTCTCCAATTTCTGGTGAAGATTTCCTGCATGACTCCGAGGTTTGAATTTTGTTATACGGTCAAAAAGAAAATTGCATGTGTCTAGCATTTTAGTCAACGTAGCCACTAACAAGTTTAGGTAAAAATTTTCAAACGAACCCGAAAAAAAGGTTCCCCTCCTAGATTCGATCAACTATATACTATCCAAATTCCTAAGAAGAATTGTAATTAATATGAATACAACTATGAGTTCATTTTAATTTTATCAATATGAGTAATTCTCATTTTTATTACAATTTTTTTTTTATGATTCTAGATGAGAATCCTATTACCATGCCTACTGATATGGACTTTAGTTGTGTGCTTGTTCGAGGATTTTTTTTTTAAATAATTAACATTTTTAAATTTCTAAAACATAAAAATTTCCTTTAAAATGCACACTACAAATTGGAATCCAATCATTTGTTTTCTTTATATGACATCTTTTTCTCTTTAATAAAAAAATATAACAATAAAAAAATAATGTTATTTCTGAAAAGAAGGAAAAAGTTTTTAACATATGTTTCTTTTTAAATGAGAGACAAAATATTGGAACAAGTGATTGCAATCCGTTACGTGTTATATATATATATATACCCATGATGTTACTGAATAAAAGGTAATTTGTAATTAATTATTACAGTAAACCTATAAATTATTAATTTAAAGTTTCTATTTGTTTCAGATTCAAATAATCAATCAATATATTTTATCAATATAACATAACAACAAGTAGGGTGCCCAGGATGATTCCGTAGGTACTTTAAAAAAGCGATAAATATTGCACCTAAGAATAGCCTATGATCAAAGAATTTGAAGCCTAGGACGACGACCTAGTAAAAACGGATTGACAAAAAATACATAAAGCTTAAAAATTATATACAGTATATTTTATTTTCTTAATTGTTATCCCAAACGGGAACGAAACATTTGAAATTCAATAGCTAATATGTTGTACTCATCGATGTTACAGTTGCTTTGTTTCAATGTCTGGTGAGAATACAAAACAACTAATGCTACGCTCACTGACCATGAAAATTAAAATCAGTAAAATTATTACGTGTTTAATGTGTGCTAGTAAGAATTTAGTATCCTCTCAAAAACAAAAAAGTAAGAATTTAATACGCGTAACTGAATTTTCCGCTATAACAACCAAACTATAATATGGCTGGTCCATTTTTCTCTCTCAAAGTGCATTCTTATTGCGGTTGTTGAAGTGGTTTAGTTTTTATAGATTTGAACGTCTCGTCATCCTTTATGTTATTATCTCGTTTCATATTTTTTGATATTTTAGATTTTTTTTAATAAAATAATTGATACTTTAAAATTTTTAAGTCTAACTAATATTTTTTTCAAATATATTTTTATTTAATATTCACTACTACTAGTGTAGATATCAAAGATTACGTATCAAATAAAAACATTTTAGTCTAAATATATCAATTTTTAGTTTCATTGAATGTTTCTTAATTTGTGGGTAATAACCTTAAACATAAAAAAAATATAGGAATGAGATATTATTAAATTGTTGTAGTACTTTTTAAAATAAGACATATTTTTTAACCAAAAAGCACCTATAATAGATTAAGAATTTAAGATAACCAAAATAGTTTTTTTTTCTTCTGGAAAGTAATATTGAGTATCTTACATAAATTCAAGTTTTTCGCTTCCGCATTAGTTATATATGATTTAGATTCTATTCTCATTTTATTCATGTTGATAGGTGATATGTAAATTTTACTATAATTTTTTGTTGAAATTAATTTTCATTCCTTAATCTGAACTTTTTATAACCATAGAAAAAAATATAATCGCAATCGTGGGCACGAATGAAATGAGTCAGGTCTAGTTAGATTTTATCTTGAATATACTTGTCATATTTGTCAAATTTAAATTCTATTAACCAATTCACTTGAGAAATACCCATTTTTAAGACTTAACTTTATTTTGTAAGTTTTTCTAAAAATATTTTACAATAATTTTTTTTAAAAAAATAACATATCTATCACTGAATAATTTAATAAATTTAAAATGAATTAAGCGACTTAAATTATTAAATAAATTAACAAATATATATTTTAATATATTATGAAAAACATTATTATAATAATAATAAATTAAAAACTATAATATCATACATAATTACAATAACTTAAACTCCCACCACTAAATAGTATATATATTTATAGTTGTAAAACGTTTTTTACTTTTAAAAATCCCATTTATGAAAAATTTGTTTAAAATTATATCAATGTGTTGGTGTGAAATCTTATAAGCCATTGTGTCAGCTAACACCAATCATTTTACATTTAAGTGATTGATTTAAGAAAGAGACTATATTCCTTTATAAGGTTTTTGGTTTACTCCAAAGAATTGTAAATTCAGCATTTCTATGATAAGCTACTTATATGTAAAATTGCAGCAGAAGAACATTATAAGCAACTGATGTAAATTGTGTGAAAGTAAATCAAAGCGATTAAAGCAGTAGAAATAGGAAAGTAATGAGCGAAAGTAAGAAATCTAAGTAAAAAAAAAAAGATAATTTTGACTGATGATAATCGTCCCCATAATTACATATTATTTCCCCATTTATAAGACAAAAGATTATTACAAGCCATTAGTCGTTCCTGATACACTACTAAGTACTAACCACTATCCTAAATTTTAGGATGATCATGGATTACATGATCTTAACCTCCAATATGATGATTATCTTCTCTGGAAATAGTATACCTGTGTTCCATAAAACAATTGTATTTCAGATCATGGGCTTCATCCTTGTGTGTGTGTGTGTGTTTTTTTATCAAATTTACCCTTCTTCCAATCCTTTGTCAGCAAAAAAATAGTCATTTTGCAATAGACTATCTATCAGTCGTCCAGTGTTGACTACCATGCTATATCGCCAAACAATTTTGGTGTCAACACAATGATTTTTTTTATTAATTAATCGTGTAAATATTTACAATGCATAAAGAGTCCATCTTTATATACTATATGTGTAAAAAGAATTGCACTATCAATATTACTTATTAAAAAAATATAATTGGTATAACCATTAAAATAATCGTTATAAAATTTAACAAAATTTATAATATCTGATAATTTGTAATTGAATAATAATATAAAATTTATTTAAAAGTGTTTTCTCTACAAATTAAACTCATAATATTAATATTATTTTATATTTAATTCAAGTATTAAGAATTAAACAATCGTATCTCCTATCATTATAAAAGGAGTTAGCTCAAATAATATGCATAAATCATTGTAAAACTTTTAATTCTTATATTCTATTACTACGTATAAAAAAAATCTCCCATCAGCAACGTAATCACGGTGGGAACTATAATCAATAAATTATTGTTACTATATAGTACAACTATAACACATTTACAAAACAGTTGGTTCGACATAATCATTAGCTATTTCCCTGTTTCAACTGTCATTCATCAGGTCACTTCAATAACAAAAAAGAAACTCAGTCATCGGGATCAACTACAAAGTTAGTGCAAATTATTGCAACACTTCTTATGCTTTCTTAGAAATTTTATATGCATCATAATTTTGTATTGGATTCCTGTTTGTAGGAATATAGTCAATATACGGTATAACTTATTTTTTTAGTATAACATGCATGGTTCAAATAATTAAGGAGTATTAACAATATTTACGTTAAAAAAAATTAAAATTTCAACAAATTATAGAGAATGTCAACGAATTTTATCCTAAAAGTTAACATAGATTTGAGTTAAATTAAAATTTAAGCTATAACTTATAATGCCAATTCTTGATATATAAAATATTGAAAATATAAAAACTAAAAATGTATTAAACTTTTATAAAGGGTAAAATAAAATTTTTAAATAATGCAAAAGAACATTATCCAAAAAAATATTGGGAGAGAAAAGAAAACATATTTTTATCCAAAATTAGAGAACTCATCACCATCATGCATCTTCATCGTTGCGACAACTTACCAGTACATAATCATAAACTAATCCTATGTTTGATAGAAAGGAAAGAAAACAAAGGTGAAAAAAATTTAAAATTTAAATTGGAGGAGAAAATAGAAGAAAAAAAATTTAAAATTCTTATCTCTTGAAATCAATTTTCTTTTATTTTTTCTTCAATTTTTTTCTCTCAATTTTTTTTACTTTGTATTTTCACTCCTTCAAACATACCTAAAGGTTTGCCTTTGAGTATTAAAGTATGAGAAATGATAATGTCACTTATATTAGATGAGAATTAAAATTTACTAAAATTAATAATTTAAAAAAAAATAATCAATTCATAGAGAAAATATCATTAATATTCTTTTTAAGTATTGCTACCGTGTCCATCACGACCAGTGCGGAACATTTATCATAATATTAGTTATCAACAAAATTCTAGTATCATCATCATAGCGTTACCATAGTTGAGTGCGATATAAAAATCTAAGTTATAAGGCATAAATATATATCATCAATAAGAGTAAAACTAAAGTTTAAGTTTTATTATTAACTTTTTTAATTCTTTTTAACTGTAAGAGTTGCTAATTTTATTTTTTTACAATTTCTTGTTTATTTCAGAATTATTGACTAGTTATATAAGTACAATGTTGTCGATGCAACACAGCACATATGCTGTGCCTCTTTTCTTAAATAATGGATAGTTGAGTTCTAACGTTGTCTAGGATACAGCTAGGAATATCCCGAAAAATAATTTTTTTTCTGTATAATTGTATTTAAATTTGTTTTAATATTTTTTAAAATTTACAAATTAAAGAACATCTGTAAACAAAAAAAAAAATTGTTTCAATTCTTATCAATCTTTTAATGGATTCTTTATTAATAAATATAATTTAAAAACACTAACCTAACTTTCACTTCCTATAATTACTTGTGGATAAAAAAAATTCCTATAACTACTTATACAAATAATTTCTATAAAAACTCATTGTGTTGACCAAAGAAAATATGACGGTACCCATAAAAATTGATCTAATTGATAAGAAATAAAATCATTTAAAAAAATCATGAATTTGATTTTTACTACTAATATTAGAATTTTAATCTTTTTTTTTAATAATAATAAAAAAGAAGGATGACAATAATCCCCCCTCTCGTGTCAAGGTACAATTTATACAGTTCACATATTGATTTAATCGTGTCAAATTGATGATGAAAGGGATTCCCTGCTAAGTTGCACATCAATCAACACGAATCAAGAATGTTTGGTTGTGTAGAAGAAAAAATAAAAAAGAGAAACAAATATTATATCTATATTATTTTTTAAGGATAATTAGTCATTTTCGTCTTTTAGTATGTAAAGTGTTGATAAATTTGTTCTTAAAAGATGAAAGTTTAAATTTTAATTCTTAAATTGAAAAATGTGTGACAAATTCATTCATCTGTTAACTTTTATCTGTTTTATTATTAATGAAATAACCCACTTGACATATTTAAGGTAAATTTATCGACGCTCTACACGTTAAAAGATGAAAATAATTATTTATCCAAAATATTCAGAATAATAAACATACTATACTTATTAATCAATATTATACTTATTATTATACTAATTTTCCTATTTTTTTAAGTTCTTATTCTAATATTATGCGTGTAATGATAAAAAAAGAAAAAAATATGAATATTAAATTAGATTTTAAGTAAATAATCATTTTTGTTGAATGTGTAAAAAACTGATAACTCATCTGTTTCCTAATATTGATTTCACTTTTGTAAATAAATTTATCTACACACTAAAAAATAAATATTTACCTTATTAAACATTTCTACTTAATAAGAAATTTTCTCTCTAACCAAATCATTCCTGAATTGTCGGTTAGAGAATAGAGGAGAAGTCCCCATCTGTCACCAAACTCACATCTGACACTAATGAGGTGGCACACAACCATTGGATAACATGGGATCTCTTCGTTCATTATCCTTTTACACTTTCTATATAAACCCCTTCATTCCCGTTTCCCTCTCAAAAACAGAAACACACAACACAAGACATTCATTCTTAATTTTTATCTTTATACTAATGTCATCAACAGGAGAAGCACCCATCCATGGGGACATCTTAGAGGCCATATTCTCGCACGTGCCACTCATCCACCTTGTGCCCGTCTCTCACGTGTCAAATTCCTGGAAGCGTGCGGTCTCCTCCTCCCTCGCTCACGTCAGACCCATCAAGCCATGGCTCATAGTCCTCACCCAGAGCCTCCGCCACTCGCACGTGACAACTCTCCACGCCTACGACCCCCGCTCGCACGTGTGGCTCCAAATAAAAAACACCGCACGTTCCCACGCTTCCCCCGTGCGATCCTCCCACTCGACGCTGTTCTACGCGCTCACCCCATCCGAGTTCAGCTTCTCCCTCGACGCGCTGCACCTGAAATGGCACTACGCGCCCTCCCCGCGCGTGTGGCGCACCAATCCCGTGGTTGCGCGCGTGGGATCGCGCGTGGTGGTGGCTGGCGGCGCGTGCGAGTTCGAGGACGATCCGCTCGCGGTGGAGATGTACGACGTAAATAGCCAAGCCTGGGAGGCGTGTCCCTCCATGCCGGCGCTGCTGAAAAGCTCGACGGCGTCCTCGTGGCTGTCGGTGGCAGTCGCCGGAGAAATCATGCACGTGACGGAGAAACACTCCGGAGTGACCTACTCGTTTGAAACTATTTCAAAAACGTGGAAAGGACCGTTTAGTTTGAGGCCTCATGAGAGTGTTTTCCACTGTGTCACCGGAACCCTAGGAGAGAGGTTGATGGTGGCGGGGCTGATAGGGAAAGTTGGGAACGTGAAAGGCGTGAAGCTGTGGGAGGTTCGGGTTCGGGGGGGATTAGGTTCGGGGATGGAGGAAGTGGGGGAGATGCCGAAGGAGATGGTTCGGAAGCTATTCAGTGGTTCGGAGTTAGGTTCGGTGGAGGTGACGTGGATTGGGGACTTTGTTTACGTGAGGAACACTTCCGAACCGGAGGAGCTGGTGTTGTGTGAAGTATTGAATCATTTGAATGGGGTTGGGTGCGAGTGGCGGAGTGTACGGAACGCCGCCGTTAGATGCGGTGCGAGGATGGTGTTTTGCGGCGGTAGTGTGTGCATGGAGGATCTGCAGAGGGCGGTGATGTCGGAGAATCCGACATTTTCCATGAAACATGTGTGAATTGATAATAAAAAAAAGTGTAACCAATGGGTTGCGATGAATAACCCTCGTGGTACTTTTTTGTTATTATTATTAAAAGAAATGCTTTTCTTTGTGGGATTGAGATGTATGGTATGATTGGAATAATTTTCGTTGCATTGGCAAACAAGCTTTTCGATTTTTTTTTAATACTTCTTCGGTCATAAAATAAGTCCTAATTTATTTGACATAAATAAAAATAATAAATATAAGAAAAAGAATAATAATTTTATATGATAAATATTATATCATTATTAATTTATTTATAGATTTATTATCTACTACTAATATTAATATTATGAGAAATATAAAAAAATTTAATTAATATTATAATAAGAAATCAAAATAAAAATTATTATGAAATAAATTATTTTCTACCATTATAATGAACTGAAGGTATAACTTTCTTGTTTGATTATTTACTATGCAAAATAGTTATAGTCGGAGGATTTGTCTTGTGTTTCTGAATGAGGATGTGAATGCATGGATATTTGACAAAGATAAAAATAGTGGATGATTACGTAAAAGGGAAAACAAATGAAAAATATTGTGTCAATGTGTTAGTAAGATTTAGATTAATTGATTAAATATAATGTGTGAATAAAAAAATGAGAAGTGCTGTGGGAAGAATATATCATATGAAGAGGAAAATCTGACGTGGAGTGGATATGTTTTGGCAGCTCTAGAGGTTATAAATTTGTAATGACAATGATAATGAAAGTGGGTCTATTGAAGCCTGGCAAGTGCACGGGAGGGTTTCTACTCTTATGAGAGGTATTTTTCTCCACTATAAGTTGTTTTTCTTGCTTCATATATAATAAGAGATTTTTCTTAATTCTGCCCTTCTTTTCTTTTTTAACCTTTATCTCCTCATCTCCTCTTTGATTCACCCCTTTATCTTAATTTACCTTTCTCTCATCCTTGTCCGGTCACCATTTATGTTTCCTTCTCTTCTCTAACAATCTATTTTCTCAGTTTATTTATGTAATTATTTTCTCAACCTCTTTCATTTCCCACCACATTTTACCTTTTTCAATGGATATTGTTAGAGCCCTTTTACTGTAATTGTAGACTACCACCAAAGGTCGATTTTAGGTCGTCATGTCTAAAGTTGCAATTAAGCGCAAGTAGATTCAAAAGGAATACAAAGAAAAAAAAATGATGAAGAAAAAAGGTCATAGTTCTATGTACTTCTTTATAATAAAAGGATGGGCCTTCTATATATGTTCTCTATTTTTGAGTAAGTGCAAGATTCCTACTTTGTTAGTTTGGAGGGTGTGTCTATCCTACGTTAGTTGATATTTTGTGTACTATTGTTAACATCATGTGTGTGCTTGAGCAAGTGCCCTAAGGCATTTTTCAATGAATTATCTATTCATCTATTGACAAAAAAAAAGTGTGCATCATTATTATAGGATACACAGATTAAAAAATCTATGTATATATCAATGTACAAAAGT
This sequence comes from Glycine soja, assembly GCF_004193775.1. Taxonomy (NCBI): domain Eukaryota; kingdom Viridiplantae; phylum Streptophyta; class Magnoliopsida; order Fabales; family Fabaceae; genus Glycine; species Glycine soja. The sequence goes on along the minus strand of NC_041002.1, from coordinate 3,036,889 downwards.
TTAATCTATTACTATTAGAGGCCAAAATTTTATTATTTATTAATTGTGAGTTGTTTATCTTCTTCTTTGTTTACATAAATGATAAATTAAATAAATTAATATCATAAACCACCGTTGCCAAAATTACTGTGAAAGTTGAAACCCTCATTCATGTTTTTCAGGACTACGAACCTATACATGACTACACAGGTGTACCATGAAGTTCAAAAATTCACCTTATAACAATTATCTGAGGAAGATGAGGACATAAGTGTCCTACAATTTCATTAAAGAAGCATGGGCAATGCATATGATATGTTTTGTTTAACAAAACTAACACAATAAAGAAGAAAAGTTTAATCTATTACTATTAGAGGCCAAAATTTTATTATTTATTAATTGTGAGTTGTTTATCTTCTTCTTTGTTTACATAAATGATAAATTAAATAAATTAATATCATAAACCACCGTTGCCAAAATTACTGTGAAAGTTGAAACCCTCATTCATGTTTTTCAGGACTACGAACCTATACATGACTACACAAGTGTACCATGAAGTTCAAAAATTCACCTTATAACAATTATCTGAGGAAGATGAGGACATAAGTGTCCTACAATTTCATTAAAGAAGCATGGGCAATGCATATGATATGTTTTGTTTAACAAAACTAACACAATAAAGAAGAACTAGGGTGCAATTATAACAAAATTTTTATAACTAGGGGAGGTTTGTATAGGAGTAAACCAAGTAGGGGGTGTGCGTATAATAAGTCTTAAACCCAGGAGGTGTGATAAGGTAGCTATTTATGACAAATGTCTAAATTGTTATATTGCTAATGGAATTGTGGGAAATACTTTGTTGATTTCATTACTATTTATGGTGTTTACAATTGAGGAGAATTTGTCAATCATTGGCTAACAAAGAATGTAACAAAATGATAACAGAATGAGTGTGGAATATAATTTTGTTACAATTGATTTGTAGTGGTATAATTATCTAATGGCTTTATCTTCTTCTGCTCCAGCAACTACACGAAATCACTGAGGTATTGGGGCCTTGTGCGTGTTTTCTTGGGCCTAGTAGTGTCTAGGTTGCTAGTTGGGTTGCTTCTGGGAGAACAACCTTGTCCCCAAGGTTGTAGGAGCCCCAGAGCTCTTCCCAACGTTCCCACATGGTGCCCTCAGGTGGATGCCCAAACCATTGAACCAATGCCAGCTTGGTCAGGGGAGTGGTTGTTTTGTCCCATTTCCTGTCTAGAATCATCATGGTTATCGCAAGCTACAAGGGGTAGAGGTTGTTGATCAACTGCGGAGGGACCGCAATACGATATCCGCAACGACTCAAGATGAAGTTGTGGATACTTCCACTGTCCCCGAGAATTATTATGCGATGATGACGAATATGGTTGCATAAATAGAATGTTTCGGTCGTCGACATCCCCGAGAGAGCATTGAAGTTGATTTGAGGAAGTGGTGTTGTGTCGTCAACACAAGCTGGTGGCTTCACATTTGGGTGGTCCAAGTTCGAGGGTTCGTCGTTGTCGGTGATGAGAAGATGGAGGCGAGGCTTGCATTTGTGGCCTACGATCCACTTCTCGTCACATTGGTAACAGAGACCTTTGTCTCATTTAACCGCCATCTCCTCCAAGGTCAGTTGTTTGACTGTGAATTTAGGGTTGGGTGAGGTGGAAGCAACTGGTAGAGAAGATGAAGGGTGAACAAGGGTGCGAAAGTAACAGCAATGGTCCTATAATTTGTCTTCCCGAAGCTTGGCGAGAGCCACCGCCTAAGGCAAAGAAAGATGTTGGAACATCTGAACTTCCTAGCGCAGTTCCGGGTTGAGGCCGGAAACCAAGCAACTGAGGAGGAAAGAAGGGGCAAGGCCCACGATCCTGTTTGCGAGTCGCTTAAACTCGGTGAGGTATTCATTGATGGAGCCTCACTGAGTTAACTTAAACAGAGCACCTTGAGGGTCATCATAGTATGAAGGGGCGAAGCGTGATTCGAGCGCCTGAAGCATGGTGGGCCATAATGTGAGGAACCCATTCCTCAACATCCACTAGTACCAGGAGATGGCAGGGCCGTCCATGTAGAAGAATTCAATTGTTAGTCTCTTGTGGTCTAAGGTCCCTTGATAGTCAAAGAACTAGAAAATTTTGAAGATCCAACCCATGGGATCCTGGTTGTTGAAGCGCAACACCTTGAGCTTCATTTGAGGTCGTGAAGATGAAAGTGGGGTAGGTGTGTAGGGGGTTTTAGGGGAGGAGGAGGTGACTGCAAAGGCGTCCATACATTCCATGATGGAATTGAGTATGGCTTCCATGGTGGCTTGGTTCTAGGTAAGGCATCTGACGGCCTCCTCGGGCGATCAATGGTTGCATGGCGAGTATTGTGCTCAGGTATGGCGTGAAGGATGCCTGAGGCAGGTCAGACCAATTGATAAGGTAACTATCTATGATAAATGTCTAAATTGCTATATTGCTAATGGAATTGTGGAAAATACTCCATTGATTTTATTACTATTGGTGGTATTTATGGTGTTTACAATTGATTTGTAGTGGTGTAATTGTCTAATGACTTTGTCTTCTTCTACTCTAGCAACTACATGTAATCATTAAGGTATTGGGGCCTCATGCGTGTTCTCTTGGGCTTGGTAGTGTCTAGGTTGCTAGTTGGCTTGCTATCAAGGTGTGAGCATAATTTATTCTTAAAACTAAAAGCCAAAATGCACAAAATTCATAAATAATATAATAATATATGGATTAAAAATCAGATATATGTTCTTTAAGATTCTAAAATATGAACAATACTTATTTCTTATGAGTCATGCCAATATACTAAATATGAACTACAAAAATTCTTTATCATGAATTATCTAACGTGCACAATAACATAAAAAATTATATGAGTACGAAAAATAAATAGTAACATCAAAAGAGGTGAAGAAAACAGAAAAATACCCCACAAGAGCCTACCAACCCCTTTAAAACTATATGACTGAACAATACTCGACCACTTTAGGACTGTTCGGCCTTTACTACAATAGGCAATAACATCATTAGAAGCATAATCCTCATCAAGGCAATATTATCAGATAATGAAGGATTGCCATTGCATTAGCAATAGGTAAGGTCCATGGATTCAAAGGCTCATTAATATGTGTATATAAAGGATGAGATTTTTGAGATAAAATCATTGTTCATTTTCATTATTGTTCTCATTTACTATATTGATATTTGACTTAAACATCAGAGTACCTTTACAAGTATGTCGCCTCCCGACGCATTGCAAGGAGGTGACAGACACAGATAGATTTGACTTGGGAAAAAAATGAAATTATTATTATACCCTTTGATTGGTACACAAAGCATGCAAGCATTCATGTGGAGTGCCTTGTTTTGTAAACACAAGTTCCTACAAAAGAAAAACAGGACAGTACGATTTCTTGTGACAATCATCTAGAAACTCCTTGGAAAGCATTAAGTTTGCCTTTCCATTTTTAAGCAAGCTGGACACAATCAGTTTAAAGCTCGACCTTTTGTAGCCATGGATCTCGAGCTATAGAAAGGCCCCCATTTGAATGCACTTGCTACTGTTATGTGTGCATACAAGGCAGTTTAAACTTTAAACACAACTCGAACCTATATTGGAAGATGACAAAATCCGACTGCAGAGATATACAAATAAATATTTCTTTTTTCTATTACTATCCTCCATATATTTTGTATGTATATTCTCTTTGTATTTTCTCCCTCTTTTTAACATTTGAAAATAAATTTTTTCTCAATGATTGTTAACTACTATTATTATTGTTAAGAATAATCTAATAAAAATTAGATAATTTATATTAGTTTAACATATTCTTAGAGTATAATTAGCATGACCATTTTTGAAAAAAAATGGTTACTATATACCTACTTTTAATATAAATTTATAAAAGTTATTGGTGACATGTAAAACTCATGATTGATATTTGTATTTTTTTTATAACCATTTGTAATTTTAAATCTACAAGAGAAATGAGTGTTTAATTTATTTTTAAAAAACATGATTGTTAATATTTTATATGTAATTTAATATTATATATATATATATATATATATATATATATTCAAATAATAAATTTTAAATTTGTCACTCTATGACTTATGTCAGACTCGGTCCCTATAACATTATTTCTAAAGTGAATGGAATTGTCACATTAAACTATCTATATTTATCAAAAGCTGTCGCATTCCTTGTGATGAACTCATGAGTTGTTCACAAGAAATGAACTTATCAGTGTTATATTTATTGTTTTGATTGTCTTCTAACTTCTTTTTTCTCATCAATCATCCTTCCCTATTATCATTTCAAATTTATTTGTTAAAATAGTATTTAAAACTGGCTAAAATTTATATAGAAATTCTCCCACAATTTCTTGCCATTGTAATTTGTAAAATTGTGAATAAAATAAAATATAATTTTATTCTGTGCAAGTATAATTGAAGTATGTTTTAGTAATGTAAAAGTTTTTTTTTTACTGATTTTGGTCAATGAAGAATAATTGGTGTCGCTTACATGTTAAATTGTGCTATTTGGGCCAATGAGGAATCTTAACTAGCAAAGCCTAATGTTAGAGTTCAACTGGGAGCCCAATAAACTAGGCCGACAGATACTTGACTTAGTATTTTTGAAAACGAACATGTTAAAGGATACAATTACTTAACCCACCCCATTATTTGCTAGGTGCGCCTCCAAGAAGCCTCAAACAGTCAAAAATATCCATGAACCCTAGCACCTCTCCTCTTCCCTGCCAATTCTTGTGCCACCCAAGGATCTCTTTCACTCTTCACCATTGCCCTGAACTTGAAGTGGGCATCCATCACGTGGTGCAACGCCACTTGCTTCTTTGTACTCTTTAATTGAACCAAGCATGTTGTCATACTACTCTTGGCACATCGAAAACGTCCTTAGAGTTGTCAAGCATTGCAAGGAGAAATTTTATGAGGTTCAAGGTTATCTGCACATGTTTTTGTGCCACGATGATCTCTACCTCGCGGGTCTTGTAGTTGTTGAAGCAGGTCTCTGGCCCACCACCACCTATAGGATGGTCTTGTAACAAATGCTAGGGTTGGTGGTGGGCTTACAGAGGCTGTAGATGCGGGTTGTGGAGGAGGAGGGAGAAGAGGGAAACACTGAGTTTTGGTAGGAGAGAGGAAGAAGGGTAGAAGGGCATGTTAGAATTTTTGAAGGTATACCAAGCAAAAAAAGGTGTGCATTAAGTAATTTCCCAAAATGGCCTAACAAACAGACCTATATCAGGGTATCCAATGGGGTTTTGTTGGACTATAGTGCTTTTGACCACACAAAAAATCTAGTGCTTGATTTGATGAAATCGAGTTCCAACAATGTGATTGATAGTATGTTTGGATTGGTGATAAGAATCTACGTTATGGATAAAATCATGGTTAAAAAAATATATAATATCCTCTAACACACAACTAAATAATTTGGTTTTTGTCCTTTGGTGTAGTTAAAATTAAATATAAGCTTAACTATTGAAGTGTTACATCTAAAGTTCATAAATATTTAACAAAACTAAAAAGCAAGTGCATCATTCTAAGAAAGTAAGAAACATCTCAATTAGGAAACTAGCACAGAGTCATTCTTAACGTTAAAAATACCAATCCACTCAATTTGCACTATGAAAACTATATTTATAGTTACACACACAATGTTAATAGAGGAAACATAACTTATAATGGAGTAAATAAATGATGACGATGTTGAAACTTGACGGCATAAAATAAATTAAACAAGTCTCTATGGTAGAGAGGTTAGGAAGGACTTTATCAACAAAAAAAAATAGAGGTTAGGAAGGAACAACATCCCAAAAGAAAGAAAGAAAAAATGTGCTTTGCGTTGTGTTGTGGTAGTGGAGTGGTTAGTGGATCGTTGTGTGGCCTTGAAGCCTTGATTGAACAAATGAAATGAGAAAGGTCAAACACAATTTGGGAAGCATCACGATCAAATACGTCTCAAGGACAATTGAGCAAAGAGTCATGAATTTAGTTGGTAGAATCAAATAAAAAGGATAAACTAATTGAAAGAGAGGAATGAGATCTTTAAATTCTTGAATGATACACTATGGAATGGGAACTAATGCCAAAGATGGTCATATCTGATCCTTTGGACCACATTGACATTTGGGGCTTCCATTCCATTCTATAACTTCATCCGTGGCCCCTCCCCACCACTCAATGCTAAAAAAAAAAATATGCTTTGTTTGGATCCAAATGGATTTCATCATTAATAATATCCCTAACATGCTATTTAACAAATAGATGCTCCCTTTTTTAACAATCCCCTCACTTGTAATTATGTTATTCCTCAATCCTCACCATGGTGGAATCAAGTTAGTGATATGTTTCTCTCCCTTTTTCGTGTTTCTAAGCAGGACATCCATTGTTCTAAAACATTATAAAACTAATATTGCTGAACAACATTATACACACAAATTTCATAACAAGCACATGCATTCATTAATTTAATTCTCACCATAACCTTAACTTTGGTGATATTTAGCTCTTGTTTTAGATTATTCATATAAAACTGTATCTTAATGCCTATGAAAAAATGTAACTGTATCTTAATTGTCTTTATACTTTAACCTACAATCTCTTCACTATACCACTACAAGTGTTCAGTTTTATGTCTAAAGATGTCAAACCATGGTTTAAGTAGAAATTTATCTCTTGTAAATTTTGTTCGAAGAATAATTTTAAAACAGTCCTATGTTTAATCATTCATTATGATCAGAATTCATGTACGTACTGTTATTTGAATAAAATAGAATTAAGATTACCCTCACGAATTATTTGCCTACTTTTTTTTTTCTCAAGATTCAACCCTCAACTTTTTCGCGCTTAATTTTTTTGTTGTAGACTCTGGAAAAGTTTTCTTTTCACTTAATTTTAATGTTCGGAATGGTTTTGGAATTGCTGAATAATGTCATAGAGCTCGACATTGGTAGGCCACGCCAGTCAGTAGGAGTACGAAAGATGCAGAAGCACTTCATTTGATAAAGATGTATTCGAGAGTGAGATATTTTAGAAATATGTTTTGTAATTTAATAAAAACTTTTATGATAAATAATTAATTTTTATTTGTAGTCTCTAATAAAAAAATTTCTTACAAAGAATCTCTAATATATTAAATTTTTGTTATATATATATATATATATATATATATATATATATATATATAATTGAGACAATGACAAGTTAATATTTAATTAATAATATGTACTCAAAATAAAAGTTTTAATATCAGCAAATTTAATGTAACAAAAAAATCTATTAGACACCAAAATAAAAATTGATCAATTATCAAATAACAAAAATATGTTTTAGCCTTAAATAAATTTACTCTTATACTATATGTAAATCAAAATTCTCTTTTTAAACGAGAAAGTTTTTAGAAATTATTGTTAACCAAAAACATTTTTAAGATCTATTTTTTAATGTGACTGCTTTTAAAAATTATTCTTGTTGAGTTACATGTTTTATTCTAACTATATATACTAAACATTTATTTCTTATATTTTTTAATATACTTATTAATTTTAATTTCAAATTTAATTTGATTTAACAACTGACACAAAAAATCTAACCATCCAAAACTATTTTCTTTTTATCTTTATTTATATACTTAATTTTCTTAAGCGTTTATTTCTTTCAATATGCCATTTTCAAATTTAATTTCAATAAATTCTTTAAAAAGTTAATAATTAAAAATAAGCTTGTATCACAATATAAATATTTATCATAAATTTAAAATATAATTTAAGTGTTTAAAATTTTTTTACTATGAATTTTAACTATTATAAACATGATTTATTTTATATTTATAAAAAATATTATCTTGTGTATTGTACACGCTAATTGCTAAAATGATAAATCTGTATGAGTTTGATAATTTAATCTTTTATTTATTTTTATAAGCATTATGTAAAACTCTTAAATTAAAAAAACAAAAAAAAACCACCTTCTATTTTCAATTTTCTAAATCCCTCTCTCAAATATATTCTAGATAATTTGAAAACATAGTGAACATATAAATATAAGAAATAAATAAGTAAATTTTAAAATGTACTTATTTAAAAGAGAAAAAAAAACTTAAAAAGTGGTTTATCAATTCCATTCTATTGAACAAGAGTCAATGGCCAATGGGAATACTCTTTCACTTTCAGCGTTCTCCCCACCCCTGCTATAATTGCCAAGTTGTGATAAAAGTACCAAAATGTAACATTTTTGTTGTTGTTGGAGTAGCTATGGAATCAAGGTGGGTTGGTCATATATAAAAGATGAATGTTGATCATCGTATTTTATTCTGGTCAGCTGCTAATGAGTTTGGTGTGAAAATGGGTTGTGTTGGGTCCATCATCAGAAACCTGTCTTGTTATGATAACTTGTGTTCAGCAAATTAAGTTAACTACGTACGCACAAAAAATGGTCATCAAAGTTTTACCAAGTAACTAAAATTTAAACCCAAATCATTCGAAAAATTTATTAGTAAATAATATGCTTTAAAACCTAATAGTGTGAGGAATCAAGTTGGGGCGTCAATGGCCTCTCTGGGCCATGGAGAAACCATGGGCAACAAAGGCAGGTTCATTGCCTCTCCTTTTTTACTACCTCTAATCATGAAAGGATAACCCAAAACTAAAAGCAATGACAAAAGTTATGTACCAACTTTGCAGTACCTTTTTCATTTTCTATTTATTCTTTTTCTTATATTTTTCCGAATTAGAAGATTTACTTTGGAAGATTTGAGGTTATGTGTGTCTATATGGCAGAAAATAATTCATATATAATGGGGTGGGTGAGTGGGTTGGACTAGCTATAAAGACACAATAGAAGTAAAGAAAACCTATTAATTATTCAACTAGCAAGTAAATTATCCTTTGTTTTTCTAAGGTGAAATTGAACAGAACACTAAATAATAAGAATTGATCCGTGCGGGAAAGCATGTTATATATAACCCTAATAAAGCTTATAGTTTAATTATTGAAGAATATTTTGTGATATAAACAAATCTAGCCTATACTTGGATCTAATCCACCCTACGTATCTGAATCATAACGTTAATTAAAAACATTATCAAATTTTATTTGAATATAATTTTTGAAGAAAATGATACAAGTGTATTAAATACTTGCATATAATATAATAAGTAGTAACTCAATTTGTTTATACTATAGTTTAAGGGAATGATGTAAATGAAGGAGGTGGACCCCACGTGATGATTCAATGATTGAGTTCCGACATTTGGGATTTGCCTTTTCATTGACGGGAACTCCTTTTTTCTTTTATTGAAGATTAACGAATCTCATTAAATCACCCCAAATAGTAATTGTTGGAATAACAAGATAAAAATACTCACATTTTATCCAAACAAGAATAATAATAGTTGTACATACATCGCATAAAGTGGGGCCAACAATTTTGAACGGTCCACTGAGAGGGATCCAACTCATCCTAGGTGATAATTTTTTGGTCTTTTCAGAAATTTGGAAAACTCACGAGAAATAAAAATAGCAAACCTTTCATATAAATTTTAGAGAAAGAATCTTTTTAGTTTTAGGGGTTGTTTGGTAGGAAAAAAAAATTGGTTTTCTGAAAATGTTAGATTGACAATTTTTATTATTTTTTATGTTTGGTATCTATTTTAAAAAATTATATTTCAAAAAAATCAGATTTTTTGAAATTCATGGGAAAAAATGTTTTTCAGGAATGTTTTTTTTATCTTGATTTTCACAAAAAAATTCCTATTAAGAAGGTGAAAATCTTATTTTTTAAATTAAATTTTTTATTATAGATTAAAATATTATGTTATTCTTATGAGATTATTTAATGTGACAAATAACTAAAATAATTGATAAAAATATAATGTACCTTTTTTATTCCAAAAAAAAATATTTAAATATTTCTAAAAACATTTATATCTAACCAAAAAAAAAATATTTATTATCAGAAATCATGATTTTTGAAATTCATTGTGATAAAAAATCATAGTTATAATGCACAAGAAACTTCTTCCCTGTCAGCCCCCCCTTAAGAATGGGATGAGCTAATTGTAGATTTGGATATATTTAGACAAATAGCATACTTGTTTTGAGTTTTGCCAAAAATTGTTGCTCGTATGATGAAAGGGTATTTAGGATTTCCTTTATGTTTTAAATCGAATAAAATTTAATTTTAAATTGTTAAAATGTGTATAAAGTATAAATTTATATTAAAATGTCTATTTTTTATATTAAAAATGAAAGAATTGATTTTTCAATATCAAAACAAACGAGACTTAATCCTTCCTTCGATGAACTGGCTTGGTAATTATAGTTTAAACTAGTATGTTGATATGTATTTCACACAAGATAAATATTTATTTTTATATAAATAAAAACTATAATAAATAAATATTTTAATATATAAATTATATTTTAGATTTATATTGAACAATTTAAATTATGATATGTAGTTATTTTTTTACTAATTAACAAAATTTTAAAAATATTAATTTTTAATTTAGAAATAAAGATACAAATAAAGGGAGAATATATTTAGATGATTGAGAGAGAAGTTTTGGATAGTTGCAGGAATATTGTATAAATGCACTTCTAAAAAAGACAAAAGAAAAAATATTGAAAATGTTTAATTAAGAAAACGAAAAAAAATTGGGAATCTCACCCTGTAAGTTTTATATTAAAGTAATGTCACTCTAAAAATTAAGTAATTTCAGTTTTTAATGAAAAATAAATAATTAATATTATTATACATTCATGATTAATATATATATATATATATATATATATATATATATATATATATATAATATTGATCGTTATTACTTTTATCAATAACTAAAATTATTTAGTTTATTCTATAAAATGATTTGTTGATTTACAGTTGGATCCCAAAACATTAAGCCAAAAAAATGATACTCCATAGAGATATTTATTAAATAATTATAGGATATAATAAATTTTTTTGGCTGAAGATGTTAGAATTAAATCATGTCAAACACGTGGATCAACAATCGGAAAATTTAGATCTAGAAAAAAAAAGAATAAAAACAAAAGACTATGTTAATAATTATACTAGATAATAATTTTACTAAATAATTAGAAATAATTGTATCTTATTTTTATCCATAGAGATTAATTATAGTAAAAAAATTACAGAAAAAAACTCTACATAATTGAGATTAAATTTTATTAACATAAAAGTACCATTTAACGTGATGAATATGTAATAAATGCTGTGCGAGTAAAATTGGTCAACCGGATTTAACGTAAAACCAAGTAATCCACATTTATCATTGTTCTGTTGTTCATCCCAAATAGCATTTAATATGCAACTATGAATTTTTCACTTTTCAATTTCCAAAGCCATGGCCGATTGGTCTTTCACAATCTTGTCTTGAGCTTACTCAACTTGTTTAAATCAAAGATTAGTATTGTTAATAAAGAGATTAAAAATAAGATACTGCACTGCACATACTATATTAACTTAGGATAGTACACAAGGAATATTCAGCTTTCCCCATGCGACAAAAATACCCTTGGAGTTGGGTTTATAAACTATTGGGCAGTTCAATAATTAGGATTTTGTTACATAAATTAATCACTTCGAGGTTAGTGAACTACTTGCAAAATTTTCTTTAAAAAAATTCGAGATATTAAACTACTACCACTAACAAAAGTAGCTGTTGTGATTTGCTCAGAGTGTGCTACTTACCTTTTAAAGGGACAAACAAATACTACCTGTCTACAGCACGTGTATTTATATGTATAAAGGGGAATAACTTGGATAGATAAATTTAAATACCCTTTTAGCTCTTTTTTTTTATATACCTTTTAGCTCTTATAATTACACTTACTTTTTAATTTGGTATCCATAATTTAAACATGCCAAATTGATTTTTATATTTGTTTTTTTTTTCAATTCGATCCTCGTCGTAAAATTACTATTAGCATCGTTCGTTTGATCCGTGACTAAGTCTAATTTTACTCAAACACATTTTTTTTGCCAACTTGTGAAAATAAAATTTTATTAAAAAAAGATTATTATTTTTCTAAATTTTAAGTTAAGACATTCATGAGTTGAACTTGCTCCCATAATCATGTATGCGGATCCGCCAATGATAACCAATAGGTGATTTACTCAAAGTACATATTTAAATTTTAAAATAAGATCTATAAAATGAAAATATCAAATAGAATGAGCAATGGTCACTCTTTCACAAATGACAATATTGTTGAAATCTATAATTAATTTTTGCCATACCTAGAGGAATAAAAAAAATTAAACTAGGATGATAAAAATAACCAATAACATTATTTATATTTTGTCAGGCACAATTAGTTATATGTTGTGTCATTAATATTTACATTAAAAAAATATATTTTCAAGATCCTTGATCTCTATGATAATAATAACGATAACGATTACAAGGGTTAGGTTTTAAGACCAATGCATATCTATATATCAATGACAATAAAAAAAATATTAAAAAATGTGTTTTTATTGTTCTACAAAACAAGAAATATATAAATTACATTAAAAATACAGTCTAAAACGAAGTGTTTTATAAATTAATTCAATGAACAATAAAAAAACTATATTTTTTTCCAAACATAATTTCATTTGAAAAAGTTCACAATATATATATTATTAATCATAACTTAAAAGACACATATTATCTTAAAAGTATTTTTAAAAAAAAAATAGTGTTTTATTGAACTATAAACTAATAAACAAGAAAACCTCTTCTTTTTTTTTTATACTCAAACAAAGCCATGCAATTTTCTTATAAAAAAAACCTCTTTATTCTTTTAAAAAAATAAAAATAAAACATAAAGTTGAACAGGATATGAGCAAGGCATAAGGCGAGTGTCGCGGCGAGCGCACTGTAGAGATTCCAATCCCACGCTATCCAACAAAAGAATAACCACACTTCACACTGTTCTCGTTCCTGTTTACCCCCGGCGTATTTTAGCCCTCACCATATTTTATTTCCTTCTATCAGCAGCATGTTATTGCTTTGTCGTATTACCCATAACAAAAGGAGAAAAGTGGAACATTTTTTACTGTACCCCATCGTTTCATCCTCTTGATGTGATATGTACCATGTAGGTTGCCCCTGCTGCAACTGCCATCCGATTTCTGATTATGCATGCATAGATAAATGTTCGACAATTACATAAAATAAATACAATTTTTGGGAGGAGTTTAGTATTGGAAAGAAAAATTGAAAGGAAAAAAAGTGAAAAAAAAGAAGAAAAAGAAAGCAGAAAAAAACTTAGATGATTTTTTAAAGTTAGTTAGAAGAGAAGAAAATCAAAATAAAGATTTTTTTTATAGAGACAAGTATATCATGAAATAATTTTGGTGGAGATAGATTGGTAAAATTCCTTTTTTGAGTATTTACTGTGATGACTTGAATACAAGATAATTTATTAACTTGAAATAATATTATAATTAATCCATGTACCTAATTGTTAGAATATAAGTCAATAGAAGTTTCATGTCTGATAAGTGAGCAGAAAATTTATAAATTTAAATTTTAAGATTTTAGGTTAAGTTATGATGTTAATTTTATTTATATAGTTACTCACAAGGTTATGAAACTCGAAAATTTACGCAGACTCGTGAGAGTTTCATAGACTCGACTCGTAGACTCAACTCGTAGACTAGTAAGAGTCTACTTCATATAAAAATAATAACAAAATAACTATAAATAACATACTAATTAAACATTTGAACAATATAATAAAGCAAAACAGTAAATCATAAAATTCAGAATATTTAAATAACCAAGTCTAGTAATAATACATCACCAGTAGACAATAACTTGTAAAAGTTATAGTAGTGGTAAATCATTCTCATCGAGGGTTTGATGTTATTAGAGAACAAGAGTTGAATATTATTAAAGGTGAAAATTTTGTATTTGAGAATAACACGCTAAATGAAGATATGTTGAATGCTAAACACACAAAAAACAATAAAAAAATAACTTATGTTTTAGTCTAACTTTTTTAACTTGCTAACTCGTTGACTCAGTGATAAACTCGAGAGTCTATCGAGTTTACTTAGAGTTTATAGAGTTTACTCAAGAGTCAACTCGTAGAGAACAAGTGAACTCGTAAACTCGTAAGAGTTAGCGAGTTAACTCGAGAGTTTGATAACTCCGGTTACTCATGATCCATTGCTGTAAATTTTGCTAATATTTATCTCCCTGATACACACAACAATTGATAAAAAAGTTGATGATTCAACTTGGTGACCAGCTCATACGAGTAAGATGACAATGACAGATCCATGAACATGAAAATTATTTGTATCGAAAGTCTTTCTAACGAGTGAGTCCATGCATAGAGGCTAGACAGCAGGTCCCATAAATGTTAGGTACTATAACATGTTGACAACAATGGTTAAACGAGTCGAGGCAATCATAATTAAGCTCTTAGGGCTATCATTGGATACTTAGGGTTTGAAAATAGACTTTCGTTCGGGGGAGGCTACCATATAAAAGAGACTCACACTTGAAGGAGAAATTGTTGAAGTACAAGTATGAAGTGAAGTTTCACATAAGATAAAAATGAAAAAGTTGAACACCACATAAGTAAGGAGAAGATTCATACACCTGAACCTCAAGATTTTAGATTAAGACATAATGTCAAGTTTACTTTTATGATTACTAATACATTAGTGTAAATCATTCTAGTATTTAGCCTTTCAAACACACAATACTAATGATTTTTCTCTAATATAAAAGTAAAAGTAAGGACACACATTTATATACACACAACTTTAAATATAAAAAAAAACATATAAATAAAAGCCACTTTCATTTCTTCTTCTTCATTTCATTCTACTTTTAGACCAAGAATAAAATGACAGGAAACTCATTTACAATCTCCTTCTTTCTATTTTTTGTTTTTGGAGTTCAATAGTAGCAATACAAATTAAATTATCATTATCTACTACATTCCTTAGTCACTACTAGACTGAGCTAGGTGGATATTTATCTCCTTCTAGAGAAGGAAAAGAAAGAATAAAATTTTGAAATTATTTCATCTTGTCTCAATTCGTTCCTCATTTCCCTGTGTAATAAACGAAGCTCATGCAATTGGTTATGATGTATTAAGTGGGAAGGTATTATAAAAGAAAATATTAATTATCAATTTAAATTAAAGTATATCATAAATTTATATAAAATTTCTAACTAAAATAAATTTAGACAAATTTAATCATATTTTATTCTTAATTCAAGTTTTATAAATAAAAAGAAATTGATTGAAAAGAAAATTTTTACTACTATAAAAGTAAAAGTAACACAAATGTTAATTAATATTCTTAAGATATTAATTAAAAAAATTAAAATAAAAAATATTTTTATAAAGATATATATATTTATATTCTTTTATAATTTTCATAATAAATATATTTTTGAAGTTTCTTAACCATTGTCATAATCCTAAAGACACTCGTTTATACCGATTAACAAAACCCTAAAACTAATCCTAAGTTCTCTAGTGAACATGAATTATTCATAAAACAGTTAAACACTTCGAACTTGTAACATATCAAACAAAAACATATTTAATAATTTAAAATCATCCCATTAAAAATTTAAAATTAACTCCATAGAGTTTTTTTTTTAAAAAAAGAAAGAGGCACAGGTTAGCAGGATGGACCATGAGTTGATGAGCTGCAAATTGCAGAATGTGATTTGTGTCCCTTGGTTGATATTTGTTTTTCCCAAATTCTGAAAAAGTTACATTTTCAAGCCAAAAGCAAACAAAGGAGGAGACAATCCAACCACGTGATCTGTCCAAATTTTTTTTCTTCCCTGCAACCATTTTTTTTCCTTTCTCTTTTTCATCCCATTCTCATTATATTCTCATTTCTCTCTCATCAATCCCACACCAACAACCTTTATTCTCATTAATAATATAATTTGAGTTCATTTATTTACTTTTATTTTATTCCTGAAACAAGTTTTTGGTCACTGGTTATAGTTGTGCATTACATTTGTGTCCACTTTGGCATTTTGTTTTGTCCTGTGTTTGGTTCTTTCTTTGGTTGTGTTGTGAGCGTGATCCTGCTCCATGCTCACCTCCTTTTTATTCCCTGCAACTGCAACAAAAGAAAGAAGATAATGGTATGGCAGTGTAGTGCCATCACCGGGAACCAACGACACACTCACATGGAATGAATTATAGAACCCAAACCTACCATTCATAGATCTCAAGGATCTCACAGTTTCCTTTTTTCCTCAATAAAGTTTTACTCTTTTTGGTCTTCTGAGTGCTCACTCCTCTTGCTTGGATTCAAATTCTCTATTTTCCAACTTGGTTTTGTGGTGGCAAAGAAAGAAAAGAAGAAAAAAACAATTTTGGCATCTGGGTTCTGTTTGGTTTGATGTTCATTGAATTGGATCATAGAGAAGTTGCTGTTTCGGTGAGAGTGGGAATCTGATTCCAAAGAGTGGCTTTTTTCTGTTTGGATAAGGTGATATAGACTGGACCTTCTTTGTGGTAATGGGGAGTCAAGTTGTTAATTATGGTGGCTTTGAGCATTTCTCAGTGGTTGTGTGAGGGAGACACAGTTGAGGAAACTGATTGTACAGTATGGAGCATAGTAGTTTGGTTTTCTGGCTATTGGGGTTTCTGCTTCTGCTGTTGATGGAAATTTCTTCTGCTGCGCTTTCTCCTTCTGGCATAAACTATGAAGGTTAATGTTTTTCTTGGGATTTTTCTTTTTTTCATTTTGTTCACTGGGATCTTTGGTAAAACTTATGAAGAGAAAGGTTGTAAATTGATGGTTTAAGGCATAAAAGTTGAGCTTGTGGGTCAATTTAATTATGCTGGAAACTACTAGGCAGGGTAGCTGGAAGGTTAATGTTGATGTGATGATTCTATTTTGTTTCTTTTTTCGTTTTCCTTGAGAATTTGAGTGCTACCTAATTACCAATAACAAGATAGCTGCAGAGAACTTGATATTACTCCTCTTCTTCCCCATAAGGGGTCTTCACTTGCCTATTTTATTTTCTCTTTTTGGTTGATCAATTTTCTTTTTATTTGTATGATGGAAATACAAGAGAATTTTGAGATGAAGGTTCTCACCCTCTTCTGTTTGTTCCTTGAACAGTTGTAGCTCTGATGGCCATAAAGAATGGCTTGATTGATCCTCACAATGTTCTGGAAAATTGGGATATTAATTCTGTTGATCCATGTAGCTGGAGGATGATTACTTGTTCCCCTGATGGTTCTGTTTCAGTATTGTAAGTTGCTTGGCTTTTAAGTGTTTTCAAAAGTAGTGAAGAAGAAGTTTCTAGAGGTCTTGATTAGAAAATGGACCAAACAACTTTTGCTAGTTTAATTTTCACCTAAAGGATTTTTTTTTCTATCAGGGGATTGCCTAGTCAGAACTTGTCTGGTACACTATCTCCTGGGATCGGAAACCTTACTAACTTACAATCTGTGTAAGTCTATGCTAATTTTATTAAGATTCTACATATCTGGCTTTTGCTTTGAATTTTGGTTGGGTTTGACATCAGTACCTCTTAATTCTTATTGATCGACTCTATCCTTGCTCTATTACATTGATGCTTAATTAATTGTACACATATGCAGCTTGCTTCAGAATAATGCTATTTCTGGTAGAATTCCTGCTGCAATAGGAAGCTTGGAAAAGCTTCAGACACTCGATCTTTCCAATAATGCATTTAGTGGTGAGATACCCAGTTCTTTGGGAGGCCTCAAGAACCTGAATTATTTGTAAGTTAAAAAAAGCATTTATACGGATATGATGTTAATTGATGCAGAGATTTTGAGTTTGATTATGAAATTGTTTTTTTAACTCAATTTAAATTGTCTTATGTACTTGCCAGGAGGTTAAATAATAACAGCCTTACAGGATCCTGCCCTCAGTCGCTTAGCAACATTGAAGGTCTAACCCTTGTGTAGGTCTTTGTTACCTTGTTGCACCATATTTTCTTTTTTTGCCTCATCTTTACCTTAAAAGCCCAAGGACAGATTTAAAGCTTTGATTTCTTGTAGAAAATGTCTATATTAACTGTTTTGAATCGAACATGTATAGGGACCTCTCCTACAACAATCTGAGTGGTTCCTTGCCAAGAATATCAGCAAGAACTTTAAAGTAAGTTCATTTTGGATTTCCTCATCCTCATTTCTATATTCAAGTTTACAACAAAGCAGTGTAGTTTAGCTCTTGCTCAATTATTTACTTCAGGATCGTGGGTAACCCTTTAATTTGTGGCCCAAAAGCAAACAACTGTTCTACTGTTTTACCTGAGCCACTTTCCTTCCCTCCAGATGCTCTAAGAGGTGTTAATTACATCTATCTTTGAACTCTACTTTCAAATTATTTCTTCTTCCAACAATTGTATGACATGCTTAAATGTGGTGATTTGGTTTTCTAGGCCAATCAGACTCTGGTAAGAAAAGCCATCACGTGGCACTTGCTTTTGGTGCAAGTTTTGGTGCTGCTTTTGTCCTTGTGATTATAGTTGGGTTTCTTGTTTGGTGGCGGTATAGACGCAACCAGCAGATATTCTTTGATGTTAATGGTTAGTCCTTGCTAAAGCTTCTCCTACTTTCCTTTTTATATTTCCTTATATCTCTAATGCACTATTAGTAAACTTGGTGGCAAAATTTGAAAAGAATCTGATGGTCATCATTTCTCTGTTGGAGCACACAGTAGTCAGGAATTTCCCCCCCCCCCCAAGGAATTCACATCTTAAATGCTTGGTTCAATTCATGTTTGTTACACTGTCAAAGTTAATTGACCCACTCCTCCTAACGTTGTGCTATGTTGCTTCCGATGGACTTCTGTGTATTTTTTACCTTTCAACATGCTGCATTGTTTCTTGATTGTTTTTATTATTCTCCAACTACTTTAAGCTTATTAAAAGCAAATGTAAGACTTATCATGATGAAATGAAGTATGACTACAAGAGGTTTTCCCTACTGGTGACTTTTTTGCAACATGAACAACAAAAATTGTCATAATACTGTTCTTGCTTGGAAAAAATGTTGGAAATCTTAGTTGTAAAATTTAATTTGGTATTATGCAAAATACTTGATTAGTGTTCTAGAAGATAAAATTTGATAGAGAACAGTGCCGCTTGTGGTATAACTATATGTAATTCAGAACATAAGGATCACCTTCTTTGAAGGGGAGAGGCCAGCGGAGAAGTACACATTGGCTAATTGTGTGCATTTTATATTTGAACTCAAAATATAATTATAAATCTACTCCCCCTATCTGCTCTAAGCATATGTTGTATTCCTGTACCAATATATCATGCACTCTGTACTTGTTTGTGTGTTTTTGTATGCGTATTCAGTAAATTTTCGTTATTCGGCAGAACATTATGATCCAGAGGTGCGTCTTGGTCATTTAAAAAGGTTTTCATTCAAAGAGCTTCGAGCTGCAACAGACCATTTCAACTCGAAGAACATTCTAGGAAGAGGTGGCTTTGGAATAGTTTACAAGGCATGCTTGAATGATGGGTCTGTTGTGGCTGTCAAAAGGTTAAAGGACTATAATGCAGCTGGTGGTGAGATCCAATTTCAGACAGAAGTTGAGACCATAAGTTTGGCTGTCCACCGGAATCTTCTGCGGCTTTCGGGGTTTTGCAGTACTCAGCATGAAAGACTCCTTGTTTATCCCTATATGTCTAATGGCAGTGTAGCCTCTAGATTAAAAGGTTAGCTCATTGAACTTCTCATTAAGCTGCTCATGATTGAGGTTGATATTTATACTCTAAATCCTCAAGATCATTTTAAACTCTACCTTATTTGTCTTTGGTTTTGGATTTATATACCAGATCATATTCATGGTCGGCCAGCTTTAGATTGGACGAGGCGAAAGAGAATAGCTTTAGGTACTGCAAGAGGGTTGGTTTACTTGCATGAGCAATGTGACCCTAAAATTATTCACCGTGATGTCAAAGCAGCCAACATATTGCTAGATGAAGACTTTGAAGCTGTTGTTGGTGATTTTGGTTTAGCTAAGCTTTTGGATCATAGAGATTCACATGTGACCACTGCTGTGCGTGGCACGGTTGGCCACATTGCTCCAGAGTACCTATCCACAGGCCAATCATCAGAAAAAACTGATGTGTTTGGGTTCGGAATCTTGCTGCTTGAACTGATCACAGGCCATAAGGCTCTAGATTTTGGGCGAGCAGCAAACCAGAAAGGTGTAATGCTTGATTGGGTAAGCTCTCCAGACTTTCACTTTTTTCAACATGTCTTTTCTCCTTTGGTTAGCATATCAAGCTTTTTACAAGTTCTAGCAATATTTTTATTTCCAAAACTTACAATGAATGATTTGTTGGCACTAAGAACAACTTTCTTCTTATATGCAAAACTTGTCTTCCTTGAATTTTATGGAAAGAGAGTACTAGAGTAATTTCTCTTCTTAACAGGAGCTGGTATTAATAAAACAGTTTTTTTAACATTAACTAGGTCTGATTCTTAGCAACTAAAATTGGAAGGTTTTTATTAAATAACATTTATATTATACTTTTGTATTTGTTATGTAATAAATGATTTCTTTAACATTTATATTACTCCCTCTATCCCAAAATGACTGCAGTTTTAATCTTTGAATTTTTTTTTCAAATTGATTGCTGTTCTCACTTTTCAATGAGATATTCAAATATTTATTCCAATTTTATCTTGTAATAAATAGTGCCGTCTTGAAAGATTTAATAATACATTTATTGAAATGAAGAGAGAGAATAAGGACATTTTAGTAAAATTATTCCCTAATAAATGTTAATTCTCTTGAAATACTTGTTTTCTTGATCTATGTGGAAAAACCTTAAACATGAGTCATTTTGGGGAATTTGGCTTCTCTGCTGTCCCTGCTGCCCCCATCAAAATAACAATGCATAACTGTATTAATATTTAATGGTGATATTTAATTTTAAAAATCATGAAAACTGTACGATTTTGAAGGAACAGAGACAACATGGGAAGGAACAGTAGAGAAGCCAAATCCCATTTTGGGATGGTGGGAGTATACTTTTGTATATGTTATGTAATAAATGATTTCTGATTTCTTTCCCAATAAAACCTTACATTTTTAGCTTAACTGGTAATCTTGAATTCGAATTCTAGGGAATACAACAGGATTAAAAAAATTCCGTTGGAAGATTTTTGTTGTCCTCAGTAATCCTAAATTGACTTGAGCCCCGGATAGGGTGGGTTAAACCTCCAAAAAAATCATAAGGGTTGAATGATTGATGATAACAAAAATGTTTAAACTTCAAAGAATTGGCCACTTCAGCTGCAATTTAGTTTTTCTTGCTCTAGTAATTGGTTCTAAGATTAATTTTCTCTCTTCAATCACCATTCTCTTTTTCAATGTGAATCAAACAACTTTCAGGTTAAGAAGCTCCACCAGGATGGAAGATTGAGTCAAATGGTAGACAAAGATCTAAAGGGCAACTTTGATCTGATTGAATTAGAAGAAATGGTTCAGGTTGCACTCTTGTGTACACAATTCAATCCTTCACACCGCCCCAAGATGTCAGAAGTATTAAAGATGTTGGAAGGGGACGGCTTAGCTGAGAGATGGGAGGCCTCACAGAGGATTGAAACACCAAGGTTTCGGTCTTGTGAGCCTCAAAGATATTCAGATTTAATAGAGGAATCTTCACTCATAGTTGAAGCCATGGAGCTTTCTGGCCCTAGGTGACAAGCATCTTGGTTTTCCACTATAGCTCCTTGTTTAAAAGGTGTAGTTTACATGTTAAAAATGACAGTGTCATTAGTGTCAATAGCTATGTAATGCTCGTATTCATCTGTAAAAAGAAAAAAAAGGAAAGTCATGTATAAGTATCTTCTTTGTTGGAATGTTGATTTAGTTGCTTCAGAAATTTTTTGAATCAATGTTAGAAAATTGTATGTAGTTGCACTTAACATGTTCTTGCTGTTGGTTTTGGTGGCTAAGCAATGTCATAGAGCCAGTTGAGTAAAATTTTCTTTAGCTCATCTTCATCCTAAACTCTAATATATATTTCATTGGTAGGTTACCATAAGACTTGTGGCATGCCTTTGGAATAATCAACTTGTAAAAAAAAGGAAAAGACAAATGCAAGTGAGGAATGATGAGGAAATTATAATAGGTGTTAAATTTAAAATACTGTTTAACTTGAGAAAAAAGAAAGAAAAAAAATCTGTTACAAGGGGACTTATTTGTGCTACTTTTTAATTTGCAACTTATAATTTGTCGAAATTAAATTACGTAATTCATGGCTTTTTACAATCTTTACTTATTTTTTTATACTGTTTTAGGTTAAGGGGGAAACTCTATTATCTTCATAAAGTAGCTCAATAAGGCATCGAATATATAAAAGTCGATATTAAAGATTGACAGGCGTTACAAATGTGAAACTTTAATTTTGTTAGAAGAATTACTCTATTAAAGCATTTATAGTATACCTAAATTTTGTCCTTGCTATAATTAATTGCTAAAATTTATTTTTAAAATTATTCAATATTATTTTAAAATAAATTTAAATTTAGGAGGAAAAAAACTATATTTTCATCATCTAAGTTTAATTTAGTTTCCAACCTTTTTTTAATATTTTTAATTTACTTTTAATCTTAAGTTTCCATTCCAACTATTTATTTATTAGACAATTTTGTTCATTGAATTTCAACATGTTATTTGAACTAAGGTTCATTCTTACACCAAGGAAGGTCCAATAATTCAATGGATTAAACTCGATTGACAACACATTAAATTTATGAAAATATCGTGTTTGATTTTTTAAGAGCCAAAAATTCTAATTACAGTTTTCATTCTTCTTTTTCATCATTCTTTGTCTTCTTCCCATATCACCACCATTGTTTCTCTTTTTTCTCACTGTTGCCGCTACAATTGTGGAACCTCCATCTACCCTTATTCTTGCTAGATTTGTCATTTGAATGCTATTTTTGTCAAATTTTGTCTAACCCTAAACTCCTTTTTCGATCATCATGAAACATGTGAACCTCCTTAATCATAACTATGCTGAACCACCAACCTCCATGCAACTTGATTGTCTTCCCTTGTGCTAAACCAACCTACGCACTCAAATAGATTCCTAACCCAACTCAACCACTAAACAACCTTAATCAATAAATAACATAAGCACCATAAACATGTGCCTCCACACGCTCTATGCCCCATTCATTTATGCCCAAACAGAACCTTCATCACTTAGCTTGAAACCATCACCCAAATCTTAATTCTTAAACAGCATAACTGCAAAGGGCATTATTTAATAATGGTTTACGGATGAGGTTATGTGGGGGTGAAAAATGAAAGGCGGCAGTAACAATTGGAAAATGGAAACAAGGAACTTTAATAAATAAATAATTAAGAGTATGTTTAGATAAATTTCTCCAAAGATACTTATAGGAGAAAAAAATAAAAAGAAAAAATTAAATAAACTTTTCTATAAGTAAAATTAGTTCATACATAAATTAATATATAGAAATTCTCATATTAGTATTTTTAAAAGTCAAACTTTAACTTCTATACAAACTAGTTTGAGTTTATGGAAAAATGTATTTCATAACTTTTTTTCAACAAGTATTTTTAAAAAATTTTATCCAAACATGTACTCATTAGTCTGCTTAATGATCTAAGTTCAAGTAGTTTGTATGACCTTTTTATGTAAACTTTATTGCTATTATTGAAAGAAAAAAAAAACAACGTTTTGCGACTCAATTAATCGTGTTAAACAATATATATCTCTGCTAGCTTGAAAGACAAAGGTAACACTGAGGAAAACATTGAAGAAAAATAAATAAATTAGAGGATAAAAATGACATCTAAATCAAACTTAGTTGACGAAAATACTATTTTTGTTATATTTAAATTAAGGAAAAATCGATTTTAAAATATTCAGTCTAAGATAATCTAAGTTTTAATACAAGTTAATTAAATAATTTATTTATAATTAATAATTAGACTTTAACTGTATACATAAACGAAGAAAATACAAATCAGTAGATCTGGCCGAGTAACTAGCATATTGTATAGGATGGGCTAACAATTTATAAATTGAAAGGCAACTGTTACGGGCACTATTGGGTACTTTTTGCCCATATTCTAAATCTGCCCCCTCAAAAATTGTACAAGAAAATGTTTTTTTTTTTGTATCACGGGTGAAAAAAATGCACAACAGAAGTATATTTTTGTTGTGTAAGTACATAATGAAAATATATTTTTTTATTGCATACACATTTTTATAACGAAAACACATTTTTGCTGTTAACTATTCATGTACAATGAAAACATGTTTCGATTGTGCAATGCTCTCTAACAAAATGAAAATATGTTTTTGTTGTATACCTGCACAATGGGAATATGTTTTCGTTTTATAAGTTATTTTTGCAAAAAATAAAATAAAAATAATGGAACAACAGTCTATCAACCACAATTTATGCTAAATTGTTATCGACCTCATTAAAAGACTTGTAACACATTATGCATGGCGTGCAACAATTACCAAACACAATTAACAAAGTTTATAATCCATGTTAACTGAATAAAAACATTAGCTAGAGTTTTATCAAGTGTCAAAAT
This sequence comes from Glycine soja, assembly GCF_004193775.1. Classification (NCBI taxonomy): domain Eukaryota; kingdom Viridiplantae; phylum Streptophyta; class Magnoliopsida; order Fabales; family Fabaceae; genus Glycine; species Glycine soja. Next base: position 3,012,245 of record NC_041002.1, on the reverse strand, counting down.
GAATACACATAACAATACTTAATACAAGAGGAGTTAACTAAAACAACTAATCCTTAGTGATCTCTACTACATGTTGAGATCCTATAGTTGAATGAAACATCAATGAGTTGAATTCTTGTATGCGTTACAGGTACGGTCTCTGTCATGAACGAGCTTCACATGTGTAGTAGTGATTCTCTTTAACAAATCCAATTATAACAAGGCGTTGTTGTGTCACAGATGGTGTCGAACTCCCAAGCGAAGAAAAGTCCAATTTTGGAGCATAGATAAGGGAACCAAGAAAACATTATATTGACTAATAATGACATCATCCATGTTATAAGTGATTATCCACTTGTCAACAGATGCTATTAGGCCGGGTTGGATATACAAAAAGTCTAACAAGTTAACCAATCTGTCCTGTGTGCCAAACAACTTAACGTATTAAGAATTCCATGTTTGAAGTTCCAGAATCAAGTCCTATCAAACTAGAGTCCATGATTCCTCATCCTAACCTAGTAAGGTTGCAATTGTTTTGTAACCACAGTTTCCATCAGGTCTCACGTCAATAACTTTTACAATGAACTGTTGCAACGGATCGAGAAATTCATTCATATAAGAGATTTTTTGTCCGTTTTTTGTTATTGACATCTTTGCGAGCCACACTTAAAGTTCCCAAATTACCAAACAACGTGTTCATTTCATCAACTTGCTCCGACATTGAAGGTGCACATTTAGTAGATTTCACAAACTTCGGTGCACTCTTTGTTCTGACTTTTTTTGGAGGGGGACACATTAAAGTGGTATTCAGAATGCAAGTTCATGGACCTTATTCTTCAATGTCATTTTCTTGCCCATGTCAAGTTGTGAAAATCTCTTTAACAATGTATCAATCTCATTTGTGAAAGTTAAGTCCCTCCAAGAATCACCTGTACCACTGATCTATAACATCTTCCAATGCACATGAATGGACGACAAGGTTATTGAGCCATTGATTTGGCTATACCTAGCAAGTTCACAGGAACACGATGGGCCATGAGTAGTTCTGAGTATCCAGCCATAAGCAGAACAATCAATACCAACGACAGCAAAGCACTTCAACTCATCAAAGATTAAATTTTGTGCTTGTGTCGAAACAAAGTCTTGTAGTCTCTTGTAAAACGGTGTATTGAACCTGTGGTCAACCATGTTGATGCTTTTCTGAAACAACGCCTTAAGTTCAGTATGTTGCAGTACAAGCATCTTATTCATTGCATTCCAACAAGTACACAAGTCTCACATGCTATCACGAAGCTACATTTTCAATCTTACATGTACGTCTTTAACTTTGTAAAGCATTATAGTGTGATGTCAACAGAAGATACATAACAAACAAAATGTGAAACAAGAAAGTAATTACAAAAACGTACCTATTAGTTGTTGTGTTTCTAAGATGCATAACACAATTAGTCCATGCTTGTACAAATATCTCCTTATGATGCAAAAACCATGTATAACAAACCTACTTCTGAAAAACCACATAACATGGACAAATGTTTGTAAAGCTTTTCAACTATTGCTTATATATTTGTTCATCAATAGAATTCACCAAGCCTACCCAAGCATCCACCATAGCCTCCCAGCTTTCTTCCATAGTCATGAGTATCTTGCATTTTGCTCTGACATTCTTAAAAATGTGGAATTCACAGAACAAGTTGGTTGCAGAAGGGAAGATAACTTCCATTGCATTCATCAGAGTAAGATCTTTGTTAGTGATAATCACCTAAGATAACACATCATCCTACACAAATAATCTTTTTACCTTTTTAAGAGCTCATTCAAAATTGTCCGTCCTCTCAGATTGTAAATAAGTAAATGAATAGAAAAAGTCATTTCTATTGAAGTCACCATGAGAATGCATTTAATAACTTGATGGAATTTGGATGAGACTACATTATATCTTTGACAACATCTTGAGTGTCCACTCTTTTGAACCAATATACATATTGATCGCATTCTATCAACTTCAGTAGATGTTGTACCTCCGTTCTTGGACCCTTTTGCTCATGCCAATATCTTTGTCATTCATTGTATACAGTCTCGATGGTGGTGACATTTTTCTGATCTTGATATTTGATTATCAACAAAATTTGACTAGGCTTCACTATGTTTTTGGTCATTTGACTAAGCAAAGTTTTTTTCCACTGCTTAAACAACCAACATATTCGTGTCCGACCAATGTTTCACTAACTTTGTGGTTATGAACACCACAAATAACAAAAAGTTTCCAACCAACCTGTTTGATAAACTTCCCCTTTAATTTAAATGGACAACCACATTTTTTTGTTCCAGTGTGTAACACCACATTTTTCATAAAATAAATAAAAAGAGTTTTATTTAAAAATTAATAGAAGTTTTAGAAGTTAAATAAATGAAAGGAAAGAGTTTTTGTTAATTAAAATAAGGGTTTCATAGTATTAGAAAATAAATAGAGTACAATGATGATTTAGAAAATAAAGAGATGTTTTAATTGGTTTTTTATTTAATGAAAGAGTAAAATAAAGTTCCTTTTTATAAAATATAAAATAAAGAAAAATAGAGTAAATAATAGCTTCAAAGTACTCTAGCTATAAACAGAGACATATTAAGTCAGTTCTTACAATTACAATATATCTCTACACTCTTTCTTCCTCCCAAATTCATACTCACTTCTTCCTCTCCCAAAATCCTTTCTATTTCTCGCATACACTCAAACCTATCCCAGTAAAACTGTGATCCTGAACTCGTTAACCGTTGGATCATCCTAAAATTGGGACACCACCATCGAAACTCATTTTCGCACATTCCCACCATTGGGATTTTAAAGATAATGTCTGGAGACCCTTGCATGGAGACAATGATATTGAGGCTCCAATCCCTTCTCCTTCTCTCTAATGCTTGGAAACCCTAGTAGAGCAATCAGAGGAAAAGCTTAAGGAATCGCTAGAGATGCTACTATCATTGTCGAACTACACAGTGAGCCCACTTACAGGTAAGGGATGGGCTTATTGTAATTGACGTTAGAATGAATATATGTAGGGATCCTTAGAGGATCAAATTTGGATTTATTTTGGGGTGTTTCTGCAATTTTGATTCTACCTTTACAATTATAATTGTGAATTATATATGTTTGATGGACCAATTGATATCCCAATGTGAAATTTTTATGAAATTGATGTATTCTTGTGTTGAGTGTGAACCTTAGAAATTGGGTTTTTTTTCTTCCTAATTAGCATGAATTGATTATTATAACACACACACACACACACACACACACACACACACACACACACATACAAATATGAATTGTTAAAATAAATTAGGAATTAATATTTCAAATAATAAAATTAAATTGAAGGAAATTAATATATTATGATTCAACAATAAATACTTTCAATGCAATTTTAGTTTAATTATTTATTAACTCTTTTTAATTGAAAAGAATATAGTTTGATTTAATATATACATGTTTTGTGTCATGTAAATATTAATACTGTGTGATGTTTATATGATTCATGAGGTGTGATAACATGTTGCTTTGAGATTATAACATTGTGAATGAGATTGAGTGTATGTGATAAATTGAGTATGTGTTGAATTGTAAGATACATGTGTATTGAGATTTTGTACGCATTGAGTTGTGAGCTATGAACTGGACATTCACATAACCGTAAGCCCCTTTAAAGTCGACGAGTTAATGCCCGATGAGTATTATGATGGGATCCATTGTGGAAACTCGACGAGTTGAATCACTTTGAGGCGCGACGAGTTAAAATAATTTTGAAAACAATTGAGTAGTTGTGTGTATTGCATAGTTCAAACTCTAGTGGCATATATATGATTTTAAATGCCTATTTTAATGAGATGATCAGTCATATGAACATAACATACTAATATTATTATTGTATGATATGTATATGATGCATGAGGCGTGATAACATGATGTCTTGGGATTAAGAAAGTGTGATGAACTACATGTAAGTGACAAGTTGAATATGTGTTAAATTGTGAGATCACACGTATATTGAGATGTTATGCACATTGAGTTATGAGTTATAAACCGTACAATCACACGACTATAAGATCCTTTAAGAGCGACGAGTTAATGCGCGATGAGTATTATGATGGGATCCACTATGGGAACCGACAAGTTGAATCACTTTGAGGCGCGACGAGTTAAAATTATTTTTGAGAACAATTGATGAGTCGTGTGTTTTGTATAATTCATAGATAGAGTTTGTGTGTTAAAATGTTTTATGGGTTGGAATTGAATTAGGAGGGAGAGACCTTTATGGACTCTTCAAAGTCTAGGCCTTAGGGTAAATACACCCGATTTGAGTGTTCCTTTAAGTCTGTGTCTATCCCACATAATTGGAGCATTCTCACAAAATAGCGTGACCCTGAATGGTCTTCTTATGATTTTACCTAGTGAGAGTGACCTGACTTACTAGTGTGTGTGGTCTGTCTTGTCATGTATTCCTAGGCGCCCAACGAGATTTTTCATTGACATGATACCACATTGCATATAGGATTGAGTCTTAGTGTATTTGTTGCATAACGCTTGTGTAATGATCATTGTGACTTGCTACGTGATGGTAGATAATGAATTGTGTGAGTGTGAGATGTTGTGTTGTACTTGAGATTTGTTGTTTAGAATACATGATTAATGTGAAGGCATGGAATGTGATTTTGTGATTAAATCCTTGGGACAAGTGATGTTAGACAATGAGTGGTAAAATGATGAGAATTGTGCTAACTTGAGCTTGTTATGCTTATACTATACATATGTGTCTTCGTTTATCTCTACCTGTTTAGGAATGTGATAATTCACTCCTGAGGTGTTGTTTGTGTTTGGATCTTGTGATGATCTCAAACCTTGTGTTTGTGGGAGTAGATGACTAGGTGGATTGCTTTAAGGAACCTCATGTTGGAGGATGTCGGGACACAATGCTATGATAAAATGTGACATTGGGGCATGGTTTCTGTTTTAATTGCATGATGTTCCAAAGATGTCATTTTATTTATTTTATTCTGCTACTTAACTTGAGTTCTTTTGTAAACTTGAACGACCTTGTTTTGTGCTGAAAATGTTTTCATACCCTTAATTGATAAGTTTTTTAATTTGAGGATTAACGCGAATGTGAACCTTTTACCCACGTGAGCTCCTTTATGTTTATTGAATAAAATTATTTTTATGTAATTCCGTTTTTTCATATATTTTATTATATAAATTTGTATATCATGGTAGAGGGTGTCACACAGTACTCTTGCGAATTAACTTATTATATGAATGATAAGAACAAATCCAAGACTTTTCTCCAAATCTCCAACCCAGCGTAACAAATCGTCTCGATTTTCAAAAACCTAAAAAACAAAATATTTTTCTTCACTTAAGTAACATACACATACAAAAATATAAAATCAATCACCAACTAATCAACATACCTCATCAGTTGTGAAATGATTGGAAAAGTCAGGGTAATCAGGTTAGGGGAAGGGGGGGGGTCAATTTCCAACCCATTGTTAGGATCTTCAGGCATTTTATTTGATTGATTTGTATGCATTTAATTTAATAGATTAGGACAATAAAAATTATTTTGGCTATCATCATACATGTTTCCAAAACCCAAGGCATTATAACTTTTTCAAAAAAAGAATGTATTCCAATCCATGTATTCTCTACAAAGTACCATTCATGAAAAATCAAAATTACAAAAAATAAAACATAATGAAATCATGATTTCGTTGTGCGTCTGGAATTTGATACACAATAGAATCAAGATTTTGTTGTTGTCTAAAATTCCAAATACACAATGAAATCATGATTCTGTTGTGTTCTGGAAAATAAAAAAACAAAATCATGTTTTTTTGTGTTAAAAAAGATAGTAGAAATATGATTCCATTGTGTTAAAAAAATTACCACGTTGAGTGGTCTAAGGGAGATGAAAGAGAAAAGAAGAGTTGGAGAAGTGATGGAGAAATGAGAAGTGAGAGAGGAAGGGAGAAGGGTTGGGGGTGTAGGTAAAAGGAAGGAAGGTAGAATGGTAAAATTGATATGGCTGGTAGTGCTAATAACAATTTAGGAAGTGAGAATAGTTGTTCATAATTGAAATTATACTTGGTCCAGTATGACATGTCTCAGGTTGGATCTCATTTGAAGCAAGTTTGTTTGAATTTATTTGACATCTCTAATTACAATAGTTTATTGCTATTTTCACCTCTTTTTTTCTTTAAAAAATGCCCTTATTCTAAAGAGTAACATGCATTTCACAACATTGAATTCAACTCAAATTATCGAAAAATATAAAACCCAACTCTAGTTGTGATTGAATTGCGATGTGTTTCATCTTAGGAACAAAGATGAAACCATTGCCTTGAGTGTAGCTCAAGTTTAAATCAATATCTAGCATCTTGTGCCTCATGTTCAATGAGTTGTCTTAAAAAAAGATAGAGAATCCGATGATATGTTCGATCAACAAAACGTTGGAAGTGAAGGTGCTAGCAGAGACCAAGAAGTCGACAAATAGGTTTCATATTGTGGTGTGACAATTTTCTGACACACTTGTCCTCTTTTAATATTTCAAATAAGTATTCAATTGCAAAATGTGTGATTATAGTCTCTTAAATTTCAATTGCTAATTGGGTCTCCAAGTTATCTCAATTGAATGACTTTAGTCCTTCCGGTATCACAATTTTTTTATTTAAAAAATAAACAGTTCTAATGCACAACTATAAAATTTAAAGACTAAAAATTGCACAAATATAATACTTGAGACTCAATTGGTATAATTGATATCTAAAGGACTAAAATCACATACTTAAAATATTTGACTAAATCCACTAGGCATATTTAAAACATGAGGAACTAAAATAACACAATTATAATATTTAAGAAATCAAATTTATAATTAAGCCTAAATATAAAATATCATTGATAAATTCTTAAAATGATATATTCATGCATTTTTTTTAATCAAAAGGGGCTAAAGCCCAAGATCATACATTCATCCATACTACATAGTAACACTTCACCCCCGCTTAAAACTCAACCCTCGGCTAATGGGTGAAATGGCACTATAAAGCATAAACTAGGCTAAAATGTATTGATATGACTTTACATAAGCTGTTAACCGTTAAGATGATACTTATGTGACAAAAAATTAAATAATGTGAAAAATACAAAATGTCATAGTGAGACTTGAACCCATAACCTTTATGTCATTTGTTTTCTTAGTTGATAATATTCATTATATATCACTATATCACGAGTTATTAATTTTTTTATATAATGATTAAAATTTATAAATCAAAATTATGGATCAAACATTATAGGAGGATTAAAAGTGCATTTTAACCTATAAATTGTATCCCCTCCGGTCTATATAAGAAAAAAAATCATTCATGCTAATTAAGAAAATTAGTTAATTATATTTAATTGCACAATTTTCAATTAAAATTAAATTTTCTCTTAACTTATCATTTATTGAAACTTGATATTAAAAATAGAAATGAGTCATTGAACTAAAACCTAATTAAATGAAAAATATTTTAAAAATAATAACATTAAATAAAATTAGTTGAAAATTTTTTATATTTAATTTTTCTTCTTCTTACATTTCATATAACAGTAATAAAGGGTAAGTTAGCATGTGCGGCCACACCAGTGTGTTCATGCTCCGGTCCCCAAACCAAAAATCTTAACGCTCATTGCTCCCACATCTACCACGTGTCGTCTCCACATTGCATACACTTCGTCGGTGCTACATTGCTCACCATCATCACCACATGGCCTCCCTCGATTTTTTGGTACCCTTTCGCTGACGCCACGTCTCACATACTTCGTCGTGTCGGTGTCGGCGTCAGCGCTATTTGCTATACATTCTTTGCTGGCGGGGCCTTTTCTGTATTGACGAAACTACCCCTCAATTCTCAACCTGACGAAACTTACCATTTTGTGGGCAAAGAAACAACTTAATGTGAACTTTATTATCCACTAAATTGATTAAAAGAGTAAATCAATGCCCCGTAGGGTAAGGTTTCAATTTTGCAAAGTTGCTTTCCAATTCACTTGCCTAAACAAATATGGCATTTATTTATATCATCAATTCATCATGATTATATAAATTGTTTGGAGTGTAATAGACCTCGAATTGCATGTGGTACCTGTCTTGAATTGGATAAAAAAAGAATTGCATGAGGTAGCAATTATCATTAACGTCATTCTTCAGCACCAACTTATGTAATTTTTTTTATTTTTTTTTTGGTAATGAACCTATGCAATGTGATTATTAGAGAATGGAAAAAATAGTAAATTTTTTTTTATAAGAGATTAAGCATTTTTTTAGAGTACCATAATATTAATATGAAACATGTATTAATTTTATTAATTAAATTTATATTAGTAAGACCAACGACTTGTTGGTAATATTAGTTTATACAATTTTTTCATTGGTTCTATCAAATTGAAACCAAATATAAGGGACAGAAATGAAATTTCAAAACAATGTAACTAAATTTGTGCTGCCTTTCTCCGTCGGGTATTGGATAACTGTTGCGTTGAGATTTGAATTTAAATAAACCTAATTCATGCCCATTCCGTTGAAGGTAAGGAGAAGACAGGAAAGCAATTAATCAGTTTAAAAACCCTTTCATTCCTAATTTTCTAATTATAGACGCCATTTCCTAAAATTTAGAATCAAATCTATAAACATTTTAGTTCCCTAAATTCTATTTTAAATCACTTTCAGTTAAATTCAGTCGACCTCATTGTCACATTTTAATTTTGCTTTTCAACGTGAAATTAACGGTGTAATATTAGTTTTCTTGAGAAAAACACACCGAAAACGAAAATGTAGAACATAATAATGCACGATGACGAATGGACACTTCAAATGTCTTGTCTTCAACGTATAATTAAGAGCGTTGTTTAAAAATCTGTTGCAAAATTATTTTTGGTTTTACCAATAAATCAAAACTATTTATTTTTATCAATTTCACGTTCAAACACATGTCATAATTTGAACTGCAATATTCTTACACTTCATATTCACATTACACCCATACAAAGGTGCACACTCAGATTTCACAATAATCTCTTTCTCTCTGTCCATGCCCACGTTCAGTGAAACTGTGAAACCCCTTTTTCCCTTATCACATCTCAGCTCAGTTTTCATTCAAAACAAACACTGATCTGTGAAGTGTGAACCACAAAGCACGTTTTGTTCTATGCCTTGGCTTTGTTCACCATGGACTCTTCTAAGAGACTTACATTTTCGGAACCCTTTATGTCACAGGGGAGAAAGGTGATTTCTGGGTTCAGTTTGGGCGTTGGAGTTTCTCTCCTTTTCCTCACTCTTATCTTGCTCAACAGCACTTCCCTCTCCGTTCCCAAGGTTCAAGTGTTTCTCCAAGGATCCGATTCCAATTCCACTTCTTCGTTCTCGTGGCGTTTTCCCTTCACAACCGCTCTTTCTTCCAACGGTTCCGTGAGTTCTCTGCATAGGGTTGACGTGAGGGTGTCGTCAAGTGAGGGTTCGGAGAAAACCCTTTTGGGAAATCTCACTGGGGATCAGAAAAACGCAAGCTTGTATGATGGGCATGAGGAAGATGAACATTGTTGTTCTTTGAAGAATGTTACTTTGGCAGGGAAGGAAAATGCGCACGTGGGAAATTCGTCATGCAATGGTGATGGTGTGGGAAAGTGTGAAGATGGGTTGTTGTTTAAGGAAAGTAATAATGATAGTGTTAGTGTTGGTGGTTTGCTTGGGGAATGTGACATCTTTGATGGGAAATGGGTGAGGGATGAATTCAAGCCTTACTATCCATTGGGGTCTTGTCCAAATGTTGATAGGGATTTTGATTGCCATCTTAATGGAAGGCCTGATAGTGATTATGTCAAGTGGAAATGGCAGCCAAATGGGTGTGACATTCCAAGGTATGGTGATGCTTCTTGCTGTTTTTCGTTAACAATTGAGAAATGTTGTTAATTTAGAATAAAAAAAAAACATGTGAAAAAGGCAATTTGTATGTGTTTTTGTGTTAGTGTGAATATGGAGTGAGGGAGGCTCAATGTGATTGTAATGATAAATTGAAAGAAGAATGAAAGCTTGCTGGTGAACAATTAGTATAAAGGATATATAACACAAGTGACATTTCCTGTGTATAAATAATTGTAAGTTACATTTCCTGCGTATAAATGGAAGTTAGTTACATAACAGAAGCTTTGTCTTCCATATTATAAATGCTTGTTGGAGTTATAAAGACGGTAAATGTAAAGAGAAGGGAATGGGGTGACAGGAAAGAAGGGATAGAAAGGAAAAAGTTACATTTCATGTGTATGGACTTCTTCTTTTTTTTTTATTGAGGGATAAAGGGAGAGGTAAAAGATTATAGGTGTGAAGTCGTGAAATGGTACTTTGGTCCCTGGACATTTACCTCATTAAAATGATGTGTGCAATTCTGTCTTTATATTACAAAGTCATTTCACATTACTCTGGACAAGAGGAGTAAGTTAAACAAGAAGTTTGTTATATAAGGGACAAAATTGTGAGGTACATTGTCAAGGACCACAATGCTTGTTTACTCGTGTAAAATTAAAATTTAATCTTTCTAAAAAATAAAATTAAGTAGCTCAACTTATAGGTAACATATATCTGACAATATTTTAAATTGAAAGAAAAGCTATTCCCCTTAATTACCCACCATTTGAAGGGGAACAAAAAGTTAGCTTGGGGGAGAATTGTTTCTCATACTCTCCCTTCTAAAACTCTCTTTTGAAATATTAATCATGTTCAGTTGGTTTAGGATTAAATGATTTAACAGGTCGGATTATGGGATCTAGTGATCTACATACAGACAATATGTAGTAATCTGCAATCAGAGTCTATGAAAACCAGGCAGGGGAGGGGGGTGATTAGGGATCTTTACAACCTAGTTTCTTTTTCTTACTTTTGGGGTAGTTCAGTTTCTTAACCTTAGTTTTGGTTTACAGTCACTTCAATTATCAAACCTATGACAGCCATTTTAAACTACAATATATCAATGCTTGTTGCTTATGTTTGTTAATTACTGTTGTCATCTCAGTTTGAATGCAACTGATTTTCTGGAAAAGTTGCGAGGGCAGAAGCTGGTTTTTGTGGGGGATTCACTGAACAGAAACATGTGGGAGTCCATGGTGTGTATCCTACGTCAAAGTGTCAAGGACAAGAAACGTGTTTTTGAAATTTCAGGAAAAACAGAATTTAAGAAGAAAGGTGTCTATGCTTTTAGATTTGAGGCAAGTTTCTGGTACATCCATGAGATTTTCCTTAGTATATATCTTGTAATGATATCTCATTGATTTTTTTTGGCTATATTTATAGGATTATAATTGTTCAGTAGATTTTGTTAGTTCACCATTCATTGTTCAAGAGTCAACTTTCAAAGGCATAAATGGGTCCTTTGAGACATTAAGATTGGATTTGATGGACCAGACAAGTACCACCTATCATGATGCTGATATCATAGTCTTCAATACAGGCCATTGGTGGACCCACGAGAAAACATCGAGGGGGTGAGTTCAGCCTTTTTTTTTTTTTTTGTCACATTGCCTTCACATTGTCTATGGTTCTATGCTTCAAAGTGGCCTTGAAATCTGTAGATTAGAATGGTGCTACTTGAAGATGAATTACAGAATTTAGCATGATATTTGATACCACATGCTTACTATTTTCATGTGAGACTGCTTTTCCAATCAAAATTTTAATCTATTGTTTTCTACACACCTCTAATTTTGTGCCTTATAGTGCTTACTGTTTGTAAATTATAACAGAATTTTGGCATGATATCTAATTAAAGCTCTTGCATACCATGCTTCCAACTTTGTCACTTGAGATTTCTTTTTTAGCCAAGATGTTAATCTCTCTTGTCATCTTAACTCTATATATTTTCAGCCACATAGTGCTTATTTGTTATCCTCATAAGCAATAAGTAAAGGTTTTTGATTTTTCTGTCATCCAATACTGTTACAGAGAAGACTATTATCAAGTAGGCAACCATGTATACCCCAGACTCAAAGTTCTGGATGCATATACAAGGGCATTGACCACTTGGGCTAGATGGGTTGACAAAAATATTGATGCCAACCGAACTCAGGTTTTCTTCAGAGGATACTCAGTAACCCATTTCAGGTATTGGTCTTTTACATGGCTGCTAAATGTTAAGAGTCTGGACTTGCTATTGTTTGCCTCCCTTACATTACATAGGCTCCAAAATTAGTTGAAGTAACTTTATGGCTGGAAATTTATGTGTTGGTATTCAGATCTAGGCATGCAAACTGGCTAAATTCCTATCTTTTTGCTATGACTATCACTGTGTTCACTCACCCTCCTGCAAGTCTTTTTTACATATTAATGAACATGTCTTTTGTTGGAAGGATGGGACAGTGGAACCATGTGGTAATATACATTTACTTCTGAACATTGCACAAGATCCATTTATACATTTCCAAAAACTACAGATATAATCAAAAAGTTCTTAACTAGTTATTATGATCCTCTTTACCTACTTGAATATTTTTTTTTTACTGGATGAAAACTTCTTTAGCTATTTTATCTAGAGAAATGCTATTTTTACAACAATTCATACGACAAATTGTACTACTAAGAGAGAGAAATATGAGATGCAATAAATGATGCAATAAATAATTTGTTCTACAGAATGTTGTATGATTTATTGTATGAATGACACAACTCTTTTATCTATATTATTGTGATGACTGATTTAATACCTCAGCACAATTTTTTCAGCAAAATCATATTGTTTATGCTAGTTTGTCTTAAATATTTGATATTGTATCGTTGTCAACAAAAAAAATTAGATGGCCGATTCCAGAATATCATTTACTCTTGAAATTGTATTTATTGTTTTCTTTTTTACCATGGTCCAGATTAGTATTGGTGTACATTATCAATGTACTGTCATATTAATAGAATGCTTGATACACGTTAACTCAACATATCAATAAAATTAACCAACCACTTATAATTTGACCTAACCACAAGCAATAATGCAGACTCCAGTGTCCTAGTTGGTGATCTCAATTGTACTATACATTATTAATTATTAATATGAATGTATGATATGCTGATTCATATTCATCTGGTATGCCTTGACCAATATATTCTAATGCTGCCTGACATGGTTTCAGGGGTGGGCAATGGAATTCAGGCGGAAAGTGCCACAAAGAAACTGAGCCAATATCTAATGGAAAGCACTTACGCAAGTATCCCTCAAAAATGAGGGCTTTTGAGCATGTGGTCATCCCAAAGATGAAAACCCCAGTGATATATATGAACATTAGTAGGCTTACAGATTACAGAAAAGATGGACATCCTTCTATATACAGAATGGAGTACAAGACAGCAGAAGAACGGACCGCTGCTGAACAACACCAAGATTGCAGTCATTGGTGTTTGCCTGGAGTACCTGATACTTGGAATGAATTACTGTATGTTTCTCTCTTGAAATATGGTAAAGGCCATTGGAAAAGCTGAGCAAAACTCCACACCCGATTTCTGATTCTTTATACATATTCAACAAATGTATATTCATTGATTTCCCACATCTAGATGTCCATCTCAAAGGGTCTCTTGAGTTTAGTTTGTGCTGATATGATTGACTAGAGTGACAAGTTTATGTGTATGTTTCTGTATACATCTACTGGTAGTACAATTGTTATAATGAATGAATACCACGAAAGCTGTAAAATTTGTAGATTGAAAGCTTGACTTGATTCTTTGCCTTGATTAGTTAAAGAAAATGAAGGATCAAACTTGTGAAGGTGATTCCTTATGATGCTTGGGGCGAGGGGAAGTAGTAAATGGCACAAAATAAAATATGTTTTTTAAAATGAATGGGCTATCCATTTATCTGTTTTAAACCTTCAATCTTCTGCCTGCTGCAATGGTATTGCGAACGTGCTTCCATTGTGGTGTTAGTGTAAGCATGAGATGGAATGATTGGCACCTTTTTAACTTAGCCATTGATTTAACCAATACTTGATATTTCTCGTTAAGCCAAGAAATAAAGCAGAATAGACATCTGCTACTGCTACTATCAGTAACTTTAAATGCGTGTTTGGGTTCTCATTTAAAAGTTTGTTAAACGGATATTCACACTTTTCAATGTAAAAAATGAAGTGTGTTTGATTTATTGGTTTTATGACTTTCAAAGCATGTCAATGGAGAAGTATGTCTCTAACGGATTGAACTCAACAGACGTTTGAAGGTTGTACGTCAACACAAACATACCCGTAGAAATATCTCTTTTGACTAGATGAATGGAAGGTAAACCTTTAAATGTTTCTTATAATGACACAACCAGAAACGTGGTCTTGGTTGAAATGGTTTTGACTATAGACTGGAATAAATTTTAAGCTAGCATGGTTTATCATATATACTAAAAATCAATAATGGATATGTGTAAGAGTATTCTCTTAGAAATAAATGTACTTTTAACACGACTCACTTGTATATATTAGGTGTCTTAGTCTATGTACACCGTTCCTACGTAAGAAGTTCATTTCTCTTTTATATCACTTTTGGGACATGAAATATTTGTTTGTTAGGAAGCCTTTTTTATGAAGAGGATAAACTAGTTTTCCATTGAGTCCCCAGAGCAACTTCAAATGTTAGTAAAATCAGAAATGTAGCAGTATAAAGGGAAAGGGTGAGGGGTCGTGGGGCATGATCATTATTCATTCTATCAACCTTAGAAAGAAGACTCTGAAGCTTTTCTAATAAAGTTCAATAGAATACAATCCTAAAGTTTGAGGGACTAGAATTGTACTATTCTTTTATTCCTCATAAGGTTATAACTAACAACACAAACAAGCATGGAAAAGGGAACACAGACATGAAGGGAAGGGAGTGATCACAAATTACCTACCTACTCATCTGCAGAAACTGATCAGAGAGAAAGGAATTCTAGTCAGCTGCAAATTGAGTAATTTGGACAGCAAAAGTTGGTAACTTCTCAAAGGAAGGCCAACTTTGTTTTATTACATTCTACAGCAAGAAGAACTACATAGATGAGCAATAGATAGCCATAGAGACCCCAATGGAGTCCATTGCCTTTTCGTGACTTGCCGGTTTGCCAGGCTGTAGCCAAAGCCTCTCCTCCTTTGGAGAATGCATATCTGCTTCTGCCACTCAAGAGAGAATGTTAGAACACATCCCTTGTTGATTAGAGAAGCCAAAGCTAAGCCAAAACAAACTGTTTTAAGTGGAGGAGTGTGAGTGGTGAGGACCCTCTCACACCCCTTTATCTCCATGCTTCTTCAAGAACCATGGATGGATGTTTGCCAACAAAGCTCCATATTTGCTCACCAGATTCAGGACTTGATAGATTGGTTTAGAGGGTGTGTCCAAAGGGCTCTACACAGAAAAACTAGTGGAGAAGTTAGCCTCTGACCATTGTTTTAAATAGTTGATGATTGAGAACTAAGAAGTGCTATCATCATCTTTTCATTATCCATTTGCTTATTACTTTTTCATTTTAAAAAACCATCAAAAGTTGAAACTCAAGAAAGAAATTTGTACTGTGCTCACTAAAATAATTAAATGGATTAAAAAAAACATTTATTTGGTTTATTGAATCTAAACCTTAACCTAATTACCGGCCTAACTTTTTCTTGAATCTTAAATCTAACTCTAACCAGCATAGACCTGACCTAATTGTATCTTACACACTTATTTTTCTTCTACTGGTTTACATGGGAATGAAGTTTTGAGATCCCTGACCTAATTTGATTATCTCATTCTGTTTTTCTACTATTTAAGCAGTACTTAGTTTATAATATATTCATATTAAATTTGGGACTTGTATATTGTCCTCGCCAAATTTCAGCTTATTTTTTTACCGCATACATACATACACTACACTACATATTATATTAGCTCACCACAGGCATTTGAGGGAATATAAAGATCAAATAATGTCCGTAGAACATATCTAATCTAATTGAAATACAAAGGATATGAATGTCAAAGTGTCGATATAAACTTTAAAACATGGGCACCCACACTTTACTTTTTCATTCGTGCTTGACTTTTGATAGAAGGAGGCTCTTATTGCAGCAGTGGATCCACTTGCTGAGACTCAAACCCCACTTTGCTTTCAAAAATAGTTTTATATATTCTTAATGAACCAATTAAATAACCCTCTCCAAGATATTAAACACGTTTACACTTTCTGTTTGAAATAATTAGAAATATGTTACGAGGATTTGCTAAAAGAATTTAACATCGATGATAAATTATTTTAAATTCCTTACTCTCCACTAATTTCGTTCTCTCTCACCAGCCATGCCAGCAAACCACTTTGTCTTCTTCTTTTTAATTATATATCATAATGTTTCAAAAAATACCATGATTTTGATTTCAGAGCTAAAAATAATCTGGGCCGCGTATGTAGCCATACTGTACTGTTTAGCTTAGTTGTTAATTGATCCCTATCATGTGTCTTCTTTTCATAATATCTAGGGGCCAATTCAACTTTCCTTTTGAAATTAAAGAGTGATTAGTCATCACATCATCAAGAAGTGAAGCTCTCTATTTTATATATTAAAAAAAAAAAGTAGCAGTCAATACAATAGCTTGAACTTATATCCAACAGTCATTTTTCTTTCCCTAGCCGGCTTTATAGATTAATCAAAATTCCTCTAACACTCTTTAATGAATTTTACTAAACATGGCAGTGATCTCCTTCTCAGATATGCACACAATCATAGCAGCAAGACAATCCATTCAAGCTTTTGGTTTGCCTCTTCTTCAAGCAATAAAACAAAATATTTTTTATGGCTTTTAAGTCCCCTTTTGGAATCTCTCTATGCTGTTTATTTATTACTGTTGGTAGCCACTTATTGTTTGTACATGTCATCAGCATTGCCTATTATATTACACTGGATGAGATCACAATTCACAGCTTGTTTTATGAACTTTTCTTTGTGGCCATTGGTATGAAACAACAAACCCATTTAATTAACCTAGTCAAAGAAGGGTTAAAAATCAAATTAGTCAATAAGATAAAGGGAAGAACTAAATTATGAGAAATGAATTCTATTTTTGCTGAAAAGTAAGTTGGATCCTTGTTGTTTTCTTCATAGATCATAAAAGAATATAAACTACAACCAGGTGGAACTGTTTATGGTTTCAATCTTTGCATAATGCAGTAATATTTTAAGTGGTATTTGTTGATAGTTTCAGTATGTCATTAACCCTATCTAGCAGTATTAGAAGTGTCTCCCGATTCTACAACTTTTACTAAAAAATCATAATAGAAACTATCATTATTGCCCACCACTTTCAATTGGACAAAACACGACCAACGGAAAATGTAAGTATCTCTAAGTTGGCTCCAATTTGTAATCAAGTTTTGGGTCCCTTATAATCCAAAATTTCCAAATTTTACTGACTTCAGTTCAATTTACATTCAAACTTGGATGACTCACCAAGCAGTCATCATCGTAGTAATTATAAATGTTGCCATCCACTTTCCACATGGCATGGGAAGTTGTAGGACAAGTGACTTTTCCATGATGTGGTTTCAATTTGGAATCAAACTTATGGGGCCCTTGTTTTCATTATTTTCGGTCCAAGATCAAGACTACTTTACCGTGTACTTGTATATTCCGGGTGTGATATTCTTCTACAATTCTTATATGTGGCAACCCCCACTAGATCTTTGGTCAAAGATAAACCATTGCAGGTACTAGGTAGCCTTCAACATTCTTTACTCCAGCTTTATTTAGGAGGTGACACTATTCCAATTTCCAACAGTGCCAAATCTATATTGCCATAATCTTGGTTGCCCCTATCTTATAATATAACATTTATACTTTTTCTTAAATGGCCCTTCATATATTACATGTGGTAAAGAGAAGATTCCCAAATTTCTGAAAGTCATTTGCAGGTATCTGTAACCCCTAAGATCTCAAAAAGAGCAAAATAGAGATTTTAAAAAGAGTAACAGCGATGAACCTGAATTAGGCTTTTTTTTTTTTTATACCAAGTCGATTACTAATTGAAAGTAAAAAATTAATCTTTTAATATATGAAAATTTATTTATGAGATTAATATCTTCTAATAAATATTTTTTTATATACATCGACTCAGATGTTACTCTTTTTATCAATCGGATTATATCACTTTATGTTAGTTAGTAGATGAGGCACTTGAGTTTTGAATTGCGAACCTTCATCAATAACAATCTTATTTATTAAAAGAAAAAAAAACAGATGTTAACAAAAGTAAAAAGTAATTACTAAAGAAAGACGCATTTATTGTATGAAAAATGTAAATGTCATTTAATATTTATTATTTTTAGTAATTAAAATGATGTATTTCGTATGTTTTAATCTCTATATCTTTAAGATCATGATTAAAAAAAAGCATATCGGGTTTAGTAGCACCTCTCCAAAACCAGCCATTCATCTTCAGTTTTGGACACCCAGAAATTTCGAGAAAGTCTTTTGCTTTTGAGTGTAGTTGCCAGTTGGAAACTTGTTATATAAGTTAAATAAAAGTTACAGTCAAATTTTGGAAGGCATCTTAATTTTTTGAGAAAAATATAAATTATATTAAACTCAAAATGATACAACAATAAATAGGATATATCCGAATCCGACCGTTAGAGAAAATAAAAAATCTCCATAATTCAAAAAGACTTATATCAAGATATTAAAACAAATGTAACAAGTACGCTTATCTAATTATTACACAATTAAAACGTGCATTTAAGTTAAGGTAACAATCCCAAAGTATGCACGGAGGGTACCACACCTTGGTTGCTTCTCATAGAGTTTCAATTTCAACTCTTTTCCTTAAGAACGTGGATACCATTACGGTAAAAATCGAATGAATCTCAGAAGAAAAAGGCATATTTTTCTTAACAAGTCTGTCTTCTCTACATTGGAAATCTGGCAAATCAAGAAAATGAAAAAGTTTAGTGCCTTAGTGACGATTTTTATAATGCACTTTAAGGTGTTTATGGATTTAATTCACTTAATCAAGATAATAATTTAAACTAAATCAATTTGAATTGATTGAATTATTTAGTTTATTTTACTTCAAACTCAAATTAATTGCAATGAATTTGGTTCTCATATTTTTCTTTTTCCAACCCAATTAAACTGATCTTCCTTTTTATTTTCTTTTTAAACTTTGAAATTTATGTATTTTAATCTATGGTATTTAGATCCTTCTTCTATTTTCCCTTTTCTTTTATTTTAATCATCTTGTATAATATTAATAAGTATTTTTTATTATATTTAATAATAATTTTTTTAATAATGATATTATGGATAAAGATAATAATAAAATGCATAAATTTAAAATTATAGAAAAATTATGCATAAATTAAAAGTAATATTAATGCTTGAAATTTATTGAATTAATTGTTGTCTAGAATTATTAAAGAAAAAACCTTTTCATAGTCAATAGTTTTATTAAATTTGAAATTTTGTTTAATAAATGATTTTTTCTGCTTCATATGTAATAAATGTAGTATAAGAAATAAATTATAAAAAAATATCCTAGTTGTAAGAAATATATTATTACTTTTAAATATATTAATTGATAGTTTCTTTTTATATTGATTCACTGCGAAGTCTACTAATTACATATCACTCATTATCCATGAATGTATGTGAATACATTTATTGAGTTATTACAAATATAAATTTTACGAGTATTTTTGAAATAAAATTTAAATTTATGATGATATTAATTAAAATTAACTATTTTTATTGTTCTTAATAAATTAAGCATTTGTTTGTTATATATATAACTGAAAATAATATGCGAGAATGAAAATCTAAAATTATAATAATTTATATTTTAGTCTAATGAAATATAATTAGCTAAGAAAAACAAACTCGTAATTCTAATGGTTTTGAATTTAAATCAAAATCAAAATTATATGTCAACACTCGTATTACAGTTCATTCATCAATAGAAGAAAGTAATTAAAACATACTAGGATCAACTTAGTAGTGAGAGATTTGAGTAGTTTACATAAAGTTGAAGTTGTAACTAAAATACTAGTAGTATCATTATACACAAGAAAAAAAATGATTATTTAAAATAGTTAAATTTCTACAACAACTTATTAAGACCCATTTAGTGTTTTGTTAAGATAATTTTTAATTAAAACACTTGTTTGAATTTTTTTATCATAAATAAAGTAATTAAAAAGCCTTAAAATAATTATTTTATTATTTTTCAATAAGAAAAAGCAATACATTAATGCTATATTTGATAGAACTACATGAAAAATTAATTGAAAGTTGAAAAGCTAACCGATAGCTAAAAGTTAATTGAAAATTAAAAAATTATCTTATTAAATCATAAGTGTTTGATAATATTATTTATTGAAATAATTAGAAAATATAAAATTACATAAAGAAAAAATAACAATAAAATTTTACCTTAAATAGAAAAGTTTGAAAAGGAAATATAATAAAAATTTAAGGACAAAAAGGAAATAAATATAACAAACTAAAAATTAGAGACTAACATTTTAAAAAACACTAGTTCAAGGAAATTTCAAAAAATAATATTTTAAGTTAACGTTTCAAAAAACTCTACAAACTAATCAATTATCAAATAGGTAAACAAAATTTTCAATTAATAAAAAAAAATTAAAAACTTGTTAAAATAATTTCCTTAACACACTCTAAATAGAAAAGTGACAGAGTACAACCTTTTATTTTATAATTATGTAACAAATAATACAAATACAATGTACATTTACGACTGAAAATGTACATGGATTTTAGTTTATGCCATATAGCTTTTGGACTTTGTCGTGGTTATGGATTAGAACTTGCATATGATGCACTTGACTGGCCCGTGGTAGCATGAGATTGAGAGCCCAAAGATTTAGGTACCTCATAGCTAAAGTGGGAAGCTTTCCAATTTTTCGTTCACACATAGACACATACACAGAATTGAAGCAATCCACCAACATTCAATTCAATATTTGAGGGCTGAGACCAAACGAGGCCTTATTAGGCCTTAATAGGCTAACACTTTCCAACGCGATTATGCAATTTGATGATCAATGATGGTTATTACGTATCAGGGGTTGACAAACAAGGTCCAACCAAGGATTTTTTACTTGAGCTTTTCCTAAGCTTCCACCATGAGTGGTTAACATAGAAACAGTGATAATCCTTCATGATATGCCATCTATCTTCTAGATCATTATAGGATTGAAAACTCTAAAATTGGACCTTGTAATGAGTTTTTTTCGCAGTACCTTAATTTTTCTTTTTGTCACATTTTATTATTCAGGTTTTAGAATTTAGATGTTCGTAATATGGTGTTCATAAGTCTTGAATCAGCTATTTGATTTTGTTATTGCTAAGCTCACGTGACTTTCTTGTGATAGCTTTCAAAGCTACTTTATATTGTTCTTTCATTCTTTATCTGTTTCCATAATTTGGGTTTACCTCTTTTTTTCTTTTCTCATGCTTTAGTTTAATACAAAATCACAACCAAATCACAATTTGTATTAGATGATACATATTAAAATGTTTCTAACTGTCAAATTTCTATGTTGTATGTTCAAACGATATTATCAAATTTTAAGGGTGTGTTTGGTTTGTATTTTTATTTTTTGTTTTTATTTTTTGGAAATTGTTTTTATTTTTAAAATATTAGAATTCTGAAAACATGTTTGGTTTGACTTCTTATTTTCTGCTTTTAAGAAAAAAAACATGAAAAATACGTTTTCAAAAGGAAATGTATTTTTATTCCTTGTCACCACGTTTTTATTTGACCCAAAATGAGGTTCCTGATTTTAACTGAAAACACTGAAAAATGAAATTTTATTGTTTATCATCTTGGTTTGTTTGGGAAAATATTACTGTTTACGGTCTTGGTTTGTTTAGAAAAATATTTTCACTGGACATAAAAACAGAAATCTAACCAAATACATTTTTATCATCATTTTCTATTTCCAGTGAAAATAAAAACAGAAAAGAATCAAACCAAACACCCCCTAACATTTTTTTTTTAGTAATATGACTTTACATTTTTAATTAAATACTCTTCAACAGTTCTTTTCTTTTCTGTGACTCTCAATATTTTCCATTTCTCTCTTCTATTTATTTTTAACTTTAATCACACGCTTTTTATTCTATCTCTTCTTTCTTCATTTTTGTCTGCTAGATATGTTGTGGCAGAAGAGAGTCACATTTGTGTTTTTTTATTATTATTTTAGAAACTTATAATTTGTATTAATTGGATATTTTGATGACAATGTTTTATAATATATGAGAAATTGCATTTCATACTATTTTTATAAACAATAATTATACTTAAAATAAATCTATGTAAGATAAATAAATTTCACAAATATGTGCAAAATATTAAATTAATTTATGTATACAACTAATGAGGAAACAAATAAAATATGTATATAAATCAAATGGAAAATAAAGGCAGAGTAGAGACAACAATCATTATTGTGAGAGAAATCTGCTTCAACAACAACGAGACTAGAGAAAAGTAGTAGCCAGCTAACCAACAATTAAAAGTAGGATCATAATGAATCTAATTGAACTTATAAGTTTGATTGATTTAAATTTTATGTTAATTTAAATAAGAATTGAGTATTTAAGTTAAACTGGTCTAAAGAGAGTGACTCAATTTTTATTTAACTTGTATTTTAGCATATTGAATGAATATTCATTTTCATATAATTTAAATTTATAATAGCTAAATATTTTAATATAAAAATTAATTATAATTTGAATTCATAATAAATAATTTTTAAATATAAAGAATACATTTTAGATTTCAATAAATAATTTTAATTGTAATGTTAAACTATTTTTTACTATTGTATGTTTCTTTAGAAATTTAATTTAGAGATAGAGATAAAAGATGATAAATTAAATGGGAAGGACAAATAAGAATGTCAAGTATATAGATAATGATAAAACTACGATAGTTTAAAAAGATTGAGAAAAAAAATTGGCTGTGGGATTGTGGGTGAAATTAGACAACCAAAGGAGAGAAGAGATCTGATGAGACAGTCCAAGTTATATATTTAATTTATATTATAAGATTATAAATTAGATAATAGATACTACATCAATTATTAAAGTCAAAGAACTTAACCTCAATTACCATAATTTTTTTTAAAAATTATATTTTTATTATAAATTTGAAGAAAATATGTAGCTATATGAAAAATTATAATTTTTTATCTTTTATAAAATATTATTTTGATTTTTATAAGCATCTTCTCTTAAAATAATAAAAATGAAAAATATATGCTAACATGGTGATGACCCATTCCAATCCAACTCGATTTAAATCAAATTAATTTAATTCAAGACAGTTAAATTTCTTTTATAAAGTCAATCTAACCCAAAGCAATCAATATTTTAGAAATTATTTTCTACGAGTGAACAGTTGAAGAACCTCCCCTATTCCATAACATTCAGCAGTGAAAATACACGTTCCAATCAAGTCCATTATGTTCTTTGGAAAACCAATGACATGCAAGGTGTCACAAACAAACTCTCAACTGAGCTTATCATCATAAGCTTTTTTTTAAAAAAAAAAAAAATCAAGTTCTATAGTCATCCACCCTTTCTTAACCTTCTTACCTAGCTCTCATGGAGTGGAAAAGTTCTAGCTAGGGCTATCATGATGATATTATTCCTGCCTTGTTTGTTTGCAACAAGATTGAATTGGATAGGATTAACAAGATAATCCATAACACCCTTAAATTTGGTCAAAATATAGGTATTGAAATGTCCTTACATGTATACCTCCCATCTTCACTATATATTGTCATAAAGTGAGACTATTAAGATTTGTAGATCTTGATCACATCAACCACTTAGTACTATTCCAGATTTCCAGTGCTATATATTGGTACTTTTTAATATCATTTTGCTTTCACAAGGGGAAAAAGAACATAGGTATAATTAATTGATTTATGATAAACAATTGACCTTTCCCTCGATTGCATACGATTCTCGTTAAGTTGTATCCAGGTTGTACCATTCATGTGATTAAAAGAAAATTGTACCCATTCATCTATCTTGTATTCTAAAAACGTAAAATATTTTTTTAAAAGGGAAATTGAGCATCATTTAACGGTCACTCTCAAACTACATAACGAATTCATCATGTAAAAGCACTTCAACCAATATTAGGTACTCCTTGAGCTTCTCATCATTTTCTTGTAATTCCTTTTTGACGACCCTCCAAATCCAAACCCCAAGAAGACAATGACAATAATTTACAAAACCATAATGCACATGTTCTCGTTGTTGCGCTTTAGTTGGACAAAATTCTAAACGTATCAATTAAATTAACGGAAAGTTTAAAAGTTCAGAGCCTACAACCCCAAACAATCGTTTTCCTAAAGTCAAGCACATAGTTTGGAATTTTCATAACGTGCAATTGGGATAGTTACTCAACACAATTGTTGAACTAAGTAGCTATGACATAGAGTTCCCATTCAATTAGTGGGCTAATGTGCCAACCATAGCTTATCATGTCAAATTGTTTAACCAATTAATGCTATGCACCACAAGCACCCTTGTCGGCTACATAATCTTGATTAGGTACATTGAAAATTTAAACTTTACACGAACGATCTTTTTTGGCTCTTTATAGATGTACGTAGCATAATTCTGCTATGAGCATCCTAGTGAAAAAGCATCTTAATTATAGAACAAAGTTTTCTAAAGCAACTAATAAGAGAGATTTAGACCTCATTTTCATTGCTAGCTGGTATTTTTTGGAAGCGACCAGGTTTTTTTTTTTCTTTTTTGCTTTTGGATTTGGCTTTAGAGTTTGACTTTTGTTGATGATAAGTTTCTTTACTCACTCACACTGAACTGTTTCAGGTTGGGGTTTATGAATCTTTTCATTTTTTGACGAGTGTAGTCTCTTGCTATCTATTAATTAGAAAGATTATGATAATGAATGATCTTTGACCACTAATCGGGGTACTGTTATAAACACATGTGGCTAAATCATTCTTTAAATCATATAATGCATCTATATTTAAAAGAAATTGTGAATTATATATAGGTATGCATGAAGAAAATGAAAACTGAGAGTATATATGCTCATCATTTAATTATAAATTAAGTTTCTTTGGCAATTATATATGTATGCGTATATACCTAAAATAATAAAACTATAAAGATTAACTATTTTGAACACTACTTAATTATAAAATGTCTCCATAAATTTTTTATATAAATTGTCATGTAAAGTTTTGTAAACCCGCATTGATTAGTAGAAGAAAAAAGAGTGTGAGAATATTGTTATTTTAAAAAGTTATTAGTGTTCTTCACCTAGTATTAAAAGTAAGAAGATTGTAAGTAGAATTATAAATATTAGGTTTAAATATGTTTAAATTTCTTGATAATGAGTAAATTTTGTTCTGAGTTCTTAATAAAAAAATTATTAGTTAGAATTCTTGATATATCGAGACTTTTATTTTAAGTTTCTGGTTAAGTAATAACATGTTACCTTATAAATTGATTTTTCTAATATTATTAATAGTAACCAATGACAAAACCTTAAAACAAAAAATTTAATATATCATAAACTCAAAATAACAATTTTTTTATTAAAGACCCAAAACAAAATTCGGTCATTTAATAGAAACTTTAAACATATTTAAACCTAAATATAGCCTTCAGATATTAAAATATAAGGTTAAATAGTAATTTTGGCCCCTATGATTTCAAATTCACAATTTTGATTTTTTTATTTTTAAATTAAGACATTTAGTCCTTCTATTTTTTAAAATAAACAATTTTGATTGTTTCGTCAGTTGATCATCTAAAGTCAAACACTAACTATGATGTGACATATTAGTGTTGATGTGACATTTATGTAGACTGATGATAACGCTTATGTGACAAAGAGTTAAATAAAATAAAAAATAAAAATAATCTTGATAAAATTGAACTCTTAACCTTATATTTAAAGACAAAGAAATAAATCACTAAATCATTAAATCACTTGATTTGTTTAGTTAATTTTGTAAATACTATTTTACATATATCATTAGCCAAAAGTTACTATTTTTTTGAATTATAAAAATTTATAAATTAAATAAAATATTTCATATTTAAATATATTTAACATTAATTTTACATATATTTAATTCTATTATAAAATTTTATTTTAGTATAAATTAATAAATTATTATATATAAAAATTTGTTCTTATTTTATTATAATTTTAAGAAATTACATAAAATGATATATAGATTATTTTAAAAAAATATTTTATGTGATTTATAAAATTAAATAAATTTAAAATAATATTAAATTAAAAATTAAAAATGTATTGCTTTTTATAATTAAAATAAATTTTTATTATTATGTATAAAAATAAATTTACATAACTTTTATAAATTGCATAAAATAATTTATATAAACAATTGTCTTGATTTATATAATTTGTATTAAAAATTATTTACTAAATAATTATTTATAGTTAAAATAAAAATATTAACATGTAAGTTTTCTAAAAAATTAAATACTAAAATTTTATTTAATTTATATAATTAGAATAAAAATAATTTACATATTAAAATAAATTTATGTAATTTATGTAATTTATATATTAATTGATGCAATTATATTTATTTATATAATTAAATTAAAAATAATCTTTATATTAAAATAAATTTACAAAATAATTTATATATTAATTTATGAAATTTAATTTTAAATTTGTAAAATTAAAATAAAAACATATAAATTATTCAAAAAAATATATATAAAATGATATAAAATTAAATTAAAAATATTTATATACTAAATATTTTTTTAATTTATAAATTTTATAATTTGAAAAAATTAATAGCTCTTGACTAAAGATATATATAAAATAATATTTATAAAATCTACTAAACTATTTTAGTTTTTAATAAGAGATTATGAATTTAACTTCTATTATACATTACGTCAAAGTCAATATTTAACTTTGAATGATCAACTAATGATCAAATAACAAAAGGATTAAAATTATGAAAAATAAAAAAAAATTAAATGTCTTTGATTTAAAAATAAAGAAATCAAAATCATGGATATAAAATTATAGGAGATCCAAATTGTAATTGAGACTAAAAATATAAATAATAAATATTTATAACTATTATAAGTTGTATTGATGATTTCTTTTGTTCTCTTACATACGAAAATATATCATTAAATTGACTTGCAAATTATCGACCATTATTTTAATCCATCCTAAAAGGGAATACAACAAAGGTGAATAAACTAAAAGAGAGTAGAAAGTAAGAGCAAATCATATGTAAAATAGGTTATCCAAAAGGGACCAAAGTCAAAAGATTTCTCTTTTGTGGAAATAGAAGACAAAAATCAGCAATTGAACACATCGTTGAGCCGTTAAACAATCGGGATTGCGGACTTTGGACCACATTGTGTGAATACATACACTTATATTAACAAAGAGAGTTAATATTTTAACACCCTATCTCAATGCTACTCATCCCATGCCTTTTTTTTAATAAAAAATAGTGAAGACAGAAATTAACTTAAGTTTCTCCTCCTCGTCCTTTTTTTTTGGTCACGAAACAGAAGATATAAAGATAATGTAAAAAAGGGAGTGTGAAAGTTTTTTTTTTTTTTTTAAATTTAAAGTATGATCACATTGATAACAGTGGCACTTGTATTCAATTTAAGTACCAAAAGCATGCGGCATTTATATTTAATTTGAGTGGTCAAAATAAGCAAGAGTTAGGGAGAAAAATCCATATGAGAAAAAAATAGCAACTTCCGTTATCAATTTATCCATAAAAAAACAAAGAAGGTTGAAAAATTGGTGGGCGATGAAAGGGAAACTATGCACGTGCACTAGGACGCTGCAGAAATAAAAGCTGTCCATCCTTCTCTTTTCGTATGTACTAGCACGATACCTGTATTTTCGCACTAAATTACCTAAAAAAAATTGCACTTGTCTGACAAAAAAACTGCACAAATTAATGAAATAATCCTACCAATACATTTGTTTAAATAAAACATTATACTATTTTTGTATGTAAATCTTTTAATACATACTAATATGAATAAACTAAAGTTTAAATTGACTCATATTATTAATAACAGTGTATTTGTTTATCTTTGTCATTACGCGTTCCACTGCATCTAAATAGTAAGAAAATTTGGCTGTGAATGAAACATCGGTTTGCGTGTTGTGAAAAGTAAAAACAAACACACAGACTAAAGATTTGGTTTGGTTGTTTTCTATTTTCATTTTTATTTAAAATAGAAAACAATGATGAAAATGTGTTTGATTTAATTGCTGAAAATATTTTCAGTGAAAATAAAAACAGTAAACAATTAGAAAATGAAAACAAAAAATTTTTATTTTCAGTATTTTCAATTGAGAACAGAAACCTTATTTTGGTTAAAATAAAATTGCGGTGACAATGAATATAGTTTTAAACAAATCTAAAAATAAAAAAGACAATAAGTCAATATATCATAAATTTTCAGTATTTTTATTTTATGAAAACAAAAAACAAGAAATCAAACTAAACATATTTTCAGAATTCAAATCTTTTGAAAATAAAAACAATTTTCAAAAAATAAAACAGAAAATAAAAATGCAAATCAAACACAACCTAATTAATCAAGGAATATAAAAATAGTATATAAATATTGGTCAATACACATATTATTCAGTGCTGGGGAAAATGGAGGATCAAAGCCATAAGAATGTGAGCAAATATCTGCCAAGCACTTCGAAAAAGTTTCATGCTGAAGACAAGTGAGCTATTTGCAATCAGATTAGGATTCTCCATTGTCCATGATAACTTATTAAAATGGGGATCCTCGTTCTTTGGAATTTGGCACCAACATTAATAAATTATAGCTATATTCCACCGCCCCAAATCCTCAGTTCAATTCATGTTGAAGTTTACTATTTTTTAATTATTATTTATTTATGGTATCCTTTAGTTTGGACCTAAAAATTATTTTTTTTTAAAAAATAAAATTTATTTAAGATATTGATATTTTTAACTTATATTTTTCATACATAAAAGTTCGTGAAGTTATCAAAATAAATCATCTGACCCAACCAATAGTTAAAAGCATAAAAATGACCCAACTCGACCTAATTTTAATATGATCACTGATTTGTTGTCCAGTGTAGTCTGTGAAATCAGGAAAAATTGGTTCATTTTCTTTTTTGCATTAATTTATATGTATTTTATAGAAAAAATATCAAGTTGGATAGATTTGATAGATTTTGACTCAACATTTCTTTAGCTCAGTGTCTGACCTATTTGGTCTATCACTTCAATTTCTCTCATGCCATAAATGAAAAGTCAAGTCATATGTGATCCATTGGGTTAAATTTTTTTTATCTCACGTTTGTCAATTATATTACTGTGATTGTTATGTAGGTAAGAAGTTAACTATATAATAAAACATAAATAGAAACCTAGAAATTAAGTCTCACGTTTGTCAATTATATTACTGTGATTGTTATGTAGGTAAGAAGTTAACTATATAATAAAACATAGATCCCCATACTCTTCCGAAACAACTTCAGTCAAGAACTGTGCCCCCATTCCTGTGTCTGAAGCTTTTCATTTTCTCATGTCTCTCACCAAATTGCCTCACCTGTTTGTAACATTCCACAAAACAACAAACTTTTGCCAATTAACTTCTGAATAGAAGTGACGATTGGTTTCAAGTGAAGACAGTAGAACTATATACACAAGTAGAACCATGAAATGAACGGCAAGATCAAGCAAATTAGCCACAAACTAATAGCATATATGCAGTACTTCTTGTCCCCTTCACAGGTACGTACGCTGTTTTATATATTCAAGAGGCCGTGTGTTGGGGTCAATTTTTCTGTCCCCTGAACGTATTCAATTTGATTTAAAGAAAGCTCTTTTGTTATTCATAAATCTTTTAATACTGTTTGCATAAATTTTTATAAACTGCATAAATTATAGATGTGATTATATTTGAAATCAAGTGAGAGGGTGAATGTGAATATGTGAATTCAGATAGAAGAGAAAAAATAAGTTAAGTTATTCGCTAAATTTATTTCTTTTCTTTTTATAAAAATATAATCAAATAATAATAGGTATAACAAAAAAAACAGATAAATTCATATCAGCCCATTTTAAAGTCTAGGAACCAGAACCATTATGACTTTATGACTATGTTCGAAAACTATTTCTACTCATGTCGAATGAAAAAAATTCTACATTTCAAAACAAAAGCATCAAAACAACTACTATGTTGCTTTTTTGTTGCGTCTAAGTTCACTGCCTACACGAACACAATATAATTAATGGTGATTGACCATAAGTGTGTTTGTTTTATCGGTTGAGATGCGGTGATACCAAATCTAACACACATCCATCGCAAAAACAAGAAATGTGATGTTTTTTTTTTAAAAAATTAAGGTTGACGTAAAGTATGTTGGAACCGACAATCTAAATGCACATGTACACTATAGTGAAATAGGATTTGTCTTTTATGTACAAGGTGTGACACAAATAAATTATGCACTAAAATATATTTTTTATTCATGCAAATATTAAAATATTTAAAATTTATTCCAGCAAAATTTTGAGTATTTTTTTAATGTAAATGAATGATATTTTAATTTAAAGTTAGATTTGAGAGATTTGATAATATCATGTGGTTATTACGTGTCAATTTCAAAGATCTGACCCATTAACACTAACATATAGGATCAAATTTTCTGGATGAAATATCACATATTTATATCGAAGATGAAAAAACATATTTAAAATTTGATAAGGACGAATTTTAAATATTTCAATATTTATAACAACAAAAACATATTTTAACTTAAATTATAACTTTAGGAATTTTAAACATATTTCTAATTTGCTTTAAAAAAAAGTTTGTGGAAGATTTCTTTTCAAGGTAGTGGTCATTTATCACAATTGTAGATTCAATTACAGATAATTTAATTCTCATGTTATACATAATTACAAATAGTGGTACACATCTTTATTATACGTCACGACGAGCATCACCATCAACCACTGTCATTCTCCTCCAGTCACCACCCACCATTGCCACAGGCTGCCATCAGGCACCAACGTGACCAACCCTCTTCCTTCTTCCCTTCTTCCTTTTCTTCCCCAAATCAACTGGAAGAGTCTATCAGGAAGTGCTATGCAGCATAAACTAGCTAGCTTCGTAATTTTCAATTTGTAAACATTAATTGATGAAATTGAAGTTAAGGAGTGATCTATAATGCAAATAAAGCTTGTTTTCTTTCTTGTTTCTTTGGCCAGAATCGTTCTTGTAGCATTTGGAGTTTGAAATTGCAGTGTGTCTAGCAAATAATTAAGTACAGTATATTTGGTACATGTACAAATGAATGAACACTTTGATAGTGGCCCACCCCAGAAGTTGTCATACAAATAATATTTTGTCTAAATCTTATTCATTTATATTAATTTGTTAAATAAAGTTTAAGTTTTAAAGTTGCCCCCACCCCCTCATTTAGTTTTGGATCCGCCCCTGGATCAGACTTTTTTTTATTTTAGGAAATAAGATAATACATTACTATGACCTAGTATTAAAGCTTATATGTTGAGAGAGACTTTTATATTGTAATAGAAATGGATTGAGGCTAACTAAATCTCAAAAACCAATTTAGAGAGAGAGAGAGTTGACCAACCTTCATATATAAGAAGCATTGTGATCATATTCCTAACCAAGAACATCTTAATACACATACATTCGTGCAAAATTTACAAAGCACATACGAATATACGATAGCTAACGATTTAACCAAAGTTAGATTTAGAAGGATATGATATACTGTGTTAATTATTATAAATCTACAAAATTGAATAAAAGGATACATTGTGACATTAAATAGTAAACACATAATGGATTTTTATGATAACTAGTAGTGTGTTTGGATTTCTGTTCCAACACCTCAAACGTCCTTTCATTTCAATGCATACAGAGAGAAACTTTTCCATTTGGATACATTGGAACGTGTTCGGACAGTTATTCAAACATATTTTAGTATGTTGTAATTTAAAGAATAATTTATATGCATTTTTCTGAGACAATAATGTAAACAAATTTTACATAACATTACCTATAAATTAAATTTCCAACAAAATGTAATTGTTAATGTCATGCAACAAATTAAAGTTTGGAGTAAAAAAAAAGTGTTGGTCCAACCTTAGGGGTCCAATGTTGGAAAGAGGCTTGCAGGGTTCACCTGCTGCTTTGTAGCCTCTGGTTTTCGCATCTTGGAAATGTACTTACTATACTTCCAGGTCGTTCCACACGTAAACTTTGTCCCACCATTTTCCTTTGTTACAAAAGACTCAATTATGATGAATGTTGTACATGATAAAGCCATTTTTAAGTCAATGAAAAATACATTTTCTTAAAAATGTAAATATTCTGTATATAAGTTTGATGATCTTGGATAATTAAACTTGGGATCCAAGACGGATGGGATGATAAAACTTTTGTCTGACTTGATGGAAAGACATGATTAAATTATCAATGAATTTTTATAATGATTGTTTATTTATTATATTAAAATCAATTGAGAATTTAAATATATTGTTCATATAAAAAATTTACTATGTTAATCAATTAAAAATATTTTAGATATGAATTTAAAATATGTTTTATAAAAATTGAAAATATTACCTTACATAACAAATTATGGTTAAATTTTATATTATCAAATTGCTATATTGTTTTAATTAAATTCTTAATTGTAATATTCATGACCTTCTTAAATAGCGATTTGATCCCTATAATAAAATATCCTATCTTTTGTTCAAGTTTTTTTTTTTTTGAAAAATTATTGTTAACCTCTCAAGTTACAACATTAGTTAATGACATACCAATTAAGGATGACAATGGAAAATGTATTGGTGGGTACCCACGAATTTTAATGGACACGGGCAGTGTTTTAAGAATCACATCAGATCTGGTGGTGTGACCGAAACCTACATCGGTTTGGTTTGTTAAGAGGGTAGAAAATGTATTAGAATTAGTGTGATTTGGTTGAATTGAGATGAATTTAGTTGAATCAAACGTAGATCTTTAGTGGAACTGAGTATTATCTTTTTGAAAAAATAAAAAATGATTTTTTTAATTTTTTTTGAACTTATGATTATTTTTAAGACATTGAATGTTTATGTGTGGAACTTAGTTATGGGCTTTTGACATAAATATTAGTTGTTATTTGAAATATTAAGTATTTTATAATGAAAATCATTTTAAATTTAGAGTGTTGAATGATTAAATTATGCTACTTACTTATTTTTTTTATATTTTGTAATAGATACAGTTAGTGATGGATCCAAGAAATTTTTGTCGTAGGGGCAATAAATAGTTTTAATATTTTTGCAAAAAAAAATATCACCACCTATCACAAAATATGTAATATCATGACAAAAAAAAAATCAAAATACTTATATTTTTACAAATTACAATTATCTTTTTCATATTTTGAAAATATTTTATAATTTTTTTATTGTTAATACTATAAAAAATTAAAGGGATAAAAAAATAAGATTAGTATCAATTTATTCTCTAACGGTGCATACAAGATCAAACAGGTTCAACTAGTGAAATAGTAATAATAATAATAATTGACCCACAAGAAAAAAAGACTAATCAGGCTCACTTACAAAGCACTCATGCATTAAGCTTAGGATTTTCAAAGAGTGTGTAAAACCTACACACTTCCATTCTCAAAGCTTATGCAAATTATGCGTTCCAAATCTCAACTCAAAGTCTCCTTTTCAAATTAACTGATTTCCACCACACCAATAGCATTTGACATTTCTTCAACAAAAAAAACAAATATCATTTAGCATTAATCATAGAGAGGTGAAATAAAACCATAAAGAGTGTAATCAAAACATAATTAAACAAGCTAAAGGTTTAGAATATTGATTAAATAATTACAACTACCAAATGAATGAAAATAACAACTTAGCATAATAAGGAGACACGGAAGAAGCCTTTGAAGCTCAAAATTAAAACTCCATACCATTCTTGGAGTGAATCTTCATTGAAAATTCCATAAGTACAATACTCTCTCGCACTAAGACCACATATGATAGAGAAAACGCAAGGAATTTGGTGAAACATCGCAGTAAATCACAAAAGCTAGAATAATTGAAAAATCCAAAAAAATATATATATTGTAAAATTAAATGATTCAAAATGCCTATTTATAAGTTGTTAGAGATGAGTCGTTGCCTAATCATATATCATTACATCACTAGGCGCTGGCACTCTTATTCCCATAATGGGACACTGTATATGTTCATTACCAAACATCTTGAAAACTGAAATTGGTTATAACAATTACGATAATTAGAAACAATTGTCACTCCTCACTGGGCATGGAGAGCAAGCTAGGTGTCTCATTGTTTTTGCAAAAGAGATTGCCAGTAGGTGGTGGAGGTTCTAACCTTATCTTCCTGGCCAAAGTGTACGAGTAGGGATTATTCTTTCTAACACAACTGAGATGTTATGGTCAAAGGTGAGTACTCGCAAAAAGACATTTTGATGCTTTAAGTCAGTGACAAATTTACTAAAGCGATAATGTGTAATAAACACACACATAACACTATAGTAAGATTAACAATATATTTGTAAGAGTCTGCCATTTCTTGGTGTGAAGCTCAAGAACTATCAAGGGAAATATTATCTTATTATGTTGTAAGGATATAGGGTAACTTTTCTTGAAGTCGCGATATACTTATTTCTAAGTAAATTGTAATGTTCTTAATTCTAAGTAAAAGCGTTGATCCAAGTCGACAATTGGTGAATTGAGTAAATTTTCTCCATGATTGTTTCTTGTTATACAAATCGGGTCTCAAGTCTAATCCAAAACAACTATTGCAGTATTAAGTTATAATCTAAGTCTTATTGCCTTTGATTTTGTCTCTATTACCCATCTTCTTTTTTTTTTTTTTTTCCATTACGACATAAAATATGATGTAGTCACTCCTAAAATTTCTGGTCCCCCTTGGAATAGATTTGATGCAAAATAAAATAAACAAGCAGCGGATAAGCATATATAGTTAAGTTCTACTTGTTTAATTAGTGAATCTCTTAATCAACTTGTGATCCGATCGTCAGCCATCATGTCGACCCCAATTCGAAAAAAGCATACACTAGAAGTTTTGTGCACTCTTTGGTGATTGCCAAATATTTAAAAATACAATATGATAAAATAAAATCTTGAAACTTCCTTACCTCAGCGGGAAGATAATGGAACTGCTTTATTGTGTAAGTATATGTTGTGAGAGAATATAAATGATTCTAAGAAATTTGTTAAACTTAGGCAGTTTGTTCGTGTTTTTAGAATTATTTTTATGGAAGTTAATTATATTTAAAAAAATGCTAGAATTTTGTAAGTTTAATTTTTTTAAAAGTAAAAATTGTAACACCTTTTAAACAATAAATCATAATTTTTTTAAACAATTTTGAAAGTATGTGATAAAAGAAACTTTTAAGCTTAGAATAATTAAATGAATCCTTAATTTAATTTTTTTGTTTTTCATTTTTCAAGATATATGCAATATCTTGGATGAGGTTGAAGAGCAAGTAGAAGATTTACGATATATATGCCAAGGTGCCTTCCTTCTTTCCTTTTTCTTTTTAGGTCTTTTCATGTCAATTTGTTTACTTAAAAATTAAGAGTGCAATTCTTCGAATGAATGAATATAATCCTTTTATGAACAACTGAGTAAAGATTCCTCTATTTTATTCACAAAATAAGCGAACAAAGGAATCGAAGATTCGTTTATATTAGTTAATGCGGGAATTTGAATTCAATTTTATGGTATACTTAAATGAGTTTGATTGTATTCCTTTTACGAATTTTGAAGGTGTTATTTAATTTAGTTACCAAACTCTCGTGCATTTGTTAGTTTTGATTATGGGTCGTGCAAGCCTGACTAGCTTACATTTCGTACGTTTTGGTGAATAAGAAATGTGATACAAAAATTTACATTAAATCAAAATAAGTATTCAACATTGTATTTGACACAGATATTATTTCAACACAAAAATTGAGACCCTGATGGGGCATTAGCTTTGTTCTGTTCATAAAATGCTTTTATAGTCAGTGCTGAAACTTCAGCTATAGGACATTAGAACTTTCGTTTACATAAAACACTATTTGTAAATTAAGTTTCCGGGAAAATTAATCATATAATTAATTTATAATAAAATTACACCTGTTTGAATAGAAAATATATAAAATATTTGGTACAATTTTTTTTACATAATATTTGGTACAATTAATTGCTACAATGTTCTAATTCTTCTCACGAGTTAAATCATTTAGCTTATCATGCACTTATAATATAGAAAACATGAATAGAAAAAATATAAAAAAATTAGCTATTTTGGTCCTTAGAAAATAGTGTAATTTCAATTTTTTGTTTTTTTTTTATAATTTTTTTGGTATTGAATAAGAGATCATGGATGTTTCTTAATTCATTAATCAAAATTAATCTTATTTATGATGCCTAATTGTTGTTATCCTAAAAAATCTAATTTTTTTTATACATAATAAAAAATCAAACAAAAATTCTTTTGGTAAATAAATCATTTTGATTCTTTTTGTAATTTTTTTAAGCCAGAAGCACAACTAACATATAAAATGATTAATACTATTTCAAATTTAAAATAGAGAAACAAATAAAAATAAAATAGCTTTATAAATTTATAACAAAAAAGGAAGGAATATTTTACATTTTGAGCTTTGAAAATGAGTGGCACGAACTATTGGGTCTTAATTCTTACCATGTAAATATGCATTTTCACATTTAATTTTGAAAGCATAGGACAGGTGTTGACAAGTGACCATTCATACACAAAAGGAGAGGAGGGGGTGAGGTCTAGAGACTAGTATGTAATATTGGTTGGCCTAGACAACCCAAACCATGTATCCATCATTTTCCTTATCATTTTAAAATAATAATATCACTACTTCTTTCTTTGGTGGTATTATAATTATTCTTATATAAATTAAGAAAAATTAACAAATAAATAAATAAAATATTAATTTTATAAAAATTATCTTATAATTATTAATTTATTATTTTTAGTCCAATCATTAATATCATAAAAGATATAAATAAAAAATAATTAATATTATATTAAAAATTAAAATAATAAATATTTTAGAATATTTTTTCTTATACCATAACTATAATATGACTGAAGGATGAAGTATTATTCACATGAATAAAAAAATATTCAAAGCAAAGAAAGAGTGAATGAATCAAAGCACTTGACCTACTTCAACTCCATTCCCAGTCTCCTCTTTCCTCAAAGTCCAAACTCTAGTAATTTCAAAACCAAAGTAAAATCTTATAAAAGATAAATTAATAATTACTTAATTAGTGTCACGTTGGAAAAGTTAAATTTTTGTTATACAATTAGATATTTTTTAAATATGGTCGTTCATCATCATCTTTGTTAGGACGATGTGAGTGAGTGCGGCGAGTGGTTGATTTTGTGAATTAAAATAATAATAAAAATAATAAAATGTTACTAATAATAATATTATTATTATTATGTATTTTTTGTGTTCATTATTTCCTTCTCCTTGAAAACTGACTAGCTGTTCTGGCAGTGGGAACAGAAGCAGGAAAAAGTTCCAGAAATTCTGGTAAGGAACGAAGAAAAGCAAAGCAAACGCAGCGTTTTTCGTTTCTTTTCGTGTCGCTGCTGGTTATGGATGGAATGTACGGAGTGCCGCCGGAGTACGCCGACAAGGCCCTCATGACGCCGGAGAATCTGATTTTCCCGCCGGACTACCACCACGCCTTCCTCTCCGCCGGCCGGATTCCGCTGTTCGGATCCGACGAGCTCTTCTCTTCCGCCGACGGAATTCACAGGCAGCAGGACGAAGATGACGTGGCAACCACCACCGTCATGAAGGCCAAAATCGTCTCTCATCCTCAGTACTCTCGCCTCCTCCAAGCTTACATCGACTGCCAGAAGGTGCATAACAAACTCGTTGAAATTAGTTGCAACTTATAACTGTTTCTCGGAGGAAGAAAGAAAGAAAAAACGGTTATAACAAACTTTTTTTTCTGCTACGGCTGCTGCTGTTGCAGGTTGGGGCGCCTCCGGAAATAGCGCGTTTGTTGGAGGAAATCCGGCGAGAAAACGACCTATGCAAGAGCGACGTCGTTTCTTCTTCCACGTGCTTTGGAGCCGATCCCGAGCTTGACGAGTTCATGGTCCCCCCTTCTTTCTCTCTGCGCGCACACGCGCGCACATACACACACACACATATATATATATATATATATATATATATATATATATATATTATTACAACTTTTGTCAAGATTGTGTTTCTGATTATTCATTTTTTTTTTTTGGTTCAGGAAACCTACTGTGACATGCTGGTGAAGTATAAATCCGACTTGGCTCGCCCTTTTGAGGAAGCAACCACCTTCCTCAACAAGATCGAAATGCAGCTCAGCCATCTCTGCACTGGCGCTTCCGTTTCGAACGTTTCTGGTTTGTTCTTCTTCTCATTCTCTTCAGTGTCTTGCTAGCTGTAAGCTCTCGTTAACTGCTAGTGCTATTATAATTTCGGAACTCGATGTTCGTTCATTGATATCTGTGCTTCTTTTTACAAAGAGGAACAAAACGAAGTAGTTTTAATAAAGGTTGTGAAGCTGTTTTAGTAATAGCAACCTTAGCTAGCACATCAAGCGCGTGGATGAACCCACAAAATCTTATTTTAGTTTAACCAGTGATCTAGTCCGAGCTCAGAGTATATGCAGCTCGGGTTTTGGGTCTTCAGTAGTGATAGTACTCTTAGTTGGCACATTGATGACACATGTATCAACCAACAAAAAGTTCGGGTTTTGAGTATACGTGTTTCAAACTTGTGATTTGGACCCAAAATAGAAGTACTCTTGTTTAAGTCGGATGGAGCAATGAGCAATGTTTATGTTTGGTTGCTTTCCTTGATCTGCCTGGTCCTTATCTCTTGGTTGTTTAACCATTGGCTGAGAACATGCATGAATAAACTTCACAGAAATAGGCTTATAAGTTAGCAGCAAATATGTGCTTGCGAGAATGAGATTGAGACATGACACAGTTTTTTTTACGAAGGGGCACAACTGCACAAGGAAAAGAGTGTACTAGAAAGAAAAGAAAAAAAGGAAAGGGAAACCCTAACACTTCTCTCTCTTTCCTATGCATTGGTGTTTATGCATGACTGTGCTGCTGCTGGCTTCTCGCTGTTAATGTATGTAACTTTCTTTGTGTGCTTTCACTGTGAGACTGTAATCCATGGCTTCTTTCGTCATAGGAGGAGAAAAAAGTTTGGTTGTTGGGTCATTCCGGGGTAGTATATAATGCTGTTTGAGCCTTTCGCCTTTTTCAGTTCCTTCTTTATACGGGTCTTCGAATTAATTGCTAGCTTCTATGGACTTGTGTGGTTTGTTTTGTTTGGCTTAGAGTTGTTCTCTCCGCACGCTTTTCTTAGTTTTTTTTTTCCTTTCTCTTTTTTTTACAATCCCATTTTTTCTTTTATAATTTTCCTGCTCGTGAATGTCAAGTTTGACGAGTAATGGTCTTCTGCATTTGGCTCTTCAATTTTGACATTGCAGATGTTCTTAAATGACATCTCAAATAGTGGCCTCGATTTAATACACTGACCAAACACAATATATGATTGTTGGGTTTTCAAACACCCTTGAGTTTAAATGGGCCTTCTTGCTTATCTAATCTGCCACCGATCAAATGTTTTTTCTTACTACTATTGCTTTGGTCTTTTGACGCCCCTTCCAGCTCCCCAATATGTATAGGCTTGTAACTGCATGCGTATTTTGAACAAGTTTCTGTTTGAAAATCTTCCACAGAAAATTCATTAGAGTAATGCTTATGCCCGCTGTTGTGGTCGATGTTGGTATATTTTGGTTCTCTAATTGTTAGAGAACATTTCTCCTGATAAAAGGTTTGTTTTCTTTTTGCTTCCCTAGCTATAGCTATTCAACTCTAAGAAACAAATGCTGGTAGTGAATATTTTGAAGATCGTGGTTTTACTTGCTTTGACACCTAAATTTTATTTGCAAGGATTATTTTTTGTTAGATATTAAATTCAAATTGTTATATGATAATCATTTGTCAAACTTATGTTCTTTTATTTATCATGAACATTAGAGACTAAAAAGGTATACGCTCAGGCTTAAATTATTTTATTGTGGAATATAGCAGAAATGCTATCTATAATTTGTAGTATCGGAAACTAGAAATTAAATGGCATAGTAGTATATAATATGTGTCGTGATTCATATGTGTGAATTAGTGATTCGGCATATGCAAGTTTTGAAGGTACCCTTCATTAATAGAGATGGACTACTTTCTTCTTTCTTCCTAGCACACATGAAACTTACATGTTTCGAGGACTTTTATGATAATAACGTAATTTAAATATTATAATCTTCTAATGTAGCCCATTTTGGATTAGATGTACACATGATCTGACAGTAATAGCATGCAATGATTCTGCTTTCATACTTTATTAATGTATCGAGTTCCAATAGAGCACAGGTGATGCATGTTGTCATGAGATAAAAAATGCTCATTGGGAATTGTCTAGGGGGCTGATAGTCTGTCTGAAGCTAAAGTAATGTCAGATTTTTTATAAAAAAATCGGAATTTAGTTGCTTTGGGTTATCTTGTTGGTTAGTAAAGTTAGAAAGAAGGAGCTCAACATTATTGAAGTTAGATTATCCTCCTGTTCATGCTTTGGTTCAAGAAAATTAATTTTGCGAAATAAGGTTTTAATCTAAAGGACTCAGCTGATTATAATTAAATTGATGTTTTACTTCTCTTTAAGTTCTTTCAGATCTTGTTCTCATTTTCTGTTCAATCCGTGATTATGTTTCTTTATATAATATTTTACCCTATGTTGAACTTGAACATGGGCATCCTCATCCCTCTTCAGAAGCATGTGTCGAATATTTATATTTATTTTGGGGTTGTCAACTTTGTTATTATAGAATTTTATTTTGGTTACTGAATTTTATTCACGCCAGAAGATCAGTTACAATCCCCATAACGTTTTGCTAATTGTGGAGGCTGGAGTGCAGTGGATTCTAATACCATATTTTGATCTTTTTTTAATGTTAAAAAGGGTGGTCATTGGTTATCAGGTTGGTTAAGGTTGGAAAATATTATTATTTATGCCTGAAAGTACAGATTACCTTTTCAGTTATGTTTTAATTTGTAAATGGCTTTGTTTGCATCCTTAATTTGGTGGACTCTATTTCATTATGCTTTTTGCCAACCTATATTCCTTTAGTGAATGCCTCAAAAGCAAAGTTGACAGGATGTGAAATTCTTTGCTTCAAAACTTCTTCTCTCTACTTTTTTTTATTTTTTTTTATTTTTCTTGTCCTCAGTACTGCAATCACTATGTCAAATTGGATTTTGTATTTGTTAGAAGCAAGTTTTCAGGTTCTTGGATTGACATGAACTTTCTATGTGTCAAACTTATGTTTATTCTTTGCATATTAGTGCAGCATTGTTGGCTTTTTTTTTTTGATAAGTCAAATTCTTATTGGAAAGGAGTATAAAAGGTGCTCCCACGTCCCACCCATTTACAAATAGAAATGACAACATGAACATGAGATATCTCCAGGATACTTTACAATGAGATAATTCCTA
Organism: Glycine soja; assembly: GCF_004193775.1. Taxonomy (NCBI): domain Eukaryota; kingdom Viridiplantae; phylum Streptophyta; class Magnoliopsida; order Fabales; family Fabaceae; genus Glycine; species Glycine soja. The sequence goes on along the minus strand of NC_041002.1, from coordinate 2,970,475 downwards.
AACTCTCTGGTGGCCTAGGCAAAGATAAAAAACAGCTCATTTGGTTTAAATACCAGCCCACAAAGAGAAAGAAGCACCTGAAAGGCTGAAAGTTTTGACTTGATCCAACTCCAGCTTCTAACTTTGGATAGTTCCCCCCACTTTGTTCCAATCCGTTATATAATTCTTGAAAACAATTTCATTCCTATGTAGTCAAAATGCAACCACAGTAATTGCCAGGAATGTCTCAAGTTCTTTCTATGTTGTTGACATCTATCATGGTTGATTATGCTATGTTTTTTAATATATGTCATTTCCAGATCATCCTAAACGACTTGAATATCTAGTGTGATTCCTAAGTGATCTATTAGTTTACTCAATTAGGTTTCTAAATGGGCTTGAACATTGTGATATTTTGCTCTCTGATTTGTGTTTTTTTGGGCATACGGTTGATGAATGTTTGAATTGCTTATTTATGATCATGTTATTGAAGTGTGTAATGAACTTTTTTTATCTGACTGAAGGCATTAGTAAATTGCTAAGAAAATCTATTACCTCCAGTCTTTATAGATAAAGTCATCTCTTTAGATTAAGAAATAGAAAATAAAGATTTGTTATTTACTCATGCTCTCCGTCTTATTTTATGATCTTTTACAAATCACAACTGATGAATCATGAATGTGTTATATAATAAGGATAAAACTACTTAATAACTGTTCCGTGTTCATTATTTATGTTATAGTGGAGAAAAGTTCCGGTCCTCAATGATCAGGTAAGTCTATGGCATGCTACATAGAGGTATAAAATGGTGAGTGCATCGGATGTTAGGGAATTGGAGTATTGAAATCCTAACATCACACTTTAGTATGGAATGAGTCTTGCATGATTTTCGTCAACTAAAAAGTGTATTGGAGGGCATTGTTCATTTTGGAAATTTTGTGAAATAAAGTAATTTTATTTCACGTGTTAATTATAATTTTATTACTTCCAAAACCACTAGTAGTGCTATCATGTATGTATTTGTATTGGACCGGGTTTAGTGGCTTGTGTGTTTTGACTTTTTAAGTCCAATCATAAGTATAGCGTCTCCCTGTTTTGTGTCTACGTAGTGCAACATTGTCTTTTTATGATTTAATTTGCTTCCTATGTTAACATTTATTTATTCCGAGGGATTAAAGTTAAAGAGTTAGTTAAACCCTAGAGGATTTGGTTCTTGGCTGGTGCCTAAGTTACAATGATGCAGAAATCATAAGCAAAATATCATGCTGCTGGATAGGTGGTATCTATTACACGAAGGGCTATTATGGCTTCCTTTTGATGTTTACATATAAAACACATATTATACATTTTTGTGGTGGTTCCGGGGGGACTTAAGTTCTCGAATCTCCAAAATAATTTGGACTTTTCATCTGTATGCTATGGTTTCTTTCTTTCTTTCCAAATCTTAGGATTTTATAGTTCTACATATAAGCATCGAGAATCTGAGGGAAAGTTGGAAGCTGGTGTTTCAGGTTCTGATGAAATATTAATTAGGACCTTTTAGAACAATCCCGTGTGCAGCGGGTAATCAAAGAGTTATAGCTTTCACATGCACTCCCGCAGAATTCGCTGTGATTTTTGCTACAGCTTTTTTTTTTTTTTTTCTTTGAAGAGAGAACGTTCATGTGACTCATGTCATTGCCATGATGTATGTATGTATATACCTTCCTCACTGCTCTTGCCCCTGCGTGTCTTAGTGCTTGTCATTGCCATTTTCCGATATTTTGTTCTCTTGTGCTCCATTGTGGGCCTCTGCCATTGACCCTTTGGTCATTTGCATGATGCGTAATACTTGTCGATCCAGTTTAAAGCTGAGACTTTGTTAATTCTCTTGTTAGTACTTAGCAGTGTGTTCCTTGGGAGGTTTTTTTATTAATCAAGGATATTCTCAATCTGATAGTAGTAGGGCCACAATTTTTTTTCTAGTAAAGATCACTTAACTAAGTCTTTTTCTTACACATAGGAGAGTCGAATCTTAATATACTTAAAGAAATTCTGCAATCTACCAATGTCTTCTTGGTATTGGGCTTTTGTTTTGGGCAAGTGTTTTTGCATTCAAGCAATAGGAAGGTCTTAATTATTACACAAATGTAATGTATGAATAGAAAGGCCAAATAAATCTAATTTAGTTGTTTGAATACGACGTGAGTTTTTGTAACTCTTTTTTAATTTGTATGAATAAAAAAATTGTATGAATAGAGAGAAAAGATTAAAGATGTGAAGGGTTATGAAATGGGTAATTAAGGAGACTGAAGTGTAATAACTGGGGCTGTGATGATAGAGATGGGGTTTTGATGATGCCGTACGGTGTGCCTTGTTGGAAACTTTGAGTTTCTCTTTGGTTAGGGTCATAGTGAGTGACAATGGATGGAACCAGGCACTGACACTGATGTTTTTCTTTTTTTCTTTATACTTTCTTTTATTTCTTTCCAACTTAGGTCTGCTCTGATCTGGTCTGGTGTGTATACAGTGTACTCTTATGCGATGGTCAAATCCTTGTCGGATTGAGTGGGTGTCAGAAGCAATTTGTGGGTGGGTGCTCGTGGGCTACTAACCCTGTACTTAACCATTATTCGATCACCTTTGAGATATCCTGCTCAGAAATCATGAGTGACAAAAGTTTCTCTCAGGATTAATTTAAATTTATGTTCAGGTCTTCAGGATGAAAATGATATAATAAATTAATGATAGAATAAGTTCTGTTTTATAAGGTTTTAACTTTTTTTTTTAAGGTTTGGATTTGACTTATTTGGTATAAGGTTTGATTTGAAATTTTTAAAAAGTCCAGTATTTTTTAATGCTAATTAAAAAAATGTTTTGTAATAAAGTTTTTAAACAATTAGAAACTCACTTAAGTAGGTTAATAGATGGTGTAAATCAATAGACTCCGTATTTTATTTAACAGATCCATAAATATATAAATTCAAAATATTGTCGTAAGATTTTATTATACTAATATTATTATTTATTTAAATATGACAATTTGTGAGGTTTAAAATGAATCTTTTGGGACGCTAAGTATCCCAAAGTTCAATGGGTTACACGCTGCTTACTCGGTCTGAGTATTTTTTTTTCTTTCACAAGATTTAAATATAGATTTAGATTCTTGTCATTTGGACCAACATACCTTGATTAAAAGGTTTTTTAAATGACAACACACTCACTTAAGAATTGACTTAAGCTTGAAGTAAGTTATTAAGTTCTGACGAGGGATTTGACCTATTATTACTTAGTTTATATTGATAGTATTATAAAATAAAACCTTATACTTTAGTTTATATCAAATACCAAATTATTATAAAATAAAACGTTTTATGCACCTTGGTTTATATTGATATTATAAGTATAGAATAAAACCTTGTGCCTTCTGTTATCAAATTTCATTTTAAACTTGCATGCTGTTATGTTACTTTTTGAGTTGAAATTACAGTGTACAAATTTTACATTATCAATTAATTAAAAATTATTGCTAATATGACTTTTAAGATATTTATTATAAAAGTTAATAACATTTATCATAAGTAAAAATTTATAATAGGATGATACAGGAAAAATGTTCTACAATGTTAATTTATGTACTATTTACTCTATTTGTCATACGTATACATAAAAAAAATTCAAATTCATATAGTATTTTACATTTTTTGTAACTTATTTGTATTTTACAACAAGCAATGTAACTTTGTATTATTGTAAGATTAATCTGAAGTCGAATTACTTGAATGATTTTGATTTTGCTATTATTTTGCTAGATGATGGGGGGGTGTCTTCGGACGAAGATTTGAGCACCGGAGATGGTGATGCTCAAGATGGCCAATTAAAGGGTGAAGATCGTGAGCTCAAAGATAGGCTTTTACGTAAGTTTGGGAGTCACATCGGTACTTTGAAACTCGAGTTTTCAAAGAAGAAAAAGAAGGGTAAGCTTCCGAAGGAAGCAAGACAAACATTGCTTCAATGGTGGAATGTTCACTACAAATGGCCTTACCCTACGGTAAATACTTCAATTCTTGTGTTTTATTTTCCCCTGCAAATTGGTGAATCTAATTCTTATATATGTTATTGAGATATATTACGTACAACAATTTATATATCATTTTTTATTTGTGTTTATCTCTCTTCTATCAATATGACATGTAATAAAAATGTGATAGCCATGAAAAAAATGTACTAAAAAATTGTTGGATGAATTATTTTACAGATAATATTTTTTTTATATTATTAAACTTGTATTTTGTTTTACTTGATCATGTATAGGAAGCTGATAAGATTGAACTGGCTAAGTCAACAGGGCTAGACCAGAAGCAAATTAACAATTGGTTTATAAACCAAAGAAAACGACATTGGAAACCATCCGAGAATATGCAGTTTTCTATGATGGAAAATCTTAACGGACGGTTCCTTGCTGATGAATGAGGTGCATGTACATGATATTCTCAAATGTATATCCCGATTAATTATTGCTTGTATTTTTATTTTTTTTGTAAATTCTGAATTAAAAGCAGATTACTGACAGTAAAATGCTTATTACTTTCCCATGAAGGAAAAGGGAAATGATCATAATACTATTCTTGATAATAACCACTGACATTGTGAATGAACGCTTAATCTTTGGTTCAAAGTCCTACACCCATATTAGCTCATTGCTGTTGCATTAATTAATTTGTCACTTTGCATTTATCGGTGTATCAATAGATAGTTTTTGGTTAACTGGATTTTTGTGGATATCCATAAATATAGAGTAAATTATCCTCGTATCTTTTTGTGTTTTTTTTTTAAAATTGACCGATACTTTTTCTTTTTTTATCTATTAATATAATTAATTAACGTTAATTGAAATATATGAACAAATAAAATTTTTCTAACATCTTTGTTATACTCATTTTCTATGTTTTTCTCAAATTGTATCGGATGTTTTTTTTTCATTACTTTTATCTTTTTTCTGTTAATGTTAATTAATGTCTATTGAAATATGTCGTAATAATCTTTCTTTAATATTTCACTCTTATTGGATAGTTGTTAATAAAAGAAGATGTAGCTTTTGATTGAAATATTATATTAAACACTTAGTCATTAAAAATAAATATTTTAAAAAAAGAAGTTAAAAACACAAATGTAAGCAAATGATCATATTCAATCAATATGTGTACTAATAATATGGATTCAAGTCCAATTAGAAAAAAAATATAAATATAAAAAACAAAAATGTTAAAATATTTTTAGGTTAATGGTGTTATGTCTTTTATGAAGTTAAAAAGAAAAGATGAAAATATTTTAGACATAAACTTTCATGAGAAAAGTTATCTTCTCTTAAATCATTAAACGACATTTAGGAAGAAGGAAGTTGTAATGTGAATTAAATAATTAAGAGATTTTTTGTAAGTGAAAAAAAGAAAGATGTCTGATATAATAATAAAAAAAAGAAAATACGAATATAATTTACTCATATTAATATTGGTATTCTTTTAATGTTTGAAAAGCATATTATGCGTGAAAGCAATTTTATGTAGAAAAACATGAAAAATGTACCAAGAAAAGTATTAATACTTTTAAATGTTTATAAGTGGACCAGAAATTAAACTGCAAGGTTACTTTGCAGCAAGTCAATTATTGCATATGAAGTGATTCTCTAGACATACTGATTCTAATTAATGATGACTGACACGATTTGTTTTTTTTTTTTTTTAAATAATCGTACATTCATAAATTTTAGTCTAACTGTAAGAATCTGGTTTATATTCTGTAAAATTGCATCTAAACAAAATGTTATCTAATCCTATAAGTTTATTTTTTTTAGTGAAACAAACTCATTATATCATGAATCAGATAAATCAATACAAGAAGGATTGAAATCAAACATTTGTGGACAAACATAAGATCTCGATGCTCTAGCCAAGCTATGAGCAACTTGATTGGCTTGCTTACTTACAAACTGTATACTACAGTTATGAATATCAGAAATTTGTGTATTACAGATTTTTAAGATGCAACCCGCCTCAAAATTATCAAACTGTTGTGCCTTGAACGCATCAGAAATGGCCTTGCAATCTGTCTCTATAACAATGTTTCCCAACTGCTGTTCTTTAATCCCATTAAGAGCAAAAAGGAAAGCCACAGCTTCAGCCTCTTGTGGAGTTGGTTGACCATGGAACCAAGAAGTTGCAGCAACAGCAAACATACCTTCTTCTTCATGGATACAAGCAGCAACACCAAACTTGTTTTCTTCATGGAAAAGAACAGCGTCAATATTACACTTCATGTAGTTTATGGGTGGCTTCGACCACTTTGAGTTGCGGTGGGGAGAATGAGATGTAGCTGTATTTGGCCTTTTATGTTGAGTCTTCCATTCTTGAAGATGTTTGAAAACTTGCTGCAAGGACAATCCGACAGGCTTTGAAACTCCTTCCCAAAGCTTCTCGTTCCTTCTACGCCATAAGCACCAAAGTACAGTAACGATTTCCTCCACTTTGCTGGTACTGAACTTTCCCAGTATGTAGAAAATAATACTATGCATGTCTTCCAAAGAATCAAATGCATGTTGAAGGGTATGCCACAAAGAAGCTTCCATCCACACTTGTTGAACGTGAGTACATCCTAGAATAAAATGTCAATCATTTTCAATACAGCTGTCACAGTGTGGGCATGTGATTGGGCATTGAACACCCTTTGTGGACAACCTCTGCCTAGTTGGGAAACATCCTCTAGCTATTCTCCATATAAAAACTTTCATTTTTGCAGGGATATTCAGATTCCATATAGCCATCCAATTTTTGCAGCATCATTTTGAGTAAAAATATTATGAATAAGTGCAACACTCCATGAATTCAAAATGGGATCCAATAAGTCACTTACTGTCATATTTTCTAGACCCGTAGGAAGAGCTGTTTGGGCATATAACTGTCTTTAGAACAAATTCATGGATCTTTTCAAATGGTTATTGACTTTCTGATGTGATCTTTATTAGGAGCAGATCACTTGATACAGGTAACAGAGTTTTGAGTTGACGTCATTTCCAGATAGGGAAGATAAGTCAGAATAGAGGCCACAAGGATTACCTTGATAAGTCCGAAGTTGGTTCAGCGAGGAATCCAAAGAGAAATTCTCACAAAATTTTATTAAATGCCAAAAGTGCTTCTATTTAAAATGAAATCCATACATAAAAAAAATAAAAATAGACATGGGCCTTCAAATCAGTTTGAACCAAAATTATAACGAAAAATAATTATAAATAAATAAAAGAAACATATTTGGCCTGGGCCTTCAAATTAGTCTGAGCCTTCAGCAATAACTAATATTCTTAGTAATGCCTCGGTCTTCATCATTTTCCACTTGAACCTTGTTAAGTATGTCTGCTACCATTTGTTGAAGGGTATCCACTGACTGCTTGGTCTTACTCCTGATCATAGGTCCCTGTATTTGGACAGTTTTAGGATTCTCATCGCTTTCCATCACCAAGTCTCCATCTACTACCTTCTTTGACCACCACTCGTGAAGTGTGGATGCCACGCCATGTATAGCTTGAGTTATGTCCAACAGATGAACCCAAGAAAATCTCCTCTTGGAAAATATTTAGCTTTGTAAACTCGAGTAACCATAGTATCTTGGTCAGAAACAAATTTTCAACCTTGCTTCCATAACATAGTCATATTAAAAGCAAAAAGATAGCAAATCCCCATACTCCATGTTCCTTCCTCATTGCTAATCGATCCTAGTTAATCCAATTTATTCTATTGCTTGTAGCTTTATTAGATTCCCACCAAAAAGAGTTCATCATAGTCTGCATCTCATCCTGAAGAGAGGAAGGTAGAAAAAAAACACTCATACAATAGGAAGGAATTGCATGGGCTACTACGTTGATAAGGATGTCCCGACTAGCTTTTGAAAGGTGTTTCCCTATCCAATTGTGAATTTTCTTCCAAATTTTATCTCTCGAAGTGCCAAAGATTGATTTCTTTCTTCTCCTTATCATGGATGGCATACCAAGGTATTATCTTGTGCCTAAACATCCTGAAACTCCTAACCTTGTTGCAATGTGTTGCTTGAGTTGGTGAGATGTATTTATGCTGAAAAAGATTTCTAATTTCTACAAATTTATTGAAAGTCCTGATGTTGCTTCAAAAACACCAAGAATGGAGTGTAATGTATCAGCTTCCTTCTTAACTGTCTTGCAAAATAGAAAATAGTCGTCAACAAAAAATAAGTGCGTGACGAAAGGAGCTTCTCTACACACTTTGATATGATGTAACTTGTAACACCCCGACGAATCACACCAGAAAGAGAGGGATCCAAAGGATGTGCAGGTATGGGACTGTATAATTGATGATTATTTAAAGGAATTAATTGGTACTACATATACCAACATGATGCATCTACTTTTCGGTAGTCTATCACTTAAGAATTTCATAGTTAAGCGTGCTTAACTTGGAGAAGTTATGAGTTGGGTGACCTTCTGGGAAGTTTCTTAGAAAGTGTGAGTGGGGATAAAGCACACTAAAAAGTTTTGTGTTCGTATGTAGGGATAGTCAATGATCTTGAGAGCAGTCGAGTGGTGTTAGACCTAGTTGTCGAGGTCTTGCAAAAGGCTACCTATGAAGGGTTTTGACCAGTGGAGGGTCTTGATCAACAAGAATGTTGAGTGAAGTGTCACTATGTGAAATGTCATAGTATGAGAGTCTTCGATAAATCGATAATCAAGGGTGTTACACAACTCTCCTTTTTCTCTCAATTTTTAGAAGTGTAATAAGACCCTCCATGCAAAGAACAAAAAGATAGGATGATAGTGGATCATCTTATCTAAGTCTTGTCACTCGGTCGACAAGTCTCACCCCGTCTTCATTTACCTCCATTTACAATAACATTGAAGTTCATTGTTTCCACACACATCCTCATTTAGTTTATCCATTCAGCATTAAAACCCATCTTCAGAAGAATAACACTAAGATATCTCCAATCAACCTTATCAAAGGCTTTACTTATATCAATCTTTAAAGTAAATTCACCCACTTTACCTTTCACTTTGCTTTTCATGTGATGAATAATTTCAATAGCCACTAACACATTATCAAGAATAGAGCACATTATCAAGAATAGAGCGTCCTTCAACGAAAGAAGATTGCTCTTGAGAAGTACATTTTGACAACACTTTCCTTAACCTGTTGGCAAGAACTTTTGATATAATCTTATATAGAACATTACACAAGATGGGTCTCAAATCCCTCATAATGATCGGAACATCAATTTTTGGAAAAAGGAAAATATTTGTAGAATTAAGATTTGCTAGAAAAAAACCTTGATTCAACCCAGCAACACTATTAAGATATATTTCATCTCCTAGCAAGTCCCAATTTTTTTGTAAAAAGCGGGATTAATTCCATCAGGGTCGGGGACTTATCCAAATGCATGTGAAAAATGACATCTCGAAATTTTGTTTTCTCAAAAGGAGCAAGTAATAAAGCATTATCATCATCAGAAATATTCCTTTGAACGAGTCCAAAAGTGCCATTAATATCAACATCATTTTTGGAATAAAGTTGTTGAAAATAACTCTTGGCTAAACAACATAAATCACCTTGGTTTGAGAACCCAACCCCATTTTCTGAATGATATCTAGCTAAGCTCTTCAAGCCGAGCCTTGCACTGTTTGATAGCATTCATGAATCTTGCATGTATACGTTGACCCCAAGTAAGAAGGCCATCTGAACACGTGTGCAACTTAGAGAGGATATCACTAGTGGCATTTTGAGTCCAGCAATAATGAACTAACATATCAAGCTCCTGCTCCTTTAACCATCTGTTTCCAAAACGAAAATTTATTTTTCTTTATAGGCTTCTTTTTTAAAAAAGGGAAAAAAATTATAGGAGACCGGGCTGAAATTCCAGCAACACCATTCATAAGGCTATGATGAGGCAAAACATCAATCCAATCTTGTCTTGCAAGGGCTCTATCAAGCCTCTCTTCCACCTTGTTAATAGTGCTTTGCTCTTCCATCAAGTGAAGGGATAACCTTGGATGGGAATGTCAATGAGATTTGCATCTTTGAAATTGCATCTCGAAAGCCCCTCAAGAGCCAAAAAGGGTGATCACACACATCCCTTTTTATCATCAATAGAGAGAATGTCATTAAAATCTCTCATGATGCACCATGGGAGAGAGTTATCAACAGCTAAGGTTCGCAGTAAATCCCAGGAATCTTTTCTTCCATTTCTCACCATAAAATCTGGTGAAACGCCAAACATGTTTATCAGGGAAGTGGATCTCCATATTAATGAAATTTTGTGAAAATTTCAAGAGACGACACAAAAAAGATTTATCCAAAGCACAACTATTATCCCACTTCTTCCTACATAATCAACAGAGAAACAATAATCGAAATTCACCTTTATTTTTATTTCCTCAATTCTTTTCACATGAAGTAAGAATTAATGTCTCCTATGAGACATACATGTAATTTATGTAGGATGAATAAATAATTAATAATTAAAGATTAAATTATAATTAGATCAAATAGAAAAAGTATTTAGAGATAATTATTAATTGATGGAAATAGTGGATATAAAGCGATGAATACCTACTAATATAAAATAAGAACTTATTTATTATTTATGAAAATAATATATTTTAAGATCCTATTGGTTTTTTATAATTGTTAATCTAAGAAATTTTTAAGTTATAAAATTAATGATTTTCTAAAAATAATTTATTTTCTTTCAATGTATGAACTTTAATTATAAAATTTAGGGATTTTATTTTTTGCTTGCAATATATTCTTTTTCCCAATATGTTGAATTTTATTTTTCCGAAACAATTCATATTGTGTGGAAAAGGTGTTTTAATTTGAATGGAACGAAAGAATAGCAGAAACATCATTACGGCAACGATGGGTTCAACTACTGTGCAAATAAGGACGTCAATAATAATATTTTATTATTGTTGAATTTTTGTTCCAACTTCAAAGGAGCTTATTAACCGTGAAGGTTTTGGAACCATTTCCTTCTTCAAAATATAGGAAATCTCTAGAAAGGATAAGCTGCAGAGACATTTAGGCCTTTTGATAAACTTGCAAATTGCAATTCGTGGATGGCAATTATGTTTCACCTTTTTTAATGGACAATTATAATAATAAAACATGAGATGTTGGAATGCTTTTCATGGACATTATAACAGTAATTTGCAACAAATAAGTTATGGATCTGTAGGTTGTCCAATTCTTTTGAACCTTATGTGTGTGATATTTTGGAATGCTTTTCGAAACAAGAAAAGAAGAAGGCAGTGCAGAGATGCTTGATTGGAAATATTTAGCATATTTTAATGCACAAAAACAAGAATGTAGAGATGCTTGATTGGAACGTCTTTGAATGCAAAAAAAAATAAAATGTGAATATTATTTTATGGTCCGAAATAAAAAAACAAGAATGCTACGAATTGTTAGTGACAGAAAGCATGTATTAAGTGTATGAAGGATTTGTTAGTTATTAAAGTGGTCAAATCTATAAGATTGTTTAATTCCAAATTAATGATTATTTTAATTACTCATAGAATAATAAATGCTAAATTATATGATTATTGGTTTATAGATAATTGAAATTCATTATTATAAGACATTTATGGATTGTCAAAAGGATGATTAATTATTCTTATAATCAATGAATATAATTATAGATAATTTATGTGACCATTAGTTTATTTATATACCCAAAGGTAACAAGTAGTACTAATTGGTGCATACTTAATTGCCAAATAATGTTAAAAGTTTTATTAGCATCATTGTGTTGTATGTTATGTGTTGGTATATCATCTAATGGAGAACATCAATATACATTGATTGTTATATGAATGAATTATATGTATTATATGTGTTTTATGTCTCAAAACACTTATATGAGTTTCATTATACAAATTACCTATTCCTAATTAATTGAATTCTCATGTATTATCTGTGTCAATTTTTAATGAGTTTAACTTCTTTGATTGGAATGGGCAAGTCCAATTTTATTTCGGTGTTTTGGATCTTAATCTTGCTATATTGGAAGAGAAGTCTGCTACTATTACTGATGCTAGTAGCAATGAAGAGAAAACTCATTATAAAGCTTGGAAAATATATAACAAACTCAGCCTAATATTCATGAGAATGAATGTTGTAGACAGTATTAAGATAATTCTCCCTAAGACCGATAGTGCTAAAGAGTTTATGAGATTAGTGGGAGAGTGCTCTCAAATAGCTGATAAGTCTCTTGTTGGGATATTAATGAGTACATTGACCACTATGAAGTTTGATGATTCACATACTATGCATGAACATGTCATTGAGATAATAAACATTGCAGTAAGACTTAAGACCTTGGGAATGACTGTGAATGAGAACTTCCTTGTTTAGTTTATTTTGAACTAATTACCGTCTGAGTATGACCCATTCCAAATGAGCTATAATACCATGAAAGATAAATGGAATGTGTATGAATTGCACACTATGTTAGTTCAAAAAGAAACAAGACTTAAGAATTAAGGAAGTCGTTCAGTCCATTATGTAAACCACCAAGAGAATCAAGGAGCTGGAAAGAAATTTGTGAAGAAGTATGATAAAGGCAAAGGGCCATTAAAGATCAATGACGATCCTGTGCAAATCCAGAAGAAGGTATTAAAAGACAATAATTGCCATTTTATGGGAAATCTGGACACTTCTAGAAGGATTACCTAAAGTGTAAGTCTTAGTTCGAAAAGAAAGGTGAGTTTAATGCTCATGTATGTTTTGAATCAAACTTAATTGAAGTTCCCCATTATACATGATGGATTGATTTTGAATGTATGACTCATGTTCCTAATACTATGCTGGGATTCCTTGCAATCCAAACCATAAGCCCAAATGGAAGTTCATCTTCATCATAGGGAATAAAGTGAAAACTCCAGTGGAAGTAGACGAGACTTATCGTTTATAACTTAACACTGGACATCATGTAGATTTACAAGAAACTAGTTTATCTAAGAATTTAGTTTCATTATCTAAACTTGATGTTATTGAATACTCTTTTAATTTTGGCAATGAATGTTTCAGTTTATTTAAGTATAATCATCTCATTGGTATTGGTGTTCTTTGGGATGGTTTATATAAATTGAAATTAGATGGTTTGTATGCTAAAACCGTTTTAACTCTGCATCATAATATTGACACTAAACGTAGTTTAGTGAATGAATGATTTGCTTTCTTTTGGTATAAACATTTAGGTCACATCAGTAGAGAAAGGATGAAAAGATAAATAAATAATGAAAATCTTCATTATCTAGATTTTACGGATCTAAATATTTGTGTGAATTGTATTAAGGGAAAATAAACAAAACATACAAAGAAAAGAGCTACAAGAAGCACTTAGCTTCTTGAAATTGTGCATACTGATATTTATGGGTCTTTTGATGTTAATTTTTTCGAAAAAGAAAGATACTTTATCACCTTTATTGATGATTATTCACCTTATGGTTATGTCTACTTACTGCATGAGAAATCTTAGGCAATAGATGCCTAAAAAATTTACTTGAATGAAGTAGAAAGATAATTAGACAGAAAGATGAAAATTGTTATGTCTGATAAAGGTAGTGAGTATTATGGAAGATATGATGAAACTAAGCAACACCCATATCCATTTGCTAAACTCCTTCAGAAACGTGACATTTGTTCACAATACACAATGTCTGGTACATCACAACAAAATGATGTATCAGAAAGGTGTAATAGAACTTCAATGGATATGATTAGGAGTATGTTAAACAATTCAACTTTACTCATACCTTTCTGGATGTATGCCTTGAAAACTACCATGTATTTGTATTAGAGTATTGTTAACAGGTTTTGTCTTGAATAAAGATATTATGTTAGACCACTTATGTACTCCTAACTAATGACATATTAAGGATAAAATTAATTTGTAGTATACGAAATAGACTATGTCGATTAAGTGATTTACAACCATCATGACTCGAATTGGTCCTTATTCTTAATAATGAAATTATGATGCACCCAATGTATAAAACAATTTAGTCATTTTAATACGCATTATATTAATTTAATCTATTTATTTATTTAGTTCATAATGTTTGGTAATGTCACATAAGACAAGTGGGAGAACGTTAGAATTAATGTTTCATGTGACAGAGATGCAACTTATGTAGGGACAAATAAATAAATAATTAATCATTAAGGACTAAATTGTAATTGAGTTGAATATGAGAAATTTTTAAAAATAACTGTTACTTGATAGGAATAGTAGATATAAAGGGGTGAATACCCACTAACGTAAAACAAGGTCTTATTCTTGAGAGAAAAGTCTTCTCTCTAGTCCCTAATTATCATGAACATAGAGAGACAAAAATAATAGTCAAAGAAGCGAATACTAAATATACATTAAAAATTTATTATGTAAATTTACATATACATTAAATATATATTAGAAATTTTAGTGTTATATATAAAAACATTAATTATTTTATAACATAATTGGCCTATTAACTTAGTTGGTTAGAATATCGTATTAATAACCTAAAAGTCATATATCTAAATCTTGCATAAGTCTATACGAATATGTAAATTTGTCAGGGATAATTTTAAAAATAATGAAAAATATTGAGTATACAAAGAAAAATATTAAATATACAAAACAATTGCCAAAAGATGGGGGGTGATGCTCGGTGCACTGTTACACCTAAATTCACTCAAAGATTGGTAATTTAACCCGATCCATAGGCTGATGGATCGGCCCACGAAGTTGGCATGTCAACGTGTTCGGTAACACAACACATCACACGTGTGGGGGCGTACGTGCGAAAAGATGGATATAAAGAATCGATGTGGAAAGCGCAGAACATGCCACATGGCGATGACGTTTGTTCCTTCTTCAACTTCTTCCACTTTCCGACCAACGTTGATTCGCTGCGCCAGCGCCAATGAGCGGCAGGCGCTGTTTAGCCGCATTGCTCCTGTCTATGATAACGTGAGCCACTATTAATCGCTTTCTGCTTTTCGGCAATGGTCTCTTGATAACTTACGCCGTTTCTGTGTGTTTGGACAGCTGAATGATTTGCTGAGCCTTGGGCAACACCGGATTTGGAAGAGAATGGCAGTGTCCTGGACTGGGTATGCTATTGCTATCCACATTTTCATTCTCTTCAAAATATCATTTTGATTTCTTAATTTCATGTAGAGCGAAAATGGGAGACTGTGTGTTGGATGTTTGCTGTGGAAGTGGGGACTTATCCTTTCTCTTGTCCGACAAAGTTGGCTCTCATGGCAAGGTTCTCTACCAATTTTTTTTATTTTTAAAATGCATATTTTTTAGGTCATTTGATCTTTATTTTATTTTATTTTTTTAGTTCAATCTAATACTTTATCTTTTAAAAATTTTATTTTAATCTTTTATCTTATTTATTTTATTCAAAATAATCCATTATCTTTTAAAAAATTCACTTTCATCATTTATCTTTAAAAGTTTCAAATATCCTTTAAAAATTTGAATATATTCAAAATATCAATTATCTCAAGAAGAACAAAGTTGAATATATTTAAATATCTTTAAAAGTTTAAAATATCCTTTAACAATTTGAATATATTTAAAATAATCAATTATCTTAGGAAGGAAAAAGTTAAATATATTTAAATAATTGAAAGAATATTTTGAACCTTTTAAATAAAATAAAGTATAAAAGTGAACTTTTTCAGTAAAAAACCTTTTAAATATGTAAAAAAATCTAAGTAAACTTTTTAACATATACAATATCATTTTGAACAAAATAAATAGATAAAAATGATCATTTAACCTAGTTTTTACGTAATAATTAAGTTAAAAGTCATCCATATTTGTAATTAATTTACACCGTAAAAAGACTGACAGTTCATATTTTATTGTTATTGTTATGAGTTTAATTATCTTGCATTGTGTCAATCAATCGGAATAACCTTTGAGATGACATTGAAGGTAGTTATTATATGAGTTTAATGAATACGACACTGAGAGTAAACTATCAATTAATCATATTGATATTACTTTTAAGATATTTATTTACTTATTGTATAGGTTTAATTGAATTAAATGGTAGTATCATATTTTAAGTATAGAGAGTAAAAGGAGTTTTTTTTAATAAGTAAAGGGATTGAATCAGTAATTAAACCTATTATAAAAATCTAATTAAACATGTGGTTTGTGATTAGATAATAATGGAAAACTACTTTATCTATGTAGACAATTTATTCTATTCTAAAAGTTAAGGAACTTATTTCACACTGTAATCTGTTGGTAAATTTAAATTAAATTCTACTATTATACAGCGATTGTAGTGAAAGTATGGTTGTGCAAATGTTTTTGGGTGTAGGTGATTGGTCTTGATTTCTCGAAGGATCAGCTATCCTTTGCCTTATCTCGGCAGCAATCACTTTCAAAGAATTGCTTCATGAATATCGAGTGAGCATGGGTAAATTTTGCAGTATGCAGACATTAGATTATAGCCTGGAGATTTATATATATATATATATATATATATATATATATATATATATATATATATATATATATATATATATATATAACTCTTTGTCCACATTTGATCCTTCAACTTTTTATTTGTCTTGTATAAGCTAGTGGAGATCTTTTTTGATTGTGTTGTATCTTAGTATCATTGGTGATATGGGAAGGTAATAATGGTTTGTTGCAACATAGGTGGGTTGAAGGTGATGCTCTTGACTTGCCATTTTCTGATGGTTGGTTTGATGCTATCACTATGGGCTATGGTCTTCGAAATGTGGTTGATAAGCAAAAGGCCATGCAGGAAATTTTCCGCGTCCTAAAAACTGGTAGGTTTTGTATCTCAACCCATTAATATACCGATTGATGTTTATATATATTTGACGCATCCTATGGTTTAATTTGCTTTCTAGGCTCTACAGTATCTATCCTGGATTTTAATAAAAGCAATGAGTTGCTAACTTCTGCAGTTACGGTATATCTCAGCCTTACTAGTTGCTTTATATGATATATAAAAACAATAATTGGCACAGCAATGCTCCATTTTGAATAAGTATAGTCACCCTTTTGACCTTCTTAGTAAATTGGAAGGCTTGGCTTGAGGTTGAAAATCAAGATATGTGAAAGGAAAATAAATTTATTCTTTTCAGCAATGCCTTTGAGTTCATCAGTTTGACAGGACTGATGTAATCATTTACAGTCCACTTTTGTAAATGAATATTATCATATCATCATATATTCTACATTTTTTTTCTTATAAATTTGCTGTTGTAACTTCAATTTTTTGGATGCACTGAATGTAATCCCCACCTATTTACTTATGCTAGGAATGGATGATTGACAATATTGTTGTCCCTGTTGCCACTGGTTATGGTCTTTCAGAGGAATACAGATACCTCAAAAGTTCAATAAGAGAATTTTTAACAGGTTTGTTTTCAAGTGAAAGATTTTATCAGATCAAGCTTTTAATTCAACACACTTAATTATATTTTTATTAAGTTATTCTATAGAATTATTTAATTGTGTCCTCTCACCTGTCTTCTCCGTACCTTAGATATATTTAGGAAATTACTGTATACATGATATATTCTCTCTGCTATAGAATGACAGGAGTGTGGCTATGTGACTTGGCTCTTTGGTGGTATGACTTGCCTTGCCTTTGTTTCTGCTAGTCTAATATAGGTTGGGGGGTTGGGGTAGGAATGAGTCAGGTCTGGTTATGCTTTACCTTAAAAACCTGCCATGGTTCCTAAAATATAAGGTTTGAGCTTGACTTATTTACTTGATATTAATTGTTGAGTAAATTCCTGAGCTTTTAATCTTTTCTTACAATAACCCCCCTTAATTTTTGAAAAATATACATTAACATCCCTTTATACAAAATACAAATGGCAGGAACAAATTACCTCCATTGATGGTAGAACTTTGTCATCATTGATTCCCTAATTTAAGAATACTCCTGTGATGCAGGGAAGGAGTTGGAGAAACTTGCCTTGGGAGTTGGATTTTCTGCTGCTCGACATTATGAGATTGGTGGAGGCCTCATGGGGTGTTTGGTAGCTAAGCGTTAGATGGGATTTACGGATTTATCTTTTCTATGAACAGGTTTCCCCCCCATGTGGACTGTATTCTGGTTTGTAAAAACATAAAATCTGTTGTTAATCCATGTTCATTACTATTATTTAACAGTAGTTGAGCTATTACCCAGCATTTTGTTGTTAATTTTATTTGATAAATGTTGAAATGCTCCAGTCATGTTTTCATTTTACTTCATTTGATTTTTCTCAAATGTTGGTTCTATCGTGATTGATAAATTATAAACTGCTATATTTCAGTGCATTATCATTCAAAGCCCCTTGTTCCTCTTGATAACGTTCCTAGTGTGCTAGTGCTTAATCATTTTGTCTCATTGGAATTGGACTCTGTTGGAGGATTGTCACAGTTAAGCTCTAAGGGTCACCATTGGATACTGAAATGACTTTTGCTTGAGCGAGAGACTACTATGTGGAAGGGACTCACACTTGAGGAGGAGATTATTGAAATATAAGTATGTGGTGAAGTCTTACATTGAGTACGAATGTGAATATTGAACACCATATAAGTGAGGACAAGACCCATAAACTTGAATCTTAAGGTTTTGGGTTAAAGTGTGGTGTCAAATTCACTTATGTGATTGCTCACGGTTAATTGGTGCCAATCTGTCCGGTGTTTACTCTCAGATTTTCCAAACAGACTCATTAAGGAGCAAAAATATTAAAAACTTATAATTTTTGCTTTATGTTTCCCCATTGAAAATTATTCTTTGCAAATGAAACAATAGTTGTATCCAAACATAATATTTATGAGTTGTTACATATATCAAATTAATCTAAAGTTGTATAATAATGTTAATCATGGAACTATACAGTATGCATTGTTTGCTTCCCATAACCGTATGGGACATTTGGCTTAAAAGCTTCCCTTGTCTGAAGTATGTATTTAAATAGCAAAGGATCGGATGCTTTGTTAGCAACCTTTTAAGTACAATAGGTCTGAGGCAGACCAAGTTATTTGCCAATCACAAGCTGTGCTGCAGACATGCTGTGTGTAGAGATTTTCTCTGCATTCTCATGGTCACCTGGGATAAAAAGAGCTATGGGACATAGTGGCAATTGAATCAGGTGCAGTAAGAGGATAAAATGGGTCACCACTTGTGTCATGAAGTTCCATGGTACTCTCATCTAGGAAGGGTGGATTAGAGGGAGCATCCAGATGCTCCTCCTTCTTTGTTAGCATCTGTAGTGCCTTTGACATGCTTGGTCGTAAAGAAGGGACCTCTTGGGTGCATAGAAGTCCTATGTGAACCACTCTTATAATCTCATCCTTAACGTTAACATTGCTATTGTGGTCTTCCTGCAAGTCTAGATTTGGATCAAATAATTGTTCAGATGTCCCTGCCTGAAAATGCTTCCATGCCTGATGTTATCCGAATATATCGTTTAAAAGAAAGAACAGAATTGTTTTGTTAGTAATTTATCTTGTCTTAACCACAATCAATGAACAGTTGAACAACTATCAGAACAAAACAAGGGGAATCTGCAACTGACCACTGTAACTAAGCTGTCTGAATATTCTGATGCTTTGCTCCTGTTGTTCTGTCTAGCAGTGACTATCTCTAGCAGCAACACTCCAAAACTATATACGTCTGCCTTTTCTGTTAATTGACCATGAGCTAGATATTCAGGAGCCATATACCCCCTGCAAGTCCAAGAGTAAATGGTTACTTCAGATGTACTACACTGTGGTTTCCTGCAATAGCATCTGGTTCTTTGCCTCCTACTGTGATTTGTTCAAAAGTCTGTTACGATTTATGAAAAGATACTTACAAAGTTCCTGCAATAGCTGTACTTATGTGGCTCTGGTCCTCTTGAAAGGACCTGGCCAAACCAAAATCTGCAATTTTAGCACGAAGCTTTGCATCCAATAAGATGTTGCTGGCTTTTATATCTCTGTGAATTATTCTTGTTTTGGAGTTCTCATGTAGATAAACCAATCCTTCAGCTGTCCCGATGATAATTTCATATCTATTTTCCCAGTTCAATTCTTTGCCCTTGTTTTTATCTTCCATGTATAAATTGAGAAATATTATATTTAGTTCACATTATGATGAATTGATAATCACTTTTAGTGACCCAAATGAGGTGTTATAGGTGAAAAGGGTAGTCAAGCGTACTGCATCAGTTCAGTAATTACCAAAAATGTAGCGGTCAAGACTTCGGTTGGGTAGAAATTCATATACAAGCAGGCTTTCAGGTCCTGAACAACTGCATCCTAACAGTCTGACTAGATTCTTGTGCTCCACGCTACTAATTATGTTGACTTCATTGTAGAAATCTGCTGCTCTATGTCTGTTGTTGAAAAATAATCTCTTCACAGCAATCTCTCTTCCATCAGCTAGAACTCCCTGCAATAGCAAATTGTAAGACTGCTTTGATGTGTAAAATGATAGAAATGTAGGTCTTCAGAGAAGAGAGCTACTTTATAAACTGTTCCAAATCCTCCTTGCCCTAACTTGTTATTCTCATGAAAAGATTCAGTGGCCTTGTCCAATGTAGAGTACTTGAAGTTTAAGTTATTGTTCTGAAGTGTTTTTGCCAACTTTTTTGCATCATTTGAACCTGAAAACCAGAATGAAGATTTAGATCAGTATATCAGTATATCCTTAATGTTGTTGTGCTGTATCTCGTGATGGTTCCTCAATTTCTTTAAAGGACAAGGTGAAGCTCTTCAAAAGATAAAAGAGTTCATATACAATATTTATGATTCTGAGGACAGGGACTATCATATAAATATGCAACAGAAACAACCAATGTTTGGTGGTCTAAGTGGCAAGGTACTCAGTAAAGCAAGGTTTTAAGGTTTGAATTTTTTGAATGAAGAAAATAAGCACTGACAAAGCCTTGTCTCAAGTAAGTTCACTTGGCTCAAATTGCATTGTTTTGACTCAGATTGGCTTTTCGATCAAACTAAAAATTTGCTGGTAGACATCATTGGTTTCTGATTTTTACTATGGGGGGAATGAAGGAGATATTCTAGGTTTCTAAATCTCATAAGCTAAGAGTTAGGTTATTAGATAAGACAATTACCTCTTCGTTTCTTTTGAATGTATCTTTGTTTCCATATATAAACTCCAATAGTTACTCCAACCACCAAAACAGTCACCGAACTGACTACTGCAATCACTATCACTACCACATTACCTGCACAAGTCATCAAGATGAACTATACTCAAGATTTACCTCTACTATTAAATTGTTTTCAATGCAGCATTCTGCATCCTAGCATAATTTGACAGTCAGCTATAAAGTGCGAAACAAACTGCAATTCATTTACCTCTTGAACTCCCATTTTCCTGCTCTTTGTTAAGAAAATCTGTGTCTGAGTACCTCATGAAACACCCGGTGTTCAGCGCTCGCCCTTCTGGCCAAGGCAAGCATCCCAATATGGAAGAGGATGCATTCTCAAGACATGCTTTGCAAGAGCTTTTGTCCAAAGTCCTCCAACAATCGGCCAGAACATAAGCAGATTGGTTAGTTGTTCCTGCTACAGCAACATTCCCTTTGGCATATCCTTTGTTGTTAGGTGCATCTTGAACTGCTCTCAAAACTGCCTGCATTGCCGCTGCGTGAAAACTTGAGTTCTTCCTTGTTGTGTTCCCACATACAGCTCTGTCTCCCGGTCCCGTATACTCATTAAAGAAACTATAATTCTCAGCTCTCATGAAGCAACCGTCAAGGAAAATGCGACCAGAATTATAAGGGAAGCACTGAGGAAGAACCGTGCGTGCCTCAGCATAGCATAATACACAGTCAAGTAATGAAAGATCTCCATAACACTGGGCAAGGCCATAGTTAGTATCGGGTCCAGTCCCTACAATTGCGGTGCCAAAGCCAGTTTTGCGCATCTCATCACTGATCTTCTCCATAGTTGCAACAAAATTTGGAACAAAGATAGTAGTGTTGTGCTCTAGTTCATGGCCACATGTTATTAGGACTGTCTTGGCCCTTGGTTCTGCTATTATAGTCTTCGATAGTAGTAGTAACTTGATGAGAAGGAAAAAGTTGCATTGAAAAGAGATGAGAGAGACTAGTTTCTTCATTTTTGGGACGATCCAATCTAAATCACCTTCTCTGGTAGGCTATTCACAAGGAACTGTGGAAAAAAAGGAGGGTTTAGACTTTATAATCATTTGGATAGCTATGTCTGATAAAAAAAAGTCATTCCAATTTCCATGGTTGAGTTTTGTTAGTGAATCAAAAACAAGTAGGAAGGTTGTCTATTTGGTACAACTGCTTGTTATGCTTAAACTAAAATGGTCACATGTTTCAACTTAAGCTACCTTGTGAGGTAATAATACAGTAATACCTATTGTTGGAGACCACCATTATAGCTCAAATCTCATGTCATGTGATGTGAGATTCAATTCAAAAACTTTTCTGTTCCTGAGAAGAAAGGCAAGTTGAAGACAAAGAGGGGCTTCTAGCAGAAAAAATATTCCTAAAGTAGCCTCTAACGTGTGAAGGGAAAAGGGAAGAAACGCAAGTCGGTACTCACCTTTTTTGTTGCCATCCTTGAAGTCTTAGAATGAAAGAAAGTACTTTTGCTTTGGCGATCATTATTAGAAAGGTAGACTTGGGTTCTTTTCCCTTGTCTATTAATACAGCAGTAAAAAAAAAACTCTAGTCTTAAACTTGCTCACACTTACATGACGTATGAGACTATCTATGAGTGATGCTGAAAAATATTAAGTATTTGATCAAGTGTCTAAAAATTGAGGTGTAGAATAGAAGCCACCCCTCTCCAGACCCACTTGGATTAATAACCATCAACGCTCCATGCTCCCGATTAGTGATGTCTACATCAGTTGTTAATAGTGTATCAAATAGCAAGTGTAATCATGTTATTTTGCTTAAAAAGGTAAGATATCATTGAATTACCTAAGTAACACACTGTTAACCACTAACTTATCATTATCACCCGGTGACAAAGGTAGTGAGAGAAATAAAATTGTTCAAATAATTTGGAGGTGGTGAAAGACATAAGTAGAGTATAGAAATGAGGAAGAGGTTAAAGAAGATGGAAATAGAAGAAAAAAGAAAGAAAAAATATATTAGTTATTTATGTTTTTTTTTTAATTTTTAAGACACCTGTTTACATAATAATCTTCCAAACTCAATAGATTTTGAAGAAAAAATTGATTGTAGAAAAAAAGCAAGAGAATAAAGCATGAACTCTAACCTCTTTAATATGAAGTTTTATAAGTTTCTTCACAATAATTAAAAAACATATTAATTCAAAATGTATAATTATCGTTAATAAAATTATTGTAAAATAGTCAAATATGTATTTTAATAAAATAGGAAAAATACTAATGTTACATTGGTGTAAGTAGTACTAAGATCTTGTGTTCGAATAAAAAAATATGATTAAAAAATAAATTCTATTAAAGGTGAATGAGTTAATAATTTTATGAAGATTAATTATCAAATATTTCACATGTACAACATGTTGAAAAACAGAAACTGGGAAACTGTGTGTGTGAGATTTCCCTTTCTATTTTTGTTTGCTAATGAAAATAAAAGCTTCTATAGAAAAAAGTCAGCATTGGAATAAAAACCTTTCCCCACAAGAAAACCTACCTCATTTATTATCCAAGAAAACAGGCCCCACACGTGCCAACAACCCTCTCATTTCTTCGCCAAAGGAACCAAACCAGTGATCAAAACACACGGTTTCAAGAAAGAAAAACAACAAACAAGACTGATCAAGGTAATAATAATAAACCAATAACAACGCTTGTGCATGTTTTACGATATATCAACACGAGGCAAATATATATCAAACGTGGGAAGGGAGTTTTGGAGAAAGTTCTTACATGTTACATGTGATTTGCTCTGCATAGAAGAAGAAGAACTGGGAAATGGGAATTGAATTGAATTGAAGTTAGTTTTGTGAGAGAATGGAGATATGGATGGGAATGGGGAGGTGAAGATTGATTTTATTGGGAGATAATAAGTCAATGAAGTTTGAGACAAAAACTCATGTAAACGAGTCAAGCACGAATAATATGGTATAGTAGGGTCGCAACAACTTGCTGGTTGACACTTTGAAAATTTTGAAGTGTTTTGCTTCCCTGCTTAGAATTCAATTCGTTGAAAAACAGACAGTGTGTGACGTGAGTGCAGTGCAGTGTAGCTACGTGGTAACATCGTACTACCTTTGTTTGAATCACTGCCCAGTTTCCAAGACATGAATATCCTCAACAATTACTCGTATTCGTAAATATAAATATAATTGTATTTATAGACTATAAAGAGAAAAATCCATAAGGTTGGTACATTTGATGTAAGATCTCCAAAAAAATCCGTATTTGATTAAAAATTTATTTGATTCAATTATGATTAATATTACAAACAAGATTAATTTTTATCCAGCGAGTTAAGAAATACATGTCGTTATCCTGATTAAAAAAAAAGAACTAATAAAGAAAGATAAGAAGAATAAAGAGAAATATTAAAATATGAAAAATATTTATCTCATGTCACTTATAAAATATTGATTTAAGTATTAGAAAGGAAAGAGCTTAATGAAATTCAATCAACAAGTATAAATAAAGGTAAATTTTTATAAATATAAAATGATTAGGGTTCATTTTAGTATAATCAAGTAGGTGCGGGTTTAAAGATAAAATGTTTAGAAATATGATAAAATTCAGAGAAAAGAAAGATATTGAGAGAATTAGAGAATTTGTAATTATTCTCTATACAAGAATAAAAGGAGTACATCTGGATTATGTAAACATACATGGATGATTGAAAATTAAAAATAATTTGATAACTACATTATCACTTAAAAAAATTATATGACTTTGTTTTTTAAGCTTAACCATTCATTATCTGATCCTATGACGTTTAGTTTATGGCTTAACGCCTTTTAAGTAACGTCTGACTTTTGTGAATTGGTGGGGTGGAGTTTCGTAATAAGGGCAATTGTGAAGTGGAACAAGTCTTCTTTCAAAATCAAATGCCTTTTTTATTAGACAGTTGGTACATATAAAACAATAAAAATGCCCATAAAAAATATAAGACAATAAAATATATAAAAATTATATTTCAGTTATTTCAATTAAAAACAGTTGTTCAGGTTCGATTTGAACTCTTGCTTCACAACTGACGAAATTGAACTAACTCAAACCCGATTAAAGATTTTCTTCTTCTTTTTTTGATAAAAAAAGGGAATTTACAAACTAAAATCCATAATTGATTTGGAACTAAAATTTGGTGTCCAGGCCCTATATGTTAGAGGGCCTAATTGGGTCGGCCTGGATTTGCTTGTCCATTTTGCCACTTCTACATTTATTCTTAATCTCAATCATAATTTTTCAATCAAAGGATATAACTCCTAAATTTAATTTTAAAAGTGAATCCCTCTCTTTAAATAATAAAACGACAAGTTATAATCATCTATTAAGTACTTAAAAACCAATTATTGAAACTTAATCAACTACATAATTTATTATTCATGATCATACTTTTTGTAACAAGATCAAATCTCAGCCACTGTGAATTATGCATCTAACGCACCCTTTACGAGTATTATTTAGCATTCGATCATTTTATTCAAACACACGATGGATTGTTAACGAGTCCGAACTCCACAAATTCTTACAAAAATGGAATGGGATAAAATCATAGTAGTACCCGGTTCATTGATTATTTCTCTATAACAAGATTATTTAATATACATAGAATTTGAGCCAAACTCATATTTATCTTTTTCAATCAGAAAGTAAAACCAGGATATAAATAGCATATAAACTTTCAAGCACCTTCCCATTTAATATATATACAACTATATAAGGCATGCTTTCTAGCATGCTGTCTTTCTTAAGAATGAAAGCTCAGCAGACACTCACACACTTTACTATTTACTGAAATACAAAAGTGCACGAGTTTCTTTTCTTATTTTCTTATTTAATGAACCTCGCTTTTAATTTTATAATTTTCAGTAAACTTTAACCAGTAATAAAGAGTGTGTTAAAAAATATATTGTTAGTCCTTTCATATTTATATTGTAACCCATTTATGTTGAATGAGACTTTCGGTCACGGATACTCCAGTCCCTTGTCGTGTCGGGTGTTTGACACGTGTCCGTGTGAGTGTCTGACACCGACACGATACCCGTACTACGTTTTATATTTTGGATATTACAGGTGTCCACGTGTCCGTGTCGTATCCGGTGTCGGTGTCGGTGTCGGTGCTTCATAGATCTAGGCTGAAAACTCTCTCCTTGTAAAATAGATTTGCTGAATTCTGCACTACTACAACTAAGAAATGGTGATTGTGTTGGCCGAGTAATTTCATGGTTGTTGTTGATCATTTCCACTACTACTGACATTGGTTTCTAAGCTCTGCAGATGCTTGTGCACAAAGCAACCCTATCTTAAGGAGTTTGCATGCTACCTCTGCCGGATAATTTCCCTCTAGGATTGGATCAACAATGTTACATAGCCTGTTTGATCCATAAAGGCTCCAAACCTTGTACAGAAGGAGAAAAGAAAAGTCTCGGAGCTATGAGAACATTTTTTAAAAGCATGAAATGAATTAATAGAAGTATACAACTACAACAACAAAAGCCTTATCCCACTAGATAATGTCCGCTGCATGGATTCAACAATGCCATTGGACTCGGCAGTTATAGACCAAATTAATAGAAATATGCCAAATGATAATAAATTAATAGTAAAAGTGTTTCCGTGTGTAGGATGGAATATGAATTTTCAACGAAGGATTTGCTGTTCTTGCCGGATATAATTTCCATAATTAGAACCCCAAAACTGTAGACATCTGCTTTCTCAGTTAACTTCCCTAGCACTACATATTCTGGAGCCGTATAACCCCTAGAAGTGGACATGAAAAAAATTGAATGAGAATTGTGTAGAAAGACTATATAAAGTTGTGAACTAAGGGATGAAAATGTGTAAAAGAGCTAGAAGTTAACAGAAGGGCTAATTTTAGAGCTTCATACAAGATACCAAAGTGCATATCAATCGTAAAAGGGCATCATTGAAATGTGACTTGCATGACTCACACTGTGTTGGTTACATTTCATCAATTCTGCACTTTATTATGATAATTCCTTCGTTTATAAAACAAGTTTTCCCCTATGCTTAATCTTCTTTTAATCAATTGCATTTATGTGATTTATCTGTGCATTATATTAGAGGAGATAACCTTACAATGTGCCACAAATGGCTGTGCTAAGGTGAGACTTGTCTTCTGGAAATAATCTGGCAAGTCCAAAACCAGCAATCTAGGGTGTGAAGTTATCATCAATGAGAATGTTGGCTAATTTTATATCCGTATGAATGATTCTCTTTGATTCCTCGTGAAGATAGGCCAAGCCCTCTGCCGTTTCCAATATGATTTTATGCCTGACTTCCCATGTCAACTGTTGAGAATTCCTTCTACCTGGATCAGTTCAAGGGACACCTTGGTAATTAATTTAAACTAAAAAGATAATAGTGTTTACGACCAGATAAATAATATTAGATTGTAACCAGATAGGTGATCATAGAGGCTGTGATTAGGCACAAATTCATAAACAAGAAGGCTTTCAGGTCCTGTAATGCTGCACCCTTAAAGCTTCACTAGATTTTTGTGATGAATGCCACTGATCAAATTGACCTCATTGAAGAAATGATTTGCCCATTGTGATGTGTTGAAGCTAAGCCTTTTTATAGCCATGGTAGTTCCATCTGGCAGAGCTCCCTATATTGATATCATAGCACACAGTTAGTCCTTCTTTAAGCAACAGAAACACTTTTAGTGGTTAAAAAGGATCGGAAGTTACTTTATAAACTGATCCTGATCCCCCTTCTCCTAGTTTATTGGAATCACTGAAGTAATCTGTGGCTTTTTAAAGAATTTCATATGGCACATTTAGCTTGGACTTGTTCACCGTGTCAAAAAGTGCACCAAATTGTCTTCTTTCTGCGGCAAAAACAACATAGATTTCAGTACCTGAAGTTTAAACATTGAACTGTCTTTAATATTCCAAAATATCACTCATAGATACCTCTCCTCCGCTTCAGTAATTTTGTCCTCACAAAGAAAATCATAGTTGCAACAATCAGCAGAAGCCAGGGAAGCAGATGCTGCAGCCGGCCACAATTGTAGCAAGATTTGTGTGTCCTAATACACAGTAACACATGGCTTTATTTGTATGGTTTCCAAGAATAAGTCATGAAGATTTTTGGTCTGTGTTGTTAAGAAATTAAATACTATAACAAACATAAACAACATAGACAAAATGTTCTTCTAAAACAAAGAATCATTTGGCACTTAGATTAATCGTTACTTAATTGTTTCATTTTAATTAGTAGTCTCAAATTTGAGTCCTAGAAATATTGGAAACGAGCGCTTTACTACTCATAATGATCTTACCTAGCTCATGCAAGATTGTCTATCATGGTATAGACTTAAAAAAGAAAATCTACTAAAACAAAGAGAAAAAGGCAAATTTCCCAATAGTAGCACCAACTAACCGTGATTTTCTTGAGGGGCATTGTTGTTTGAACTATTATAGAAATTGTGTATGGAATACCTCAAGTAACACCCAACATTCAATGCCTTCCCTTCTACTTTTGGAGCACAAGAATTAATCCTAGTGACAGCTTCATCCAAACAGTTCTGACAGGCACTGCCATTCACAAACTTCTAGCATTGAGCCAACCCATAAACAGTCACATTCCTTTGACTCACATACCCCACAAAGAACCCTTCATTCTTTGGTGCTTCAATGCTCAAATTTCTCACCAACTCCACAGTATTGGCCTTATACACACTCCAATTCCCACAAAAATCTTCGGTTCCACAAACAGTCAAGTCCTGAGGGCTAAACTCTCATTGAAGAGGTTGTAGCCATCATAACTAAGAAAGCACCCATCAAAGAAAAACATGCCACCGTTAATGCCTCTCTGAAATTGAGAGCACCTAAGGACACGTGTCTTGTACTGTGCAAAGCACACATCACAATCTGGTTTTGTAAGATCTTTCGCGCACTCACCAAAAGCATAGACAGTGGCATTATTTTGAGTAGTCCCTTTAACAATAAGAGCATACTTTTGCCTTGTAACCAAAGCGGTTAAGGCTTCCAAGGCATCATAGAAGTTTGTTAAGAAAGCTTGTCGCTGAGGTATTGGGGCTGTTGTGTTGGTGCTCAACACTGCTACCTCCGTGGCACTTGGATCAGCAAGAGCAGGAAGTGCATGGTAACAAAGGAAGATAAGAAAAAACGATGCAAGGGACATTGAAGTTGGAAGAAACAATAGATTGTTTCTGTTGTTGATGGGGTTTGAAATGCAAAGAATTTGTCCTACATAGAAAGTTTGGACAAGCAAGCGAAGGAAAGTGAAGTGAGTGCTTTGTGAAGAAGGAAGAAACCGTGTGAGCAACACAACCAACGTTGAAGTCAAAAGTTGATGCTAACTGCAGGTGTGCTGTGATAACTTTTTTTTTTAGATCATACTATTGATACAAAATTGTCTTCCGCCAAGAGCGGTAACAAATCTTTGTTGGAAAGGTGAGTATTCTTTCCTCAACGTGATTTATTTCATACTCAATGGTCAATTGGAATTCAAATTTGGATCACTTGATTAAGGGATAAAAGCTGTTACCACTGTGTCTTGTTGTGTGCTAACTACAAGTAATATCATCTGTACCAGTGTTGTTCGTTGTTTTCAAATTTACATTTGTGAACTTTGCGTTTTAAACGAACATTGTGGACATGAGAAGATATAGAAAAACAGGATGATTCATGCACATTTCGTGTTCACGTTAGAATTTTACATTAAAGCTTTGTTTAGGGATTATTCAGTTATTCGTATGCAATACGCATCAATTTTTTGGTCAATATTGAATAAAACGTCTATAAAGAGACCGTGCTAATAATGTATGTAAACAAGACATATTGGGAAAATTTATATTCTAGTTTCTTTAGAAAATATATTTCTGGCATGAATTAAATATTTTTAGAAAATTTGTCACTTCTTCGATTGAGATTTCTTCAAGTTGTTATTATAAAATCTTTTAATGACTCTGTAGTTTTTTATTTTACTTTTAAGTTTGGCTAAAGTTTGTTTGTGCTCTGAAAAAGTAAGTTATAACTACAGGCTAATGATGTTCTCTTTTTTCAACTTAGTCATAATTTGTTGTTTGCTTTGCTCAACGAGGGACTTCATAGTTTTTTTTTTTTTTAAACTCTTGATGTAACAATTTAGATATGTGAAAAAATGAGTTACAAATTTGAAATACATAATTTTAGTTTGCCCCTTTCTTTTTCTATGTATCTGTTGGATGTTTTGGTTCTGTTTTTTTAACATGGTATCAAGAGCTTTAATGATATTTAAGGATCTGTGAGGAAAAGAAAACCAAAGTTAGTGAGGGATAGAAAAACCCAAAAAACAAAGAGTTTCAATCAATAGTTTTTTACCTCCACCTCCTATATTTGTTGTTGAATACTATCATTATTCCAAGCTGTTTAATAAAATATTTTAATGACTGTAGTTTTCTGTTTTGCTTGTAAGTTTGATTAAAGTTTGTTTGTGCTCAGAAAAGGCAAGTTGTAGTTGCATGCTAATGGTGCTCTCTTTTTTATTTAGTCATAATTTGTTTGTCCTCAATGAAGAACTTCATAGTTTTTATATTTAAGCTCTTGTCACATTTTAGATATGTGAAAAGTTGAGTTACAAATCTAAAATACGTAAATGCAGTTTGCTCCTTTCTTCTTATCTGTATCTGTTGGATGTTTTGGTTCTGTTTTTCTATCAATAACCCTTGTTTATATCACATTTATTTTTTTGTTAAGATATTTATATTGTTTTACACAAACATATTTATTTATTTCCTTTTACTTTCTCCACAACTATCTGTGTATTTGGATTCTTGTTTACGCCATTTGATCCGTGTCCAAGCAAAACCTACCAAGAGTAGCTTATGCATTTTTCAATCAAATTGACATGATTTTTGGAGAGAGATGTATGTTGCCAATAGGCTTCCAAACACGTTAAATAATTTCATTTTCTTCTCTACAAAACTACTTAAAAATTCATCTAACTTTTTTTTAATCTTTTATTTCCAACTACTTTTTCCCCCTAAACTAAACTTGTATGATCTGTGTACGATTCTCCAACTTTACAATATGCTCTTTATATATATATATATATATATATATATATTGTATAATAGTTATATTCTATAATAACATGATTGGAATCTATAAAAATTGAGAAGTTTCCTTGGAAGTGACATTATCATTCTCAAAATATGTGAAGAAACTTGGAAAGAAGATCGTTTATTGTAAGTTCCTGGAATGAATCAAATTTGCATTTTCTGGAAAATTTAACACCTCTTTGGCTGCTAGAAGTGGCAATTTGGCTCTCTTTAGGTGGATAAAGTGTGTGCTTTGCAAAAGGAGAGTTTCTTTTCTTTTCCCTGTATAAACTATATAACATAAAATAGTAGCAGAGTGGCATATATAAACGGGTCCCATTGTGGTCCACCCGCGTGCAAGAACAAAGACAAAAACAACTAGTAGCTGGACTCTCTTTTCAGCCCATACAACCAATTATGTCTCCATTTTAGGCTCACTCTACAATTTCAGCTAGAAACTGCTTTTTAATCATCTAATTATACGTGTAAACCACCTTCTCATTCATTCATATATATAATACCATAACCCCATAAGGCTACCATTAAACTAAACTAGGTTGGAACTTAGGATGGTCTTACTTTCCTACCCAGCAAGCCTCACCCGGCACACTTTCTGTAACAAATATTCAATGATTTTAATACGAGAGATGCTGCTCTATACCACCTGTTACGACACATAAATCATGAGCATTGTGGTTATATCAATATGTGGGTTGTAACACTTTGTTTTTTGTAAAATAAATAAAAAAAATATTTAAAAATTAATAGAATTTTTAAAAATTAAATAAATGAGAGAAAAAAAATTGTTAATTAAAATAAGGGTTTCATACTATTATAAAATAAATAGAGTAAAATAATATTTCAGAAAATAAATGAATGTTTTAATTGGTTATTTATTTAATGAAAGAGTAAAATAGAGTTCATTATTATAAAATAAAAATAAAAAATAGAGTAAATAATAGACTAAAAGTATCATACCTATAAATAGACACATATTAGGTCAATTTTTACAATTACAATACATCTCTACGCTCTTTCTTCTTTTCAAGTTCGTTCTCGCTTCTTTCTCTCCCAAAACTCTCTTTTTTCGCATACACCCAAACTTGTCCCAGTAAAATTACGATTTCAAGTTCGTTAACTGTTGGATCGTCTTGAGATTAGGATACTACCTTCGTAACTAATTTCGCATATTCTCACCGTTGGAATTTTTTAAATAATGTCTGTATAGAGAGAAATGCCCCTCGCATGGAAGCAGTGAAATTGAGGCTTTAATCCCTTCTTCTTCTCGCTAATGCTTGAAAATCCTAACAGAGCAAACAAAGGAAAAACTTTAGAAATCTTAGGGAACCGCTACAATCACTGTCGGACTACACACGTGAGTCCACTTAGAGGTAAGAGATGAGTTTATTACAATTGAGGTTAGAGTGAACATGTGTAGGATTGCTTAGAGGATCAAATTGAGGTTAATTTTGGAGTGTTTTATGCGTTTTAATTTTTCATATACAATGATAACTATGAATTGCTCATTTTTATGGGTCAACTGATGTCCTTATGCGAATTGGATGGTTTAATTGAGTGTTTGACTTTGAATGTTAGAAATCTATAAATTTGGGAATTCTTGTTCTTGCATGTTTTCTTGAAATTGATTGAGGGGTTTTGCTCCCTATGATGTGATTACATGTTCTGTGATATTCATTTTGAATTTGGGCATGTTTTAAGGTCTAAATTGTGTCTCTTTTACTTCACGAAATGGAGGTTTTTCACGAAGCACGCCTGTGCTTAGTGAAAATCAGTTGTTTTAAACCTATACTATTTTCCTAACAACGTGAATCAACTTGTAACCTAAATTTGACTAAGAAAATGATTGAATTAGGTTTTGTGGTATTCATAAATGTTGTAGCCCTAGATGTTAGCTAACCAATATCGTTGGTTTCACCCAATTCAGAGTTGTATAGCTCCCTAGAGAGTCAAATTATTGAGCAAAGATTGAGCTATCACGATTAAGCAATGATTCAATGTTTACCTTAGGTTTAGACATAGTTAATAGTGAAATCGATTTTTGTGATCAACATAATAGTTGTAGATAATTGTCTTAGCTTTAAAACAAGATAAGTATGAACTTAATAGGATTAATACATCCCCTGTACTTATAATTTTACTCTACAAAAGTCGTAGTAACTTAAGAGGAAATGTAAGGATATACTTGTTTATTATACATGTAAGTATGGTTGTGACACCCTCAACCCCGCATATAAATAAATAAAATATATAAAAAATATCGGTAACCAAATTCACACGGGTAAAAGGTTCACATTCACTTCACTATTATCAATTAAAACTTATTAAAAATATATTCGGCTCGAAACAAGGCCGTCAAAATTTACAAAAATATTTTTGTTAAGTCAGTGAGATAAAATAAAATAGACTAACATTATGAAATTAATATAAAACTTATGCCCCACTGTCACATTCTATCAGAGCATTGTGTCCCGACGTCCTTCAGCACAAGGTTCCTTTAAGCACTTTACCTAGTCATCTGCTCCCCCGAACACAAGGTTCAAGATCATCACAGGATCCAAACACAAACAACAAACCGGGAGTGAGTTATCACATTCCTAACTACTAAAGAGAAACAAAACAACATATAGTAGCCAAATACAATTTACTTAGCATATCTCACATTATTTCATCACTTTGTCATTCAAAATTCACTTTTCATCCATCAATCACACTTTTCAATTATCAATCACATTACACAAGAATCACACATTCTGATCAAGACATAATAACACCTTAATTTCATAATAAACAATTAGCAAGCGCATGAGACAATTATGCTAAGACTCAAGCCTACATGCAATGTGGTACCATGTCAGTGAAAAACCACCTTGGGGCGCTTAGGAGTACATAACAAGACACACCACACAATGGGTTTGCCAGGTCACTCTCACTAAGTAAGATCATAGGAAGACCAGTCAGGGTCACGATGTTTTGCGAGAATGCTCCAACCATATGGGATCAGCATAGGCTTAAAGGAGTACTCAAACCCGGTGACCCCCAAGGCCTACACTCCGAAGAGTCCGTCAGGGCCTCTCCCTCCTGATTCAGGTCCAACCCCTAAAATCATTTTAGCACACAGACACTGCTAGTGAATTATACAATACCCACGACCTCACACTCATGTCTTAAACACGTACAACATATTGCGCTACAATTTAACACTGGTTCCTAAGTAGGAACCTACACTTTCTCTTTAACACTGGTTCCTAAATAGGAAACCTACACTTCCTCTTTAACACTGCACATTTACACTTTTCTCAAGATAACACTGGTCGGGTTATTGTACAATTCACAGCTTATGTTACATCAAGAGTTAATCACACACTTATTCACAACCAAAACTCAATCACAATTTCACATCTTATAATGTCACAATCCACCATCACATGTTTTCATGTATCTCACAATTCAACACATGTTCTACTTTACACTTTTACTCAATCTCAATAACAATATTATAATCTCAAGGCAACATATTATTCCATAATTCATCACATATTTCATTTATAAGCACTACTCATGAATTATATAATACCATGACCTCACACTCATGTTTCAAACATGTTTAACACAATTGCGCTATAATTTAACACTGGTTCCTAACTAGGAACCTACACTTTCTCTTTAACACTGCGCATAAACACTGGTTGGGTTATTGTATAATTCATAGCTCACGATATAATTAATGTAACATCAAGTGTTAACACATCCACTTATTCACAATCGAATATCATGTCCACACTTTAACATCTCATAACATCACATCAACCATCTCATAACATTCCCAATGATATTCATAAGGTACAACATACACATGTTCATGAAATTTAATCATAATATTCTCAAACTCCAACACTTAATAATTTTTGGAATCATACTATAACACTCTACAATATTATTTACATAAATTATTAATATAAATAACTACCTCTATATCTATAAACTAGCATACATCATATTGAATCACAAATTTCAAAGTAAGCTTTCAATGCACAAATTCTAAATAATTATATGAACACTTTGGTCAATTTCAATTATGATATTAATTTTTTTAAATTATATATAAAAACCTAAACAACAAGAAAAAGAGAAAATACAAAATCAATATCTCTCTCTAAATTTCTCCTTACTTTATTTCATCAATTCATATTAATTAGAAAAAGTACTCGATTTATAGGGTTCACGCTCAACACAATAGCATATCAATTTCACAAAAATTGGTCTGTCAAACATATATAATTCATTGTAATAATTATAAGGATAAAATGAAAATTGCAAAAACACCCCAAAACCCATTCCAATTGATATCTCTAAGGATCTCTACACGTGTTCTCACAAATTCCCAATTGGGAATAACTCATCTCTTACCTCTAAGCGGACTCACATGTCTTCAACCAGCGATAGCAGCATCTCTAACGGTTCCCTGAAATTCCTCCAATTTTTTCCCTCTAACTGCTCCAATAGAGTTCCGAAACGTCAAAGAGACAGAGAAGGAATTGAAGCCTCCACTTGTACTGTCATCATGCGATTTATTTTTCTCCCTCAAAAAATATTATCTCGCAAATCCCAACGGTGAAAGCGTGTGAAATTGAATTTCGAACAACATATCCAAATTTCATGAAAATCCAACGGTTAACGAAACCGGGATCGTAATTTTACTGAGACCATTTTGGGTTTCTGCGGGAAAGGAAAAAACTACAATGCGAAAGATATTTTTCTCAGCTCAAACATGATATCAAAATTCCCAACAGTGAGAATGCTCGGAATTGGGCTGCGAACATAGTGCTCAAATTTCACGACGATCCAACGGTGAACGAGTCCGAGATCGTCATTTTTCTGAGACAGGTTAGGTGGCCTGCGGGAAAAAGAGAGGGTTTTGGGAGAAGATAGAAGAAACGAAATTGTGAGGCAGAGGAGTCAGTCTGAAAATTGACCTAGCATGTTGCTATTTATAGCTAGGGGCATTTACGACCTATTATTTACTCTATTTATTTATTTATTATTTATTATTTTATAAAAACAAACTTTATTTTATTCTCTATCAAACAAATAAATAAAATACTCTTTTTATTTTCTCTCAAATCATTATTTTAATTAATAATTATATCTCCTTATTTATTTATTTATAAAATCTCATCATTTTTTTTTAAATTTATTTATTTATAAATAACAATCTTTTTTAATCTAGTTTACGAAAATTGGAATGTTACAATGGTTGTTATTAACTGAATGAATAAGTGAATGATTATATATATGATGTATGATAAGTGATAATATAGTTCGATTTAATATGTCTATATATATATATATATATATATATATATATATATATATATATATATATATATATATATATATATATATATGTTTTGTGCTATGTAAATATTACTACTGTGTGATGTGTATATGATTCATGAGACAGAATGACATGATGATTTGGGATTATGAAATTGTGATTGAGATTGAGTATAAGTGACAAGTTAAACATGTATTAATTTTTGAGATGCACGTGAACATGTGATGGTGGATTATGACGTTCTGAGATGTTAAATTGTGGACATAGAATATGGTTTGAATAAGTGTTTGGTTAATACTTGATGTGATATTACTTGTGTTGTGAATTGTGAATTATACACTAACTTACTGGTATTTACCTTGAAAAAAGTGTTTATGCGCGAGATGTTAAAAGGAAAGTGTAGGGTACCAAGTTAGGAACCTGAGGTGTTAAAAAGGAAAGTGTAAGGTTCCAAGTTAAAAACCTGAGGTGTTAAAATGAAAGTGTAGGATTTCAAGTTGGGAACATGAGGTGTTAAATTGTAGCGCAATGTGTTAAATGTGTTTGAAAGCAAGTGTGAGATCGTGGGTATTGTATAATTCATGAGCAGTGTCTGCGTGTAAAAGTTGTTTTAGGGGTTAGACCTGAATCAGGAAGGTGAGACCTTAACGGATTTTTCAGAGTCTAGGCCTTAGGGATAAATACACTTGGTTTGAGTGTTCCTTTAAGCTTATGTTGATCCCATATGATTGAAGCATTCTCGCAAAATAATAACTTTAATCGGTCACCTTATGATTTCACTTAATGAGAGTGACCTGACATACTCATTGTGTGGTGTGTTTTGTTATGTACTCCTAAGTGTCTTGGTGTTGTTTTTCACTAACATGGTACCATATTGCATATAGGATTGAGTCTTAGTGTATTTATTGCATAATGCTTGGGTAATGATCATTGTGACTTGTTATGTGATAGTGTGTAATGGATGTGTGTGTGAGATGTGGTATTGTATTTGAGTTGTG
This sequence comes from Glycine soja, assembly GCF_004193775.1. Lineage (NCBI taxonomy): Eukaryota > Viridiplantae > Streptophyta > Magnoliopsida > Fabales > Fabaceae > Glycine > Glycine soja. The sequence continues at coordinate 2,932,856 of NC_041002.1, read as the reverse complement.
TTGTCTTGAATATGTGATTAATCATGAAGGCGTGAAATGTGATTTGTGATTAAATTCTAGGACAAGTGATGTTATATGTTTAGTAATGAAATGATGCGAACTATGCCAAAGTTGAGTTTTGTTATACTTATATTGTTGTTATAATTATATTACTGTTATATTTATATCATACGTGTATGTTTCTATTTATCCATATTGGTTGAGGAATGTAATGATTTATTCCCCGTGTGTTGTTTGTGTTTAGATCCTATGATGATCTCAAACCTTGTTTTCGTAGGAGTAGATTGTTAGATGGATTGCTTTAAGGAGTCTCGTGTTGGAGGACATCGTGACACAATGCTCTAATAAAATGTGACATTGAGACATGAGTTTTTGTTTTGATTGTTCGAATATGTTATTTTACTTTATTTTATTTTGTTGTTTAACTTGAGTTCTTTTTTAAACTTAAACGGCGTTATTTTGAGCCGAAAATATTTTAAAGAATTTTTATTTAATAACAATGAAGAAAATATAGACCCTTTACTCACGAAGATTTCCTTATAATTTTATTGAATAAACTTGATTTAATTATATTCCGTATTTTATATGTTTTTTCCATTTATATGCATGTTAGGGTAATAGGGAAAGGAATTAATGTTGAGTAACACCGGAGGATTGACTCCTCTAAAAGTACATATAGAAATACCCTCTAGTATTAATTTGGAAATCAACTGTTGTGATTGCAACAATTTCATATATTCTCTCTAAAAAAACAATTTTATAGATAGGCTATGAAGTTGTTACAATTATCATAATTGTTTTTTTTAAATTATGACTATTACTTTATTTTTAAAGTGTATTAATTAATTGGACACACAAATGACTTAGTAGTTATAATAAGACATAATTTATATGAGATATAAAATTGATTTAATGATAAAAGAAGAAGGAATATGAGAGAGATTCTAAGTTTAAACTTCACATTTCTTCAATAACAGAAAACTTATGGTTAACAACTAACTTGATTAAAAAAAAACTAAGATGCAACTTTTCGTTTACAATTATAGTATCATATGTAATTTAATCATGTTAAGATAATTGTGTAAATATATACATTATTATTCCTCATTGATAAAATAATGCTTTAAATAGTGATCGCTTTAATGGCCCACTCTTACTTGTCTGCAACATAACAACCTAGGAACTCCTGATAGGCTTCTTCTGAGATACATTGATACACATGCAATGAAAGGTGTAATTAATAACAAGAAGCACTGTGTACTTCTTACTCATAATAAAGCCGGTATTTCAGAGAAGATAAGGGTTTAATTTAGTAAGGTAGTGACCTGGATTATCCATTAATTGCTGCTTTATAATTGTGCTGCCTTTATTTATTTATTTCATTGCTTTATTCAAATGATTACATTATCCTTATCAAGCTTATAATTATGGTCAAATGGTGCGATTAGGGGGAAAAGTAGCTAGCTTATGTAAAAACAACAAAGCTAACCTATCCTATGAAACGATTATTTATTTTCATCCGCCGCCCCCTCAAACAAATGAAGGACTATAATGCTTTATTATGAAATTGCAACAAAAAACGATTATGCTACCAATGATTAACAACAGAAAATGGTAAGTATAAAAATATTGGTTTGTTTAAGCACATTCTTGTCATTGACTTACCACTTTACCAGCCAGTAGGGAGAATTTGTTTGATTATTCCGTGCATTGAAAACGAGACAATCCTACTAATTAACAGTCTAACAGATTGTTCTACCCACGTACTGATAATTAGTAGGACATACTAAGATAATGCGCATTTAATTTTTAAATCTCTAACTTAGTATGCCATTAGTTTTAAAATATTCATATTTATTAGTTAACATTAAACAAATTAATTCTTATATATGCATATAAGAATCTATAAAGATACTTCCCCTAATTAAGTTTGGTGAGACTGAGAAGGCTCTCTGTTTTCTTTGTTTTGATAAATGTTAAGTTATAATTAATTTTTTTTGGAGTTTCCCAGAGGATTGCAGATAGGTAACAGATTAGTCTGTCAAAATAAAGTTAAGCGTTAAATTCTTCTAATTTTTTTAGTATTGTTAATCAATCATAAAAGAGTACAAAACAAATAATGAAAAACGTAATTTTATGTTTTCCAATAAAAAAATTTCTACACTTAATTTCTTAACTAATATTTTCAGGGCACTTGTTAGCATTTTATTTTTCATACATATATAAATCATGATACTGAATGTAAAACCACATGTTTAAGTAAGCCAAAACCTTCTCAGTCCAACAAATCTTAGTAGTACTCATTATTGCAATTTTTCAAGAAATGTCTTATACGGTTTTGCTAACTTAGGAAAATGATTAAGGAATAAGAAAATATTATTTTTATTAAAAAAAAACACCGTAGAATGTATTAACAAAATTAAATGTTATAATTTTAAATTTTTTAACCATTACCATATTAGAGCCATGGAAAGAAGAACTGTTTGTTTATATTAAAATACATTATTCACAATCATTTTTGGATGAGTTTAATTGGAAGGATAAGCCAAATTTCTTGACCTACAAAAAGATGGCGAAGCCACCTTCGCCATGCCTTAATGGGAGCTTATTGTGATCTGTATTTTCCACAGGCAACAAGAATATTCACTGCAGAGGGACAACCATGAAATTCTGTTCAGCACTTCTTTGAAAAAAAAAAGGTATGATGAAAAAAAGCATAACAATAAACAATTATATGACTTTTGCAAAGTACACATACCATGTCATACTTATGGGAATCTTTATATATTATGTGACATTAAGGGTATCCACGTCTCTCTCAATGGACCTAACCTTAAGCATTAGTGATTGAACAACTTTTTTTAAACACTATTTCCATCATATTCCACTATATATATACCTTCTATAACTACCATATATATATATATATGACTTCCCTGTACGAAGCACAATACCACCACCTCAAGATCCTAGAATTTTCGTTGCTAGCTAGTGTTGTAATTTTATTTAAGTGACAAACAAAAAGGAAATGAAGAGGAACAGAAGTTTTTCCTTACTCTTTTTCCTGTCCTTGTTGGTGATTATCTTTGTCACCTTCTCTATTGTTTCTGTGGAAGCAAGGAAGACAAACATCAAGAAAAAACTTCACAAACGTCACAAAGGTGGTCACACTCAAGGATCACATTCTCCATGCCCAGTGCCAACCCCTCAAGGGAGCAACTTTGACGTTTTGTCTTTTGGCGCCAAGGGAAATGGAGTTTCTGATGATTCAGAGGTAAAGAAAGAAAGAAAGAGCATATTAAGAAATTAAAGAAAATTAGTGAGTTTCAATTGCTAGAGTTATAACATTGTCCAAAATGTATATGCAAACCAGGCACTTCTAGCTGCATGGAATGGTGCATGTAAAGTTGCTGGTGCTACAGTTAAAATTCCAGCACAACTCAAGTTCCTCATCAAACCTGTTACTTTACAAGGCCCTTGTATATCTGACCTTACTCTTCAGGTTGTCTTTCACTTCTCACTCTTTTATTGGTTTTAAGTACTAGGTCTTTTTAGATAAATTTATCCATAAATTTTTTTTATTCATAGAAATCAAAGATATATACTAAGAAATTTATAAATATTCTGTTCAATCAATTAAGTTAGACCTTTCGATTATTTATAAATATTTATAGAAAAAGAAAATAAAAAAAAATGAAATGAACTTATTCATAAATTAAAAATATTTTTAGAGAAACTCAAATTAACTTATGAATTGCTATTAACTTATAGAAGAATATTATTTTTTGTTTTCTTCTTCTGCAACTACTTATAAAGAAGTTGATTCCAACATAAGGTAATTAGTCTCAAAATAATAGTTTGCACGAGCTTTAGAATAAAATGTATAATTTGTATTTGCATAGCATAATATACACGCACACACAAACAATATCTTATGTGGCATTTTGAAAGTTGTATGTTTAACATGTTAGTGCAAATTAAATTCTAACAGATAGATGGAACTCTGTTGGCACCTCCTGAAGCATCTACCTGGCCAAAATCCAGTTTGTTTCAGTGGATAAATTTCAAGTGGGTGCGGAACTTCACCATCAAAGGTTCTGGCACTGTTGATGGCCAAGGCTATAACTGGTGGAGCTCCTCAGAATTTTATGACATACAGGTAAAATTACCAGAAAACAGCAAATTCAAGAATATGTGATAAAGTTAATAAAAATTTCAAACACAAGTAACTCACTTTGTATTCATGATGAATTCTTGCAGAAGAGCTACTCCAAACATATTCCTGGCATGAAACCAACCGTAAGATTTTGTCTGACAGTCTAACATACTAATTTGTTTAGTCTAAGAACAGTTTGGATAAACTTCTCAGTAAAATTTTGAAAAAAATTAAAATCATTTAGCTTTTCCGAAAAACTGTTTTTAACTTATAAAAAGTTATCTTTAGCTTACAGGAGAAACACATTTCATTTTTCTTCTATATAAGTACTTATTGAGAAACTTATATGTATAAAAACTAAATTTCTATTAGTTTCTCATAAGTCTTGTTTGGCATTTATCATATGCAGGCTATAAGATTCTACTCCAGCAACTTTGTAACAGTTCGTGATATCAGAATCATAAACAGTCCTCTGTGCCATCTAAAATTTGACAACTCAAAGGGGATTAAAGTTAACAACATTACAATATCCTCCCCGGAGAATAGCCCCAACACTGATGGCATTCACTTACAAAACACACAGGACGTAGAAATTCAACGTTCTATCATTTCAACAGGTAAGGTTTTAGTTTAATTTATATATTTTAAATGACTGTACATTCCATTTATACCTGCAGCTAGCATAGTAGAATCTTGTAAATTGTTAAATCATGGCCAGTATGGTGCATTTGGCCACTTTACTACTTTGACATAGAATGATTGGCTGAGAGACCCTTTTCAAGTTTAAACGGTAAACTGTCACGGCTAACTAACTTTTGAAACGTGCACCTTATAAAATTATTTTAACAGCTGAACTAACTTTAACTTTTGTAACACTGTGCATAGTAGTAGGTACCTAAACCAGACTATATATATATATATGGTACCTATATTAAATTTTATCTCCTGATAGTTGGTCTTATTTTATATTATCAGGAGATGACTGTGTATCCATCCAAACCGGTTGCTCTAATATTCATGTCCACCACATTAATTGTGGCCCTGGACATGGTATAAGGTAAGAAAAAAAGTTATCTACAACCTAACCTAACTAGTACGAATTGGCATCTTCCTTTAGTGATTTTGTTAGCAAAGTTAATCACACTGATAATTCATTAATTTTACATTTAATTTTCTTTATATAGTTTGGGAGGATTAGGAAAAGACAAGAGTGCGGCATGTGTGTCTGACATCACTGTTGAGGATATATCTATGAAAAACACTCTATATGGAGCAAGGATCAAAACATGGCAGGTATTAATTAACTTAATTGTGCACTTAACTTGGTTATAACAAAGTCTGGTTATTGACATTAATTTGAGTTCTTTTTTTTCTTTATAATTAACAGGGAGGCATTGGTATGGTTAAAAATGTGACATTTTCCAGAATTCAAGTCTATGATGTTATGTACCCAATAATGATAGACCAATACTATTGTGACAAGCAAATCTGCAAGAACCATACAAGCACTGTGGTGATTTCTGGGGTTAAGTTTGATCAAATACATGGAACTTATGGTATGCAGCCTGTGCATCTAGCTTGCAGCAATTCCATACCATGCACAGATGTTGATTTAACTGATATTCAACTGAGTCCCTCCCCTAAATATAGAGGTTTGCAACAAGCTGTGTGCTGGAACTCTTATGGAAAATCACAAGGGCCCTTTCTACCTTCAAGCATTGATTATTGCTTGAGAAGTGGTGGTGGATTAATCAAGAGGATAGCAAGGTCACATGATAAAGTGTGCTACTAATTGCAGATGAGAGCCTTAGTTTTGAGCCTAGTGGCAGCTTCCCTTCTACAAATACTATTTTAACTGTGGGAAGGTGATGATGTAATTAATTTAGTTCTTTTTTTCCATTGGAATTAATGTACTAATAGACTTTGTTTATTAGTTCAATGTTGAGTGAGAACAATATTTGGGTTTTATTAATTGATGAATGTTTTGTTGGTTATCCTCCACTAATTTTTTAGTTGAAAATTTGAAATCAAGACCTCTAGCTAAACTATAGAATAACCTGCACAAGTTGTGATCTAATGGGTTATATATAATGATATATATGTAGATAAACGTAAAAAAAAAAAAAATACTTCTCAATAGTAATAAGACACTCTCCAATAGGAAAGAAAATGACACGTAAATTTAAATTATACTACATCCTCTCTTTCTCTCTTTAGCAATTAGCACCATGCAATTCTTCCAATTTTCGTTTTTGTGAAACTCTAGTTCATGCAATTCGTATTGAAGAAATAAAATCCCTTGGCTTTAATTCTTGTTCATGCAATTCGTTTTTGTTGTAGATGTGAATGGCAGGGGTGTAGGTTTGGCTCTGCTGTGGAAAGATCCCCTTGAATGTCACCTTCTCAATTATTCTTCCAACTTCATTAACATTCAAGTTCATCAATCAGGCCATCCAGTGTGGAGACCCTTAAAGACATAGAAGGAAGCACTCTCGAAATCTTCTGTGCACCCTAGCACAAGACACTTCCTTCCCTAGGTGTATCTTTGGTGACTTCAAGACCTTCTTGCTCATGGTGACAAAATAGGACTCGTTGATCATCCAAACTGGCTTATCAATGGTTTCAGCGAAACCCTTGTTGACTGCAACCTTTATGACCTTCCTAATGGAAGAAAAACATGGTGCAATGGAAGAAAAACTTGACCAAGGGCTTGCAACAACTGTTTGGTTGGATCTTTTTCCTAATTTCAAATTGTTGAATGGAATCTAATCAAAATCTGATCACTCCCCAATTCTAATTAGATTGAATTTTATTAGAACTCTCAATTAGTTTGTTAATTAGTTTTTAGTTTGTTAGAGTAATTGCTTAGTTGTCAGTTAATTAGACTAAAAAGGTCTTGGATTGAATAATTCAGAATTTTTTAATTCTAGATTACTCAATCCAAAATAGAATTTTTTAATTCAGAATTTTTAATCCATTTTAAAGTATTTTTTATTTATTCAGGGGATGTCTACAAGGGTCCTCCGGAGAGAAACGAAAAATGGAAACAAAGTATATGTAAAATTTAAAGCCACCAATTCTCTTTATATATACTTCATATAATTTTATCAACTACGTTGTCTCATGTGGATTTATGTGTGTGTGTGAGATACAAGATAATGTGGCTATATTATTTAATTTTCACTTTGCTATCATAATTTTTACTCCTAATAAAACTCAACAGTAAAATAAGGAATAACTACTTCTAAGGAAAACCAACAATAGAAAGATAGGGAATAAAATCTATATATTAAAATCGCTAAAACCTAACAAGTCTAATCAATCTAGATATATAGATTCATGATTTGTCTGTTATCAATACCAGTGAACTAATTCTGCCCCACATCTATCTATCTACTTGTCCCTGATCCCTCATGATGACAAGCCTACCTTAATTATCTATCTTCCAAATGCCCTTTGCGAAGACTCAATAACTAAGATGCATTAAAATTACATTTATTTTAGATGTTTGCTAAAGCATGGGCATTGGGGCATTAAATCATGCGAACCCTATGATTTCTTTCTTTTATTGTTCTATTAAGCGTTACCCTCTCCCGAGTGGCCTAAAGACTAACAGAAAACAAAGTCTGAGATGCAGAATAAGCAAGAAAGAAAAGCAGATAAAAAAACTTGGAAGGAAAACCCTCTAAAAAATAACCCGATAATTTCTTCCTTTTAGTGTTCTATTAAGCGTTACCCTCTCCCGAGTGGCCTAAACCCTAACAGAAAGTAAGTTTCGAAATACATGATGAAAAAAGAAAGAACGGTAAATAAATAAAAGAACCTGAAAGAAATTCCTCTTTTTATTGATAACTCTTGAAATGCTCCATACATCATTGGCTTTTTAGGCCTGTCAGACCCTAACTAGGGGATTAGCCACTCATAGTCATGAGGGCTTTACAATAAGAAGGGGGGAGGGGGTGAAAGAAAGATAATAAGAATATAAGAAAAGGGAAGGAAAAGGAGAGAACTGAGTGCCAGAAGCCTGAAAACTAAGCTCTCAGGAAGTGTGTCTATTTTCCTAGGCTGACCCTCTTATTTATAGGTGCGAACTTGGGCTTGGGCTTTTCGTAGTCTCGCTGAGCACAAAGCCTCGTGCTCAGCGCCACATCGTGCTCAGCGCGTGTCGTGCGCTTAGCGCCTTGACTTCTTGCGCGCTGGGCGCGTCCTGCGCTTAGCGCCTTGCTGGACTTGGGCTTCTTCTGATTTTCTTTTTTTTTCCTTTATTTCTGCTCTTTTTTGCTTGTTGTACCTCCCTTTTCACATCTGCAATCAAAATTCGAAATTAATTAAATCTTTCCAAATTAAAGCATAAATAACTGTTAAATAATTAATTCTGAGTTAATTTTAGATGATTTTCCACTATTAATTTACTATTATTTAGCAGTTATCAATCCTCCTTCATTTGTTTGCACCTCACTTGCACATGACCATTCTCACTGCAATAGTAACATTGTATGTTACTCATATCTCGTTGCGGACGCAATTGCGATTTGATCTTCCTCATGGCCCATCATGTCTCCTTGAATGATTCCTCCCTTGCTCAGACTCCACCACAGTTATTGCATGGTGTTCATCATCAACATTTTTAGTTCTCATCATTTTCTCATTTTCTCTAAGAGCGACAGTCACCTCATCCAACTTTAAAGTTGATCTTCCCACAAGCAACGTTTGAACCAAAGCTTTGAAGGACCTTGATAGTGAGGTCAACAACAACAATATCTACTCCTCATCAGAAAGTTTATTAGTTGCATTCAAAAATTGGCATACTAGCCGATTGAACTGGTTGATGTGGTCATGGAGATCTCCTCCCATCTCTATTTTGAGTTTATACAACTCCATATTCAAACAAAGACAATTGGTTAGCGACTTTGACGTATAGATATTCTCGAGCTTCTCCCACAAGGCCTTCAATGTTGTCTCCTTCAACACGTTATTGAATCGTGCTCACGACCCTCCTTTGGATCGTAGTCCACTTAGTTTCATTTATAGAAACAGACCTTTCATCTTCTAATGCCTAATCAAGACTTTGTTGCACCAAAAGGTCTTGAATAATACTTTGTCAAATCATAAAATTTATTTTTCCATCAAACAACAGTATCTCGAATCTTTGTGTGCTCCCGACCATAGCTCTTATATCACTGTTATTTAATCAATGCTCACACAAACAAAATTACCCATATCCACAAAGGATCGTGAGAATATAACAAAGATTACACTGTAGGAAAAATAATAACAAACACAATAATTTAACGTGATTCGACACCTCTTACCTACGTCCACGGAACCACCTCAAAAGTATTTCCTTATCACAAAAACGATTACAAGATTGTAACTCACCCTAAATAGTGTATCACTCTACAAACTCGAGTACCCCACTCAATGGTTACAAGAAATGATAACACTCTCACACAAAGTCACTTTTCTCTTAACAAAGTAATTTTGCTTTACAATCTCTCTTCTCACACACTTTCTCTTCATGTGTTGTTTCTTCACTAATTTTTTTCTCTATTTGTAGTGAAGATTGTCACCAACTATAATAAATAAGTTCTCTTGAAAGTTGAAACAAAAATAATTTGCAATGCATCCATTCAAATAAACTTTATCTAGTAAAATGTAATATTTCACTCTGTATTTAAACTACTTGAACCTTAGTGATAAAATTTCATTTTTCACTATGGATGCACCTTATCTTTTGACTTAAAACTCTACATGATGATGTATTACAATATTAGACAGGTTGGCTAAGACATGATGCTAGAAACATTCTTTCCAACCTATACCACTCTCCCAAATTATGGTTTATGGAAACTCTGATCGAGATGCTTTACAACATTTTCAATCTCTATGTTTTCTTTGCACACTCTTAGGATTTGCATGTGTTTACATTTTGAACTCGGAAAGTTGTTCATGCCCTTTCAGCTCCTCAGACAAAATCATTGCTTAACATCAGTATTCCATGCTTGGAAACCTTAATATATTTTTATTGGCCCCCTTTCATGAAACTTTTGGCTTTTAAATATTATACGTGTACATATATAGAGGATAGTTATCGAATTAACCTAATTTTAGAGGGAGATTCATCATTTAAATCTAAGCACCTACCATCGTTTCTCATGATTCTATTCTCTTCTTTTTATAGAATCACTTTACTAATATCCCACTTTTTCAGTAGAAAAAACTCTAAAGTTAGATGCCTTATATAACTTGATGCTATATTCTAGCATGGAATTTAATTTGCTGAGAAGGGATTGGGAAAAGTGGAATTAAATCTGTAGTTACTTATATGTATTTTAGGTTCAATATGCTTTGTGACTTCCTTGTTAGCTTAGAATATGGGGGTAAATGCCTGAAATTTTTTTACCTATCATGGTATCACTTTCAATAAAATAAAAAAAAGTTAAGGAGCTGATTAAAATAATAATCTTGACGGCCACGTAAAAGACTGAAGAAAATCTTTCATTGAAATCTATGTACCGTATTTTAAAGTATTTAACTCTCAAACTAGAGTAATTAAAGCGCCACAAGCCAGGCAACTCATGCGGCTCATTAAGACATTTTTCTTCGTATTTTCTTTTTGTTACCATTTTTCTTCGTAAATAGTAGTTGGTTTAAATATTTTTATTCCTGCCTCTCTAAATTTTTTAAATGAAAAAAGAACAGAAGTTAAATTCAGTTAATAAAAAAATGGCAGAATAAAAAACTAACAATAATATGGAAGTAGTGGGAAGTTAATATAGATTAGAAGAAAAATTTTAAAGTTTAAGTGGTTTAAGGATAATAGTGTCTAATGAAATGTGGACAACAAATATAGATATTCCTTTTATCATTAGTCTTAGATAATATAACATATAATTGCTTTTGTTTTGGTTTTCTTAAGTTTTTCTGTTTTGATCTCTATTTTATGTTAATCCCAAACGTCAGAATTCTACATGACTTACAGAGATTAAAATAAAAATTTGATGGTCTAAATAATAGAAATTAATATGAAAAAATCAATATAGAAGGAATCTATTAAAAAAAACTTTACTGGTTCGTAGAGACTAATTAAAACAATAATACTAGAAACTAATGTGAAAAAAATAGACTAAATTACTCAGTAGTTCCTTAACTTTATTATAGGTTGTAATTTGGTTCCTATTTATTAAAAGATATAAAATAATCCCTTAATCAATTATTGTAACACATTGATTTTTTTATTAAAAAAATGGTTATTTTCAATTTTAGGACACCACTCAAAATGTGAAATTTATGGAACCAACTTTTGTTTAGGCCAAAAAGGAATATAAACAAAGTGAAAGTCAAAAAAAGAAATTGGGTGGATTGAATTTTCAAAATCAAAATTCGAGATCCGACTAAAATTCAACAATTTGTATTGGTACGAATTTACCAAGTTATTGAATTGATTCGGATCATATTGCAAACTATACACACAGAAGATTCTCCAAAATTATAGTTGCCTATCACATCACATTACATAATGTGCCACTCCCTTTTCGAGGTTTCTAGGAATTGAGCCACGAAAAACGCATTCTTAGACGAACAAGTTGTTGGCCCATCATAAGAACAAACGGAATGGGTTTTTAGTCATTGGCCAATGTTACCTCCAAAGGCAATTATTATTGCATGGTTTGGTCAACTGGCTTTAGGACTTATGGGTCTTCGCTGACCTGAAATTCTCATTGAAATTTTTGGTATGGACTGAGCAATGAACATGACCCGTAATAGTTACTTGTCTAGCCATTGGAGTCTTCAGTTGGACAATGTGTCTCACGGGTTGGATCCTTTGCGACAAACATTTCAGTGAAACCTTCTTTGTGCTTTTACTTTTTCAGTTCTTTCCTCAGTACACATTCAACCCCTCCTTTCTATGACCACTTTAACCTATGATTATAAACTAAAACAACAAGCTAATAAAGACTTTTATAATATATCACCTTTAACCTATTTAACAGTTTACATTTCACACTTACCTTATTCATGCATGCATGAGATTAGGCCAATTAACATCAAAGAAAAAAAATTATATGAATAATTTATTGCACATTGTTGCAAATGCAATTCTTGTATAAATGAAAGAGTTTAATTTTTATGCATTCCTTTCCCTAGAATTGTGACAGTATAAATTTTAAGATAATTATTATAAAAATTATTTTCTATAAATAAACATAATAATTATAACTATTGCTTTAACAATTATATATGGAATTAGACATGTTCAAATTGGGTGACACTAATTTATATGGTACAACTAAGATGTGATGTGAAATTCATTCAACCCTCCAGCTGCTAATAATAATGTCAATAAAGAGGAGCTTCGGCTCCCACTCTGAAATGTCACATAAATACCACACAAAGTGGCTCTTTCCCCCCTCTTTTTCTCTTTTTCCATATGCTTCATCCCTCTAAGCTAATCACACAGCTTCAACAAGGAGACATCATCATTACATGCATAGGCCCCACTTAGAATATACTGCACAAAAGAATATCAGAAGAATATAAGCGTTAAGGAAGTGAGTGTGAGTCACTGACTAGCCCACCAACTACAGTGCAGTTGCACAGTGCCCTTAATGAATTGAGAACTTCAATGCTGACTACATAATGCATTAAAAAGGTCTCTTATATGTAGCGCCTTATATGGAATGAAAGAAAAAATGACAAAACTTTGATGTATTGTATGACTGAGATTTCAAATCAATAGGATGGGATAACGACACATCAGAAGGTTTAGAATTTAGAAAAAAAATTCTTGTAGTTAGCTTATGGAATGTCAATGTCTGCATGAGATACTGAGCCAAAAAAAAAATGCTCAAGACTGAAAAACTAAGGAAATCTTTTCCTATAGAGGAAAAGTTCTTTCATCAATAGTATTAAGTATCTGAACTCATATTCTTATTTGCAGCCTTGGAATTCTGAGTATATATTTTCCTCAGTGAATATGTTCCCTCAATCTAATTTTTGTTTATGGCCATTCTCTGATCAAGATGTGAAAACTTACATAATGAAATTCCATGGCATATAGTAACAAAGTCACACACACGTTCTTCTCTGACAAAATGTTGTGATCAATCACTCATATAGAATCATTTTTAGCGCTACCTTGTTGCATACATATTCATTTCTATTAAATATTTAAATGTACCTTGGGAAAACCGTATGAATGTGAATGCAAGTGGAATTGCTATTTTTATATTCCCTTCTTTATCTCCTCTTTCAACCAATGTGTGCCGATAGGCTTATCTTAATTATTTTCTTGTCCAATATTGTAAATTCAATTGCAAATTTAGAATTCAAGCCCATCTTAATTAAATTAATTAGACCATAACTCTGCATGATGGACTCTCACACTGCACACTCATCCGCCATTCACCCATGCTTTCCTTACCTATCAACTATTGATTAAGTTCTTACCTAGAATTACCTTCCATTACACTAATAATAACCCCTAACACTTGTATTTTGTATGCTCATCTAATTGTGAGCTGCATTTTTATGTCTGCAGCATGTTTTGCCTTAATTTGTTTTCTTAGAAATGTAGGCACATGTCAACTTTTCAGTATCTACCCTTTTCAATATAAACAATTTCTCACAGTTTTGTGCCAAATTGCTGTTTCATGCACTCACAAGTCACAACTAGCAAGGACTTGCAAGCAAAACAAGTGGCAAGCCTGGTTGTTATATTAGAGTTTTCTGAAATAAAGCATCTGTCTCCATCCCTTCAACTCCCCCATCAATTAAGAAAGAAGGATCAACTGTCTTAATCCATGAAAAATTTAATGTATAGTGAGTGACAAGTGACAAGTGACAAGTGACAAGTGACAAGTGACAACTTAAAAGATAAACAGAAAATCTTAAGGCATTAGTATTAATTAGGGGACTTTGTAAATATAAACTTGGTTGTACAATGATCCATATTCATTAAACTGGTGGCTATAACTAAATTGATTAAGCCCTTGTTTGAAATTGTCCAAGAGTTAGTTAGAGTTATCTTTTCAGTTTTCACTCAAACAACAGTTGATGAAAGAAGCTTCTTTGGACTTTAGTGTTTTATAGTAGCTATCCAAAACACATCTTGATCCTTGGCCTTCAACTAACTAGTGTAAAGTACATGGCTGAATGTTTCTGGATGCAAGAGACATGAGTTTCTGGTTTCACTGAGATTGTGTAATTTATTATGCCGACCAATTAGCTGTGATGAGAGTGACTCACAGGGGACCAGATTCTCTCTATATGCTTTCTATTTTTTATGCTGCTGATGTTAGTGAATATGAGCCAGATCTTTTCTGAGAAGTAAGATGAAAAAAATTGGATTTAAAAATTCAGAGCTACACATAAAGGGGATGCTGGCAAAATGGTAGGCATCATTGCCAGAGCCCCAAAAAGGAGAAACTAGGGATACACTGTGAAAGAAAGGCAACTCCAGTTTTGGTGCCATTGAAGCCTTCAATTATAGTCCCTAAGGTAATGCCTAACAACGGTTTAAACTTTAAACTATAGTATGGCTACAAAGGGAGTTGTATGTGTAGCATACTCTATCTTAGCTCAAATCCACTATCTATTGTTGGTATTAATTATTTTGATTGTGTGGACATACGTTCTATACATATAAAAAAGTAAGTAAACCTGAGTATATAAGTTAAGCTATGTTTTACTCCAATGAAATTATTTTTTTAATTGCAATCAAGTGCTTGGTCATTAATTTGTGCTATGCATGCCGTTTTTTGGTCTTTATGTGGCCTCGGAGTCAAGATAGTGAGGCTGATGTTATCATTATGATTACTATCATTAAGATAAGTGCATATTTTTTTTTTATCTAAAATTGAGAAACAATGTTGTAAAAAAAAAACAAGAAAATCACAACAATATTAACACATAGATGGATACTTCTGACTAATATTGTTGCAACTGTGAACTTTGTAACAAAGAGCTCAATTTGATGGGAAAATATTAAAAAAATAATAACATTATTAGAAATAGTATTTTCACATCTTTTTTTAAAGCGTGTCAGTGGGCACAATTTTTTTAATGAAGGTAAAAAAAAGCCTTACTGGCATAGGCTATCAATGATGCAAACTGACCCTACAGTAACGTCATAATTCAATCTACCCTTCCAAAATTTTCATTTTCCTAATTCCTACAACTTTTGCAAAATACTCAAACCAAAAGTATTTTAGTTCTTTTATTAACTGGAAAGGATGTTTAATACCAAGACATCTCCAAACATTAAGCAAACAATGAGCTAATTAAATCCCATTTTCTTCCCGAAACAACAGCAAGGATATCCAAAATCAATAATATGCTTAACAAATTAATATGGACTTGACATCATTAATTTTTCATCTCCTTTTATCACTCCCCATATATATCGTTCTTACCAAGGATCTTCAAAAGTGTTCCTTAGCATTTTGACCAGCCACTCGATTAAGTACGGCGGCACCATAGCAATTAACATAACATAGAGACATTAAATGATTATAGTCTACAAAAATTAAACAAACATCTTTTAAGGAATTTGGTGAGCATAGAGCACATATGTAATAAGTGGCCTTAAGGTAGTTACGTTGGTAAACATTATTAGTAATAGTGATGGCTATTTCTCTCGATGGGGTTCACCTAATTAACGACAAAGAAAAGATTGAGCCCCCAAAACCATAGACAAACTATGATACGCATGGAGGGTGCATGAGTGTGTGCATAAACATGCAGCAGCGCACAAAGCCAGGTGCGCGCGTGCCAACTAGGTTGTGGGGCCCTCTCTACCACAAATACACTTTGGCTTCACTCTCATGGCCACTACTATAGAACAAGAACTAGCATGCACTTATAATTCCAACAAGGTGAATGACATAAGGAACATTAGGTACAAGACATTTTTGTTTTTGGTATATTTAGGATATATTCCGCCCAGAGTGAAAGACTAATTTGTTGATAGACTGATATTCATTTAAGAGTTTGACATTTCTTAACAATTTTTTTTCTTTCATAAAGTGCATGTTTACATATACAACACGCATAATTTTTCTCATTTTCACATAAAGTGATTCATAAGAGGTAGACACTAATTTTTATAATTTCAATTGGATCTGCATTAAATAACAACCGACATGTTCTTAAACATGCATATACAAAATTACAAAATTAAACTCGTAATCAAATGATTTAGAGACATGATAGTTTGTGAATCGTACTACACTATCTTAATACTTAGTAGTAGTTATAAGACTTGAACAAATTATAGAATTATCTATACAAGTTGGGCTTTAATTATGTCTAGCTAGTTGGATCCTAATTAATCATCTAACAGAGTTCTTTCAATTCTGTAACTAGGTACAGACATTTAATTATAAATTTACATTTAACTATAAATCAAGTACTAAAAATAAGATTATACAAAATATTCTTTGTAGTTTAAAAAAAAAAACTAAATATGCATAAATAAGTTGTCAGTGTCATAGTCTCATAGACTGGAATTAGAAAATTCAATTAATTAAAAAATGTATATAAGTTAGTCACGTGTTGTCTGGAAAAAACACTAAGACTTATTATCACATATATAGAAAAAGCTGAAAAGTTGTATTCTTTTAAATGGACGATGATTTACTTCAATTCGGATGAGATAAACTCTAATACGACTTTCAAATACTAATGGTTTCAAATAAAGATTAGTAGATACGATGTGACATTGTTTTGCAAGTTGTAACTTATCCTCATACCCCTTAATAAAAAAAAAAACAAAACTTTAATACCCAAAAGATGGATATAGATTCGATTGAAAAGTATAGGAAATTAGCTCTGAAATGGTATATAGTATATGGATACATGGAATAAAAATGTAGCAGCTAGCTGACTCAGAATAGAACATCTTGGGAAGTGAGAAAGCAAGAGCCTTAAAGCAAATGGAGAACCCAAATCAATTGTAATTCCTATCTGTCCTCAGACACAAAGTAAAGAATAACAGAAATCATCAGTCCCATTTTGCCCCAAAAAACTAACAGCACAAAAGCTAAAGTTTCAGTTCTTGTATTGGAGACCGGAAACATGTCCTCTTATATCTCTCTGTCTTGGATATTTCTTAGCTCTCTTTCCCTTCCCCTGAACTGCCTTAGGAACAATTTGGATCCCTTCAAGTACATCTTACATCTTGTGTCTACTATTTTTAACCTTTTCTAATAGAAGGTTACTTGTCCATTTTTTTTACTTCAAAATAGAAAGCACTACCACAAAATACTGTGCATAAGAGAGAAAACATAAAAAGGAAAAGTATCATGATTGACAACTGCAGAATGACATCATTAAATTCTGCTAATCTTAACCCCTTTGAATAACTGATTTCTTAGTTAAAATTGCTTAACAAACACCGTTTTGAAGTTTCCTTCAAACACATTCTAATTACTTCACTTGAAAGAAGAAAAAAAAGCTCTGCTTTTTCACTTTGAACACAAAATAACTGAGGGTAAACTCTTCATTTTAATTCTCGAACATTAAAAATGTCATTAGTGTGGTCCTTTTATCATAAATAATAATAAAAAAATAATATAAAACAACCAATTTAATGTCAAAATTGACCTTAAACCACCATTTTAATGAACCTATTATTGAACAACCAAACTAATTGACAGTATGATGATTACATTCCTTAAAGACCAAAATGGTAACTTAAAAAACAACTGTGTAAAAACACACACGCACAAACAACTTTTTTAAAAAGCTATGATTCATGCACCCCCCCTTGTACGCACTCTTTTCTTGGAATTTTTAAATTGGGCATGATTTCATCACTACTCTGGCATTTATAAGTACTCCAACCCACATGGTCAAAACTTCAAGAAACCCCAACACTGTCCTGTGCCATGTATTTTATAATCAGGTAGCGCCTGGAAGTTCAAGTTGTCAGCAACAAAACCCTAAGTTTCTCAAGTCTCGTGCACTAGACTCCAAGAGAGAGTCAGAGAGAGAATAGAAGGACATTGCTGTGTGCTTCCAAAACATTGAAGATGGTGAAGGAGTAAAATAAATAGCCTTTCTTAGAATACACACCATGTGTTGGATAGATTTGGTGGAATCAAAGCCTAGGAACACACACTTTTGTTTTGTGCATGGAAGAAGAAAAAGAAGAAGAAGAAGACAAGGCCAATGTGAACAAAGTCACACGGATTTGTCAATAGAAACAAGGAGGCAAAATCTCTCAAGCATGGATTTTAGCTTGTGTTTGAGCTCCCCAATCATTTCCACACTTGTACATTTTCTCCTTGTTGCTTCTTTGTTTTGTCCTGTTTGTTCCTCAGATATTGGCAATATTGGCAACACCCCAGTTGCCAATCAGACTTTCAAGCCGCAAGAAGAGGCTCACAAGATGAACATCATAAGAACTCGTCTTCAACAGATCAACAAGCCCGCCGTTAAGACAATTCAGGTGCGCCAAAGTTTCTAGCTTTTCACTTCCCCTGTTTTCTCACCTGTTTTGAACCATAACATGGTGAAGTTTTTTTTTTTTTTTTGTTCCTTGAAGAGTCCTGATGGTGATGTAATAGACTGTGTGGTGTCTCATCAGCAACCAGCTTTTGATCATCCAATGTTGAAGGGACACAAACCACTGGTAATTGTTAATTGTCTAAAAGAATTTCTTAGATTTTGTTTGTTTTTTGTCACGGAGTATCCCACGTCTAGAGTCAGATACTAATCTCTTGAACATGAGGATCGAACCAATGACTACATGCTTAAGGGACATGATTTCTTAGAATTTATTATTTAAAGTTAGGTTCAATTTTGAATTAAAGTGGAGATATTAATGCATGTGCAGGATCCTCCAGAAAGGCCTAAAGGTCATAACCAAATGGACATGAGTGAGAATTTTCAGTTATGGACCATGTCAGGGGAGTCCTGTCCAGAAGGTACAATTCCAATTAGAAGAACAACAGAACAAGATATGTTAAGGGCTAGTTCTGTTAGCAGATTTGGAAGAAAAATAAGAAGACGTGTTAGAAGGGACACCAACAGCAATGGACATGAGGTATGCACAGAAACTTTGTTTTCTTTTCTTCTATTTTCTTTTTCTTCTTCATTTTTCAAACCAAAGGAAGACATCAACAAACAACTATATCAGAAACTGTTAAAGCAAGCACATGGGAGTGAAGTGCTTTGTTTTTCATCCAATGTTTTTTTCTTTTTCTTTTCCCCAATGTGCATTTGGCTTCTTTACTATGAAGCTAAGAATAGTCATGAAAGCATAAACAATAAGTTTCGATTAGCTGGTTTTTTATTCCTTTCTTACCATTGTGAAACTTCAACCTTTTCCTATTTATGGCAATCACAGAATTTCATGGTTCCTCAGCTAGTAATGTTTCACTTACTCCAAAGCAAAGTGGTTTTTCATTCTTGTGTATGCTGCACCTACCTTCACCTTGTATAGAAAAATTTAACCAAACAACTCATCATCACATTTAAACTCTCATTATCTTGCGTAGAAAAATCTAACAAAACAATCTAATTCTAAATTTAACTTCCTCTAGCAACTCTTCAAATGACCCAACAAACAGTTTTTTTTCTTATTTATTTTATAAGAAAATAGGTTGGCAGGTCGCATATCGACAATATAAAATAATTTTACACTATCATTCAATCATAAATTAATATATATCATAAGTTTGTTGTACTTATCATAATTATCTTAAAAGTTATATCAATTCTGATTGATTGATGATGTAAAATTTTCTATAGTCATTAAACTGGTTACTTATATGCAGACTTAACAATAATTTTTGTTGGTGAACTGCACAGCATGCAGTTGGGTATGTGAGTGGAGAGCAGTACTACGGAGCAAAGGCAAGCATAAACGTGTGGGCACCCCGAGTGGCAAATCAAGATGAATTCAGCTTGTCCCAAATGTGGGTCATCTCTGGCTCATTTGGAGATGATCTCAACACCATTGAGTCTGGTTGGCAGGCAAGTTTCAATTCAGCAATTACTGCATCTTAATTAATTCTTTCTTTACAGAAACACACTCATTTTCCTTCAGTTTTTCAAAAAATTCTATATCTTTTTTTTTTTGTTAGCAATAGCATTCATAAGGTAGATAGCATGCTCAACTACCTGCAATTCATTTTCGTTCATGTATTTAATTTTGTGTTTTAGACAGCCAAACTTATTCCAATTAATTTTGTTGCAGGTCAGCCCCGAGCTCTACGGGGACAGATACCCGAGATTCTTTACGTATTGGACGGTAAGCAAACTCTCATTGAAGAAAAAAAGGAGAATTCTATTATATATTTTTTGTGATCCTTGCTTAAAGTGTAAGGTACAGGAAAATATTATAATTATAAGGTTTATTGGTAGAATTTTCTAGTCAATTCATTTATAAAATTAATCAAATTTAGTCCTATATTTAATTTAATTATTTTAGAAAATTTCAAATTATTGTTTTCTACTTAAATCTTTCCATAAATTGAAATGATTTAATTATTTATTATTCGTATACTAAAAAATATTAATCAAAATATCAGATTTCAGTCAAAGTAAAAGAAAAATCTCAAAATTTTCTTTCTTCACATTTAAATTTTATCAAATTTTCATTAATTTTCCAACATTTAAACTTTTTCATTTCCGAATTTATTATGTTCTTAGAAGACTAAATTTACATAATTTTATGATAAATAAAAATAAAAAATTGACTAAAAAAACTTAAAATACTACAACTATACATTGTTCAAACTTCAAACTACAATAACTAAAACTACAGTTAGGTATTATTATTGTTGTTGTTAAAGAAAGAAACTAATGAAAATTACCACTAATTATTATTTGCAGAGTGATGCATATCAAGCAACTGGATGCTACAACTTACTGTGTTCAGGCTTTGTTCAAACTAACAATAGAATTGCAATTGGAGCTGCAATCTCTCCAACTTCTTCCTATGCTGGTGGACAATTTGATATTAGCTTGCTCATCTGGAAGGTAATTTCGTGCTCCATTACGAAAATTGACAATATTTATTGACATCTTGACGTACAAGTTTACATTTTTTTTCTTCTTCTTTTTGGGTTGCTTTGTGTTTATCATTTATTTTTATGGTGATTATGCGCTGTTTTTGTTGTTGACTGGAAAAGTTAAACTTTGTCATATAAATCATATATGAAACGGATTAAGCCACTAAGGGTTCATTTCTATCCTAGTTTAGATTAATCTTTTTATGAGCATACATCATGGATGGGTTAAATTAAATTCACCAACCAATGTGGGATCACGTTGAGGGTCCCACCTAAAGGATAAAAGATTTGATGACAAAAGACTGTTCCTACCGTTCGATTTGAATACCTTTATGGTTAAAAAAAAGTCTTCAAATTTCGTAGTCAAAAGCCCAAATGAACTAAAAAAACAAATAAATAAAATGGGTTTAGAAATAGTCAATGATGGGCTCTCCATTATTTTGGAAGTCTCACAAATGCCATCGAATTTTGTGATATAGACTATTAGAAGAAGCAAGGGGGGATTATTTTAAGCTTTTCATGGCATGATTATTATTTTTTATTTTATAAAACGTGAAATTTCATTAAAAAAAGAGGAAGAATAAATAAAGTCATGGTGCACAAAGTTTTGTATAATGTCCCGTCTTAGTTAACATGCCACTTTACCCACTTTAATACTTTGGGACATTAGACGCATGCACTGTGAATTCTAATAATGAACTGTATTTCCCTTATGCTTTGCTTCTTTTAAAGATTCTCTTCTTCCTTTTTCCAAACAAAGAGCTTCTAATTCTGAGGTCTTCTTCACTTTATTTTTTTTTCTCTTCATTTTACTACTATTTTAACAAAAGAAAACAAAATTTAGCTTATTCCCCCAACATTCACCACCTTTCTTTCCCCTCTTTTTGACCCACTTCACTTACCAACCTGGCTAACATGTTGCTATTCATAATTATGTCTATCTTTGAGTAGTTTGCAACAAAAAGTGACATTGAAGGTTTGGTGCTATGCTTCATTTTTTGTATAGGATCCAAAGCATGGAAATTGGTGGCTTGAATTTGGATCCGGAATCTTAGTCGGGTATTGGCCATCATTCTTGTTCACACACCTAAGGGATCATGCAAGCATGGTGCAATTTGGTGGCGAAATTGTGAATTCAAGGCAATCAGGGTCTCACACTTCGACTCAAATGGGTAGTGGACATTTTGCTAGTGAAGGTTTTGGGAAAGCTTCATATTTTAGGAACATGCAAGTTGTGGATTGGGATAACAACTTGGTACCATTGTCAAATCTTCGGGTTCTAGCGGATCACCCGAATTGCTATGACATACAAGGAGGGATTAATAATGTTTGGGGGAATTACTTTTACTATGGTGGACCTGGAAGAAATGTGAGATGTCCCTAATTAAGGGGTTGAATTATATAGAAGTTTTTTTTTTCTTCTTGTTTTTTTTGGGCATTTTTGGGTTTGGGTGACATTGGTTTTCCGTCTCAAAGGCATTGAAGAAGCTTGGGTCATGGGTCATTTATTCTTATATTTAATTTAAATTTGTTTGTTGATCAAGATTTTTTTTCTTTTACTAACTAGTCAGTAGTCACCCATTGGTTATACCATTACCACCTAGACTCTTATGTAAATCTGAAAAGAAAAATAGTAAATATATTACGGTTCTTGGTATTCCTTTCTTGCTCTTTGCAAGTGGGTTTTTTTTTTTCATCCCTTCTTTTTTTATTTTCATTTCCTCATTTTTTTTACTGATTAAAATCACCTTTCTCATTTCTTGTTCCTTTTCTAGTTTACTTATTCCTCTAATTAAAAACTAACACATAACTAAAAAAATACACTCTCTTAAAAAAAATTAAATTATGTGACTTGTTAATTGAAAGAAAGGGAAAGAAAAAAAATAAAAACTTGCTAATTTTGGTTCTTTATCGGCATAGTTTATATAATAATTCTTACAGAATCCATAATTTTATTTAGCTCAGGCGAGTTTAGCAACATTTGCTCTTTTATTGATGTAAAATATTTATACTTAGTTTTTGCTGATTAAAAAAAGTACGTCCAAAATATTCACAAAAATTCTTTACCGATGTAATTTCCATTTTTTTTATTTAATATTAGACAAGGATATAAAAGTTGTAAAAAAAATACTTGAGTGCTATTATAAAGTAGAAAATATTTTAATATCATAAATGAAAATTAGTTAAATAAATAGTTAATATTTAAATAATATCATAAATTAAATTCTTAAAATCGTTCACAAGAGATTCTATTATCAAAACTATTACATTGAATTTATATATATTTTTATCTTAAATTTTCTTTAATGTTTGAGGGAGTGTTTGTTTGATGGATAATTTTTTAGTGTTGGAAATATTATTCTGGAGTACTTTATAAAAAAAATGTGTTTGATTAATTATTAAAAATGGTTGAGAATGTTCTTTATGTACCCATGAATAATTAAAACATGTGTGTTGTTTGACATTTTTTTCCTATAAATATACATAATAATTATTGAAATATCTTTATCATTAAAGTTTGTTAAAAAAATCCAAATGTGTCTAAAATAGATATAAATGTAACAACCCACACGAAAGTCTCATAAATCAGTGCCAAAAAAAGTTACTATAATCCATCACGATCCCTCTCTCAGCCTCACGCTTTAAATTTGCAGCCTTGCCACAGCCATGAAAGTACATGTATACTTACTTCAAATCAAATAGTCAAACAAAAAGACACAAGTAACTTCGAAGAGAATAGTAGGTGAGAATAGTAGGTTAGAGTTAAAGTGTTAATATATTATAAAAACATGTATAACCCAGATGCTCATCACTGACTCGAGACAGAAAAAGGCAAATCTAATGAAGTAGAATATATGCAATCAGCACTAGTATTAACACCAAATTAATCTAATGAAGTAGAATGTATGCAATCAGCACTAGTATTAACACCTGTTGAAAGAAAAAACCAGACCTCTCCTTCAGCAATTCTTGTTGAGAAAGGAGAAAAAAATGTCTATTAAAGAGGAGAGGAGCATTGGATGGAAAGCAAAAAATTATTGTGAGTAACATGCATGAAATTGGTGCAAGAATGAAATTTGTGAAAATAAAAAAAATAAAAATTATAGCACATACATGAGAGGAAGCATTAAGATGATAGTGGGATAGTGAGTAATAAGAAAGATATATGTGTATTTTTATTCACTAAGAATGATTTTTGTCCCATAAGAATAAATATTTCTTATTTCATTCGTTATAATTAAATATTGATTGAAGATAAAATTATTACTGGGAAATGAAATATATCTTGGATTAATTATTTTATTATTTCATAAGCAACCGTGAGATAAACTTTTTCTCTTATATATTCTTGGAACTAAAAATTTATCGGGAAAACAAATTTCCCGTTAATAAGATTTCCTTTTGGAATTCGGTGTTAGTTTATATTTAGGCTCTCCTTTGAATCTAAATATAATGGCACCTTCACACACACACACACACACACATATATATATATATATATATATATATATATATATATATATATATATATATATATATGATAGCAAAAGATTCGTAAGTTCAAACTAAGCTCATTATTATAACAGGTGAGAAACAAGCTTTCAAAATAAATTGTAGAACATAACCCAAAAACAAAAGCAAATATTATAGAGGAAGAGCAACACTTGTTAGAGATAGGTGTGCATTCAAATATTCGTAGTAGAATTAGTCAACTTATGCATTTGTTAGACATATAAGATTAATTGGATAATTAAAAAAGAAAAAAAGTTACTTTTTATTTAAAAATAATAATAAATTAATAATTAATATTTGATGATAAAAAAAATATTTGTGCATTTGTTTTAATAGTTTTACTTCAAAGTTTATTAGTCTTTCTCTTTTAACTATTGAAACTTTTCTTAATTGGTGTATTTTCATTAGTGCTTTAAATTGATCTTATGTTCCAAATCATTTTTAAGATCAATTATGTCATTTTCTCATAGATGCATTTGTGTTTTCTCTTTAATATATTTATTTTTAATTTGATATACGTATATTTTATACCATCTAATATTTATTATTATAAAGTATACATCATTATTTTTATGATTTGTCATAAATTTCTCTTTTAAATTTGAACAACACCTTCCAATTACAAAAAATACTCAAAGTATTCCTTAATTAATTTCTTCAACTCAAAATATGTGATTAATTTGCATCTTTCTTTGCCTCTTTATTATTTTTGTATAATAACTAAGATTAAATTGTCATTTGTTATCCGTCATAAAAAATAAAATTAATAAGATGAAATAGAAATTAAAATGATGAAACTGAGCGCAAGGTAAACTCGAGTTAAGACTATTAAAACTTAAATTTTAGACTCACCTAAAAAAGTTATTTGTTAATATATTAATTTTAATAAAACAAAAAGGTCACATAATTTAACAAAAGAGTCCGACCTATAATTATCTCATTTAAATTAAAAAAATCTTTTAAAATTTATTTTAGATCTCATTCATGATTGAATTAACATTAGTCTATCGCATCATTAATTAAAACAAACAATATCAAAATAGTATTATTTACTTAATGAAATTTTATATAATTTCTAAATATTTATTTCATTTATCTCTCTTTCATTATATTACTTATCTTATTTTACACTTTACTTTTGATATTTTTATCTTGTATAAAATAGTATAAATGTCTGTGATATAAATAACATTACTCATGTTCTAGTGTATATATATACCAGGGTGGTTGATTGTCCATCCTGTATACGGTAGTTTTTTACATGTCTACTGTAGTTCAGTACAATATACTTAAATATTTGTAGACATATCATATTAATTAAAAATAATATCGTATATATACAATAATGAATAAAACTATATAGAATAGGGTCTTTTTAACTAATGTCCAATAGCCTTAGGACACGATATTAGTTAAGAAAAAAATATTTATTACGTGAATTATAGGAAAACTCTTAGAAGTCATGAATAACTAATTTGAATATTTTTTGTATTAATTTAATTTATTCAAAGAATATAATAAAGTAATTTTAATTTATGTCATTTTCGAATTCGAAGCAAACACAAACCCTAACTTTCGAGTTCTCTCATCTCGCGCGGTTCTCTCCGTTCTCGGCGCCGGTGCCGCCGCGTCTCGAGACTGTTCGTCCATTGCACGGAGCCACGGAGCAATTCCGTCGCACTCTAAGCCTGCAGCTTCAACACGCCGTCGCACCTGAAGCAGTTCCGTCGGACTCACGCCCTAGTCTCTGCATCTTTGTTTTTCAGGTGCTTTTTTTGCTACATTTTCAGGTGCTTAAATACTCATTTTTTTCTCTTTTCAATTTCTTGTCTTTTATTTTCTGGTTGCCGCAACCTATGCCGTTCGTCCATTTTCTATTGTGTGTGAGAGACGTTGATTTGTTTACAATGTTGTTTATCTTTGAAGTAGCATTCAGAATTTAATTTCTCTGTTGACTATGTCAAGCACCTTAATAATACTGAATTGTTGTTGCTGTTGCACACAGAACTAAATCAATTTTTTTAGGAATGCTAATAAATTAAATTAAAATACTGTATATGTTTTAGTTGCTTCTGTATGTATTACTACTAAGCTACTAGTAGCCAAATACTTTGGTGCTTGGTTTTTGATAATTGTTTCTTTGACTGTTAATGTTTGCACTTTGCAGATAGACTTGAAGATGTCATATATATATATATATACACACACACACAGACACAGGGCCAATTAGTGACCTACCGGTTGGACCACTGGCTCGACCGAGCCAGTGACCAGACCGGTTTTCACAACATTGATCTTAACTGCTATTTGACTGTATTATATTGTGTGTTTTTAACTGCTATTGGGCAGCTTGTCAAGACCTGTTGCTCTGAAGGCAATCGGTGAAGTTTTCCTAGAGACTTCTGAACCTTCAATTTGTATAACTCCAGGCCCTTCTTTTTGCATTACCATTTTTAATTTGTATCTTCCTTCTCGTACCTTTTTAGTTATCCTCTAATAGTATTGCAAGTTGCAAGTTAAGATTATACATTGCTCAAAGAGAGTTCATTCTAATTGTAGTATATTCTCTGAATGAACTGATGTGAATCTATATATCCCCAACCTCAAATTTCATAACATTCCTTAAAACTTTGTCTCTCTGTTAGAGTAGTTTCTCTGCTGCAACAAAGATCCTATTCAGAAGGGATGATTATATTTTTGTCAGTGTATGTACGAAGAGTTCCAAGCTTTTAAGACATCCATGTGAACCTTTTTTCTTTCTTTCTTTCTCTTATTTGTGTTTGCAGTTTCATAATTTGATTTAGTTTGTGACTTTTAATTTTTTCTCCATTTTTCAATGCAGTGATGGGAAAGATGCACAAGAATAGGAAACAAGCTGGTGGGCATGGAACTCCAAGAGAAGAAACCGATATGCAGGAACAAGAAATGGACATAAGGAAGATTATGAAAGATGTGGAAAATTTTAGTAATGTCCATTTTCTATTTTTCATTTTGACTTTCTTGCCCTTTTCCTTGACTGTTGTCTTTATCTTTTCTTTGAATCTGCTTTCTGTTGATGCATTTTGAATATTCAATTCAATAGAAGACAATGCATTATGAAAAGTGGATGATTATGTTCTTGCTTCTAACTATAATATTTCATATAATTTGGTTGGATTTCTTTGGTCTGCTCTGATGCAGCTTGATTCTTGAATAGCTGTACAATGCATACTTGGTAGCTGAAATCTTTGATTTTAAAACACCATGTTGATTTATGTGGCTACTGGCTGGATAGATGTGATAGTCTCTTCTTTTTTGTGCAAACAATATTCTTAGTTGAAATTGTCTCAACCTAAACTTCTAATTAGGATACATGGCAATGGCTGTAACTTATCACTGTCCTTTCATGTTCTCTTGTAACATTTAGGGTCATGTGTAACTTTTATTTATGTTAATATCTGCAGTTATCTATGACTATAGCTTTCTTAACCGGGATTATTTAGAGGGTTTAATTGTATAGTTGATTGCCAGTTGTATAAATGTTCTTGAGTATTTTGTTGTTGGAAATATATGAGCGTTACTTAGAAATTGTTGAGTAGTATGTGGGCTAAAATTGGTTTTTTCGCATATTGGATGTTTGAAAGATAAGAAAATGTTTGGTCCTTTATTTTAATTTTGTGGTAACCATACCCATTTCACCTGGTTTTGTTTGTCTTTCCAGTTTCCACTGTGTCCAGCAAATATGGTAGTACGGTTGCTTCTTATAATGGCTGCTAATTATTGTATTATTTTCCAGGCTACTCACATATGTCATGGAAAGAACGCAAAAAGATTGAAAATAGAAATGTTGTTTCTCTTGGTGGGAAGGTGAGGACTATTGTTGATGTTCTATTTTGTTTGTCATGTGCCAATGCAAATATCAAAGATGCTCAGGAAACGCATTTCTTACTGTTTATCATATTCCCATATGTAGCCCCAAAAGAATCAGAGATTACCTTTAAGTGTGGCACGACCAATGATGAAGAAACAAAAGGAGAGGGAGCAGAAAATGCTTCAAGAGGTAATTAATTTCTATCATTCCCCACTTTTATCCCCCGGTTATTTTTCTGTCTGTCTGTTACTGACATTATTCATATATAAAAATATGTACTGACCACTTGGTGGCTTTTAGCGTTTGATTCTTGGACAATTTGGGGGAAAACTTGGTGGTAGCAGTAAAAGATCTGCTGGGAAGCACAAGCCAGAGAACAGGGGTCTGAAATCAAGTGAAGGTCATTTTAGAAATGGCATACTCAATGTGAAGCATTTGTTAAATTCAGCACCATCAAGAGATCGTGAAACTGGAACTAATATGTCCAATGCATGGAAAGGGAAAGGTGGTAAGAAGAAAAATAGTAACAAGGGTGGTGGTAAGAAGCACCGTTGAGCACGTCCTTGTGAATAACGTGTTTTAGGAATATTCAGGAGTCATTTTTTAATATGTATGACCTTTATAAATCTAGTATGACCCTTGGGTAAGCTTTTCATTTTGACAGAGTGAAATGGATAGAATAGAAAACAGGACAATTATGTCTTGTGCATTCTGGTAATTATACAATATTAAACTTTCATCTGTCATTTTATGATTATATATTAGTTTATAATTATTAGAATGCACTGTATTTTTAGTTCATACAGAAATTCTTAACCTTTTGATAAAATAAATCTTTTGACGTTGAGTTGTTTTGAGTTTATTAACCTTTTTCCACAATATTTCTCGCAATATAGCTTGCAATTTCAAATTAATTATAGTTTTTGTAAGTGGTTCTATGCCAAATTTTAAATTATTAATTTGCTTATTTTTACAAATAATTTAGTCAAAAATTATAAACCATGAAGTATATGAAGCATGAACAGATTTTTAATTACGAGAATAAAAGTTAATAAAAAGACATTTAAAAGATTAAAGTTGCATGAAATGGATTTATTTATTTATTTTAGTTGGGTAGGATTGTTATAGATGGTAACATTTTCTTTCTAATTATTTAAGATAGTTGCATATTCAAATCTCAAGATTAAGAGAGAACAATTTTATGCTAGTCTACTCACATATTTGGTGATAAATAAAACTGTATTTATATTGATTAATAACATGTTTTACGCATGAAGCATAAGTTGTAGAGTTGTAGGTACTAGTATTGTCTAACGTAAGATAAACCATTATTACATTATGACCGAACATAATTACAAATAAAGAAGATAAGCCATTTCCTTTTTTTTTTCTTTTAAAAAAAATGTCAAACTATAAACATTTTTATGTGCCCAAGTCATCCTTCTGCTAATTTCATTGTCTACTTGATTCAATTATTCTAATTAGAGATGGTCATGGACACATAATTGAGGGTATGTTTTTCTGTCAAAAAAAAAAAACAATTGAGGGTATGCTTTGACAAGAAATCCTTCTCTGTTTGAATCAATCTTGCATCAACAAGTAATAACAACTTTAACTACTATATTTTACTATGTTCATAAATAAATAAAAAACTTTGTTGCGCCATGAAGTCCTTTTATTTACTGTTCGTGATTAACATAAGTAAAATTGGCTTGAATAGCTAAATAACTAAATTCATACTTCTTGAAAAGTGTAATATAGTAATAAATTGATAAATA
Organism: Glycine soja; assembly: GCF_004193775.1. NCBI lineage: Eukaryota > Viridiplantae > Streptophyta > Magnoliopsida > Fabales > Fabaceae > Glycine > Glycine soja. Next base: position 2,902,538 of record NC_041002.1, on the reverse strand, counting down.
TAAATTTAGTATAAAAACGAGTAAAAAATATCATAAATTAATCTTATTGATAATTTTATGAAATCATTATATTATTAAATTGTAATGATTAATAATCAATTTAATATTAAGTTATAAAATTTAAAAATAAATTTATCATTAAATTATTTACAGAATTATTTTATCATACTTTTTACATTTAATTTTAATTTTTCATCTTTTCATCAGGTTTATCTATGCCTCATTTTTTAAACGACGGATTTGAGTATTTATCCGTAAAATTGACTTACTAGTAATTTTTAGACACGTTTTTGTGAAATCAACATGATTGTTGTTCAGTGGGAAGAAGAAGAAGAAGAAGAGGAGGAGGAAGAGGGTGAGTAAGAGGGTGGTAGTGATGATGATGATGATGATGTAACAATTGATGGGCCTGATACTTCATCCTTCACTGCGTTTCTCTGTTCTTTGTTGTCTACTTCGGATTCCGGGGATAAGGTTGGTGAAGCTGATGAGAAGAATGATGGTGGCAGGTGATGACTCTGCCACAAAGGAAAGTTTTGTTGTGAAGAAAAGTTTGTTTTCCAGGGGCAAGCACTCACTTGGTAGGGCCATTCACCAAGTTGCCAGAATGGGCGGATTTCGCAACAAGGATGGTAATTACACCGATGAAGGCGTTGAGATGAAGCACATTGTGAAAACGCCTGTGGCTGTGGCTGTGGCTCGGATTGGTGATCACCTGCCTGAAATTTCTGAGCCTTCAATGCTCGTTTCTGAGGATGTGAGGAATGTGGTGTATGCTTCACTGCCGGCACTTATTCACGGCCGGAAATGGCTTATGCTGTACAGGTATACATGTCTAAGGATGAAGATGAGGATTCATTGGCATTTGGCTGATACAAGATTCTGCTGTTGAGTCTACAAGTTCAAAACTCTTGTTGTTCGTTAATGTTTGTGTGTTTATCTTTTTGTTTTATGCAGCACTTGGAAGCATGGTATATCACTTTCAACTCTTTACCGGAGAAGCATGTTTTGGCCTGGACTGAGCTTGCTGGTACAGCTTCATTGACCTTGTGTTATCAATCTTATACATGTATCTGTGAATTAGTTGTGTATGTTCTGCATTTGCGAATTCTTTTGTATAAAATAAACAAGTAGGAACAGTCAAATACACTTCTTTTTTCCCTCTTTCTTTGTAGACTAGTTGATGACTGCTTGGACTTTATTTGATTGATAAATGGAGTGATACATTGAATTGGAGATAGGTTTTACGTCATGCTTACTTCCAACTTAAAACTTTCATGGTTTTTTCCAATTTGAACTTGCCAGAAGCAGAAAGAAACAACTATTACATTAGGTGACAGAGACCTTTTTTTTTATTATTGAAACTTGCGGAACAAATGGATACTGACATATGGTTGTGGTACCTTAATAGAATTCTCTTGCCTTTAGATTTGAGCTATAAATGATAATCAAGTTCCACAGAGATTGCAGCGTAGTTTGTATATCAAATAAATTTTAACATTCTAATTAATAGTACAATAGTAGAATGCAGTAGTTTAAGATGACTATGTGTTGAAGTTCCATGTTTGTAAGCTTGCTGCTTAGAAGGTTATGCTATCCAATTATAAAGGCATGTCTTGGAATTCTGTTATTTTTTTATGGGTTTGCTTGCTCTTATCTGGATTACCAAAGATATATGCATTATTGTGTCCTTTAATCAGACTAATTTCTAATTTCTGCTCTCTTCATTCATGGATTGGTTCTCAATATCAACTATTTTGTTCCAGGTTGTTGGAGACCGTAAAGGAGCAGTCTTTGGTGGACTGGTTGAAGCTCCTCTTAGACCATCGAACAAGAGAAAATACCAGGTAACCTCTTATCTCTACTATTCTAATGTTGTTGGGTATTGCCTGCTTCATGTTGCAATGTTAAGTTTTTTTTTTATCTTGTTGGCATTAAATTTTGAACAGGGAACAAACAATTCATTTGTTTTCACAAACACCTCTGAATTGTATTTCTATATCTACTGTCAATGCTTCGTTCATATACAGCAGTTCGACGTCAGGATTTTTTTTACCATGCTGCGTCGCATGACTCACTAAGACCATCTGGAATTGTTGCATTGGCATCGTTCTTCTAAAATGGTTGATCATAATTAGAGGTAGGCTAGCCAGGTTTAACATCTCGGTTCCTTCTACGCAAATAAAAAGTTAGGCTCTCCATGTACTCAAAAGAAGTGAAAAGAAGCTAGCCTCTTCTTTCGCAGTCCAAGGTTCTGAAGAGCATTATAAAACAAAGAAAAATAATATATATAATGTGTTTGGATTGGATTAATTTTAGAAATTATTTCTAGAATGCTAATTTTGTCATCGTTATTTTTCCTTTTGACAGAGCAAGATTGTGCAACAAATGTTGGTTTACATTTAACACAAGTAAAACATAAAACTTTTCGTTAACATTACTTCAATAGAATGTAAAGTTCAAGTAGCTAGCATATCCAGTTATTTCATAGGCAGTCTAGTATTGACAAACCCGAGCTTAAATATTTTCTTGTAAGTATCAAAGGATGAGTGTTAATTGTGAAATGTGTTGAAGACCATTAAGGAGACGTACTCAGTCAACCAAGATGCATCAAGAGCATATCAATTGTACCATGAGGTAATTTCTACTCACCAAAATGGTGGCTCTGTGATTACTTTAAAAAATTACAGAGGCTATGGCAAGAATATGATGCTATTGCATATTGCACCATGGAGTGCACTAAAGATGTTGAGAAATATACCAATACGGTTAATTCTCAACGGGTTTATGTTTTTTTGGCTGGTCTGGATTCACATTTGGATGGAGTTGGTGGCCATATTCTTGGTACCACCCCACTTCTAAACGTTAAAGTAGTTTATACAATTGTCTGTGCTGAGGCAAATCACCAAGAGGCAATGCTTGGTAGTGTCTCTATTGAAGGAACTGCCTTTGCTGTCAAGAAGTCTTCCAAGAAAGGAGTCCCCAAGTGTAGCCATTGTAATGGAGATAATCATGTGATTGAAACATGCTCCAAACTTCATGGCTATCTAGATTGGCACCCAAAAGGCAAAACAACCTCCAATAACAAGGCAGAAAATCTTAGTCAAATTGCTACTGCTGCTGGATTTGTGATCAAGTCAGGTATATCTAACTCTGTCATTAATCTTTCCGTTGTTACTGGGAGTAGCGATTGGATAATTGATATGGGTGCTGCTGACCATATGACTTGTGATCCTCATACATTTACTCATCTTTCCCCTGGTCTTCTAAAATTGTCATTACTAATGCCAATGAAGTTTCATCTCCTATTGAAGGTGTTGGTACTGTATCTCTCTCACCCTCCATATCAGTCCTTGATTTCTTATTTGTTCCTACATTTAATTGTAATCTTCTCTCAGTCAGTAAATTAACTAAATCTCATTCTTGTGTTGCTTTGTTTTTCCCTACCCATTGTCTTTTTCAGAACATCCATATCAAGGAAAAGATTGGCAGTGGTAAACAAAGTGGAGGATTGTTTTATCTAGAAGATGATTCTCAGCAAACACATAAAGAAGCATTGGTTCATCTTGCGAGTGATCACACACAAGATAAAAACCAACAAAAATTCTGGTTGTGACAAAGGAGTAAATGACCTCTGCAACACCACATTTAAGTTGAACTAGTGCAAGTCAATGCAAATGGAGAGATGTAGGGACTATATACATTGCATGATCTGGGACATGATTATTGAATATGATATATATATATATATATATATTAAAGATTTAAATATAGTAATATGTATTAAATAGTACATAACCATAAGGACAAATAATCTAAATTTGAGGAAATCTTAGTTAACAAATAATTTTCTAAAAATGAGAATAAAATTACTTAAAAATAAGGAATTTTTCTATAAAATATCATAATAATAGCTAACTATATATACGTATTTAATATATGGACATAATACATTTTGGCATCATCAAAGATGAGTGTTGTTGCATAAAAATAAAAATAAAAAAAAGATGAGTGTTGCTTGCAAGCAAGCAGCTAATTGTCGAGATATATATTATTCAAATTCATAATAACGGATCCAATTAAGAACGGCCATGCACATCGGAATAATGATGGAGAGGTGGGCCTGAGGTCCATTAAGAACGGCCATGCACATCGGAATAATGATGGAGAGGTGGGCCTGAGGTCCATTAAGAACGGCCATGCACATCGGCTGGCATCATAAATTTTATACCTCATCTCATGTATCATTAGCATTAATTATAAACTAGTAATGAAAATCTATGAGTGGGCATGAAAAGAAGACTCAGATCTTTTAAGTAAGGTGGCGGTTTGAATTATGTATGGATAAAATATAGTTGGGAGGAGAGATTTCATTGAAGATGATTAGACAAGTTTTTTAATTAAATATTCATAAAGTTTGAATATTCATAAAGTTGATGATAATTTATACTAATAATATATGATAGTCAAGTTGTATCATTAGCATTAATGTCTTAATTATAATATAGTAATTTAAATTTCTGGGTGGGCATAGAAAGAATGTTCCAATCTTTTAAGTAAAGTGTTGAATTCCAACCTTATGTATAAACAAAATATAATTTAAAAAAAGAGACTCATAACTAGTCAATTTTTTTAGGAAAGAGTATTGGTGATCATTCATCCTATTAATAACATGCACTCTATACTGATAAAGTTTTATTTATGTGGTTTATGATATTGTAACTTGTAAAGTTAATAAACACCTGAATCACATTCAGGTAGCTTATACAATGCCAACCTAAGAGAATGTCATACCCGGTTATCCTTTTCTCATATATGAGTAACTACAAACTGGTGAGCAGAAAGATTATTATATACAGCTAGCATTTATCTTCAATTCCTTCAATGCCATTTCTGCATTCTTAAAAACAATTCCTTACTTTTGTGTTAGTGCCATATACGTTGAGAGTTGTGGAAGTTAGTAATAAGACCCAGAGCTCCCTTCTGCCATTTCTGTCATCAATTCCTTGTAGTAATAGTAGAGAAAAGCAACATAACATAAGATGATTTTATTGGTTGCTTTATATAGATGATGATGTCTTGATTTAGTGCTTTTGTATGTGTGTGACTCCCACGCATGATCAATGACACATGATTGAATTCAAATGGCGAATTCTTCATTTCAATTTTCATGGTTGAGTTTGAAATATTTTTTGTAAACGGAGACATTTAAATATTTTAGCCATTTATTTTCATTATATATAATAGTGTTCACAGTATGTAATTTTTTTATAACTCTGTTAAGCTTAATATTTTAAGAATACTGATTAAGAAACTTAAAAGTAAATTTTTTTTATTAAAAGACAAAAAATAATATTATTTATGATTTTTTTTATATTTTTCTATAATTTACCTAATGAATATTTTTTAATTCCTTGATCATAAATGGTTAGCCATACTTATTCTTTTTCTCCCATTTTTTTCACCTTACCCCAAAAAAAAATATTGACTGTTAGGGTAGTGGCTGAGGAGTAATTCTAGAATGTACACTCTCACTACAAACGGAAGTGATGAGTCATCATATTCTTCTCTGTTTATTGAACTTATTTTTAATATTTTTCAACCCTGCGCTTTAACGTGGTCCACGACGACTCAACATAGTCATGTCATAAATTCTTTTGTTTTCTAAAGTAAGATATTGTGATTTAAAAAGAATAAATTATAGTTAAAATGTTCTTCTAAAAAAATTATAGTTTAAATGTCAATGAAAAAATTAATTATGTGTTTTTAATAATGTAAATTTATTTATTATTTATAGATTATTAAAATTCCAAATTATCATTTTCATTAATAATTATAATTAATCTTTATTTTTAATTTTCCCCCTTTTTCATATTAATTCATCAAGGATAATATTTAGAAGTATTTGATTTTGTATTTTAATTTTAGTTGATATATTTTTATTTGAACTCATAAAAGGGTATTACTTTTATTTTTGTTAAGGAAATTAGAAAAACAGTTTTTTCATCAACTGAAAATAATAAGTAAAAATAAAATAAACATCATTATATATTTTTTCATTTATAGTTCAATATAAAATTATTTTGAGCTTAAAAATGTATAAAAGCTAAAAAAAAAAAAGAAGACTGAAACAGATTGATTTCATATATTCAATGTAATCCAAACCTAATCAAAATTTTGTATAGATATTTTTTAAATATTTTACTTGAACAAATTTCATATTAATGATGCTTGTTTAAGTAAACCATTAATGAAGTTCTTAAAGTATAATCTTCTCTCCTAAACAGCTTAAAGTAATGAAATTATATCTTTTTCTATGCATGGGCCGAAAGCTAAAAGCAAAGCAGAAAACAAAAAGTTTACAACATCAAATGAATGACTTCTAAAGCATCCGTCAGTAACATGGAAGCTAACTGAGGAGGCCAGTGATACCAAGGGAGCAAGGCATCATCATGAGATGCTCCATACTTCACAAGCTCAGTCTGCACAATAATTAGTTTCTGGCTTGTGAAATAATGAAATTATATAAATAATCTCTAAAGTATTGAAAATTTATCAATTTTATATGTTGATTTATTTTAGTAACCTTGAGAGACTAATTTGAAAGATTTTTCAATGCTAATTGAAGGATTATGTAACATTGTTTTTCATATATATATTTTTATTTTGATGTATAGAAAAATAATGAAATAGATTGCATGACCCGAAACCTAGTGTTGATTTTTTATTTTTTTTTGTAAAAAAAAAAAACAAAACATGGTGTTGATTAATTGATTTATAATATATATACTAGTTGTGTTTTATATATACTGTTGTATAAAAAAATAACTTACAGGTGCATTGGTTTTTTGGTTTAAAAAACAATAATGAAATATATTATTTTTTAAAATAATTTGAAGGAATCATTCTTGCCCAACAAGCTTTGTTTTTGAAAATAAATAAATCTTAAAACTAGAAAACAAACATAAACTAATTACTTTTTCATTACTAACGAGGAGAAAAAAAGTAGACTTGTTATTGTTAGTATTTTTTAAGCCACATAGTTGACGACCATTAATGACCCAATGATATTTCAAAATTGGTGACCTAAAAAAACTAGTGGTAGAAGATTTCTGGATGCTTTGAATATAAAGTTTTCAACCGTCAACACGTGCAACGTTAGCGATTAAATTAAGGACTAAGAACCAAATCAGACCCACAATTAGTAATTAATTAAACAGTGTCTCCGTTGTTTAAAATGCTAAACATCTTTGTTTGTGCAGCAAAGCAAGTCAAAATGTTTGAAAGTTCCAAAACCTAAATAAGATGAGTACTTTTATATTCCACCTCCTATTTTTATTTATTTATTTTGAATAAAATGGGCCCAAACGACAGAAAAGAATCACCAAACTATTCAGCTAAATTATAAATAAAATAGGAATAATGGCAGACATGCAGATTGTGCAGATCCACGGCTTCCATTTGTACCTTTTTGTTTTCTTCTCAAAAAGCAATGTTTATTATTGCACTCCACACAGAAATAAATAAAATAAAAATACTAACACGGAATATGCATGTGCCACTCAATCATCACATGTCTTTAGAGAAATACGCAGAATGACAACCCTAACTAGTTTTGTTGAAGACGTGCAAGCTACGCTCTAACCATTTGTTCTTGTAGGTCTATTTGTAGTTCAACATCTCTTAGGTCATGTCAAAATTATTATGTTTGGTTTAGCAAAAAATATATATATTATGTTTGGTACTATATCTAAATTTTAGTGGTATTATTTTGGTTGGGTGGTGGGATTAGAAAAAGAAGAATGTTATCCTAATTTTAATTAACTAAAAGTTTCTGAATTTAAAAAAGAACTTATATTTACTTTCTTAAAAAAAATTAATGGTTATATATTAAGGGTCTAAAAATAATTTTGAATTATCATTCAATTATAAATTAATGTTTGTATAATTATTAAAATAATTATTAAGTTAACTAATTTATGATATAGGATAAATTGTGATTAAATTAAATGATTAATTGTGTAAAATATTCTATATTATTAGTATATAATTCTCTTTCTACATAAAAAAATGGACTCATGAAGAAAAAATTAGGCAAATTTAGCAACTAAGTTACAAAATATCAAGAGGACAAACAAAGCAACAAAAACAAATATTAACTTCATTCTTTTAAATCAAGTTATTTATTATTTGAAACAAATCCCAAAATTTCAAACTATTTGTTATCCAATAAAGACCCGTGAGGCTTTTCCCATTTGGTGTTTTCTATTTACATTCCCCTCTTAGAAAGAGCAGCTAAACGATCGAACCAAACAAGTGCATGTAGCTTGACTGTCTTACCCGTCATTGAAACACAATCAACAGATATGTTTGGAAACAAAGCATTCATATAATTATATATTTGTATGATTGTGTCATAGTTAAACTATTAAAAACATATGCTACTATTTTTTCTATGTATCTTGTGCTACTATATATTAATATGATAGTATTTTAATTTTGATTTGATAACTGTGGGAAGTGAGTTTTTTTTTTTTTAAAGTATAAAGAATTGTTTCAAAGTATTGGTTAATATTTTGGATAGGACTTGAAGCTCAATCCATGTAATGGACTATCTCTATTATTAATCAAAATAGTTGATTAAAGCCAATGCTAAAATGTATAGATTCTTGTAATATAATTATAAATAGAAGATCATACATAGATCTCGAGCAAAGTTGTCTAGTTGCTACATCAAAACTTAGTTTTGTTACCACTAGGATGCCTTGGCCTCGTGCTAAGAAATACATCTCATCTTAGACTACTATAAAAGCAATTAATGTCACTTTAGTAGACAATCATTTATTAAAAATATCCTAGTTTAGAAGTGTTAGAATATTTTTTTACAAATACTCCTCACCTTTTACTTTTGATGTGGATTTCACCTTACTGATTATCCATCTATCACTAGGAGATCTCAAACTTCTGTCCATATGAAATTTATTTCAATCAATGTCAACCAAAGTTTAGTCAAAGTCAAAAGTCATATATGGATCCCATTAATTAATAAAATAAAAACATTGAATTAGATATTATAGAAAAATGCTTAATTTTCAAAACAATTAAAAGTATTAAACAATAAAAAGAATAAAAACATTAAAAGTTTTAGCTAGTTCTCTTAAAAGTTAAAATCATTGCTAATAAAAATACTGTTTTTATCTTGAATTGCTATGTCTAAACTTATCAATTAGTTCACGTAACAAAAAAAAAAAAAAACTTATCAATTGGTTAGTATCACTTGATTTAAAACCATTGATGGCAATTACTATGATATGAACATATGTATTTTGGAAAGAATAATGTCAGTTGGTCTCTACAATGTAAAAGATAAGTATAAGCATTAGAATAGATGCCCTTTTTGTTAGATTTGGCTAACAGATATCCCTAGTTTACAGAAAAAAAAAGTGGATAAGAATGTAATAAATTGGATCTTAATGACATACTGTATAAAGACTTGCAACTGTATGTATTTAACATCTTTAATTTATGTTACTAGTGTTTATCATTAACTAGTCAACGGTTCACAACTATTGATTGGAACCCAAACCTAAGAGGCAAAAACAATAAGTTACTATGATGATATCTCTATAACAGTACAAATGAATTTTTTTAATGCATATATAGTAGTATACGTTATTTATCAATAAAATGAATAATATATATTTTTAAATTACTAATAATATCCTGTTTTTTTTTTGGTAGAACTAATATCCTGTTTGACTTGGTAAAAAATAAATTCTGTTTTTTTGAGTTATAAAATTTACAACATGATAAGAATAAGTTTTCTTACAAATTTTTTTATATACTACATTTAACAGTACTATTATTCTATTTTAAAAAGTAAATATACATCACTTAATCTAATCACTTATTTATACAAGTGTTTGAAAGATGTGGGAAGCTAACATGTTTCTTAACGAAACCCTTTCTTACATTCTAGCAAATGACGCCTACCAATAACAAAACACAAATCACATCATCAAATAAGCCACATTTCATAGCTCACCACTAAAAATATTACTCCTACAAACATTTATATATATGGTTCTTAACGAAAGAAAGAAATAGGGTAAGAGTAAAATAAAATCCACATTTATAATTGGATAAGATCTAACACCGTCCATAGTAAAACTCCACGTTCTAACAATGTGCGTCAATTCACAATCCCCATAAAAGCGCGTTGGGGTGGTGGATCACCCAACCACCAAACAACAAACGTTTTATTAAGAACAGATTTGATTTTAGGGTTTGTTGAGTTGAGGTGGAATATCGAATTCCAATGGATTAGGCCAATGAATGAATTCACATACACTTGAGGTTAGTTTGGACACAAGGAACCTTCCAGCTCCGTTACAGCACACTGTACCTGTAAATAATTAAAGAAACACCTAGAATCTGTAAAAACTAATAAAAAAATACGTTAACCTAATAGTACTCCTTCTCACCTTGAAATTAAACTCGTTTATTTTAAGTAGGATTTTATGTTTAAATTTTTTACATAAAAAAATATAATTTAAAGAAAGAAGTTCACTAATGATAATTAACCAGATTTTCTAATAAAAATTATTAGTTCTTAATAAAATTGATGAATTTCGTATAAAATGGTAATTATATATTACTACCATGCTGTGAAATTGACCAAATTTTACCTATGGTAATAAAAATACATAAGTCACCAACACAATAATAATACTACTATCACGCTGTGAAATTTAACAAACTTTATCTACAGTTATTTTTCCATATTTTATCCCTAATTTATAGGCGAAAATTTAGTTTTTATTTTGTATATAGATTTTGTCGAATTTAGTGGTGCCCACATTCAGCACCTTCTAGGACAAGTGTCACATCCCCAATCGAGACTTTTATTTTATTTTATTCTGATACGTTATTACTATTATTATTTTTGATAAATAAATAAATTTGTTTATTATTATTATTATTGCGCTGGTTTTCTCAGCCAGATGGACGAATAAAAAATAGACAAAAAAAGGTAAAAGACAATTCAGAATTCTGAGGTAGAAAACGAAGAAAATGTGGGAAGAAACCCCACCTTATTCAAAGTCTGAAGCAAACCGAGAGCGTGCAATAATATATATAAGAAGAAACCCCACATTTTATATTGTTTCAGCGAAGAAGGAAGAAATTGGTGTTCTTTAATGTGAAAGGGTTGGAACGGTTTTTGATTTTAACCCTGCAAAGAGCCTTCCTTTGCGGTTTTTCTTCTTGAGAAGAAGAAGGCTCTTTGTTGTTGTTGATTTTGAAGAAGGAAAGAAGGAAGGAAGAAAATGATGAGGCTATGGATTTCTTATCTGCAATTGGTGGAACTTTTTGTGAGTTCATTGGTTCATATGCTTTATGGGTTTTACATATTTAGCTCCGCTGTGGCTGGGGATCTCTCACAGGCTCTCAATGAATATTTTCACAAGGTTAATAATGTGAATGTTGAGGTCAGAGAGGAAATTTCCAAGCCCAATCAGGCTAATGATCTTCCTCCTATTGTACTTGTTCATGGGATTTTTGGATTTGGCAAAGGGGTAAGCCCCATTGTTCCCCCCCCCCCCCCTTGTTTTCTCTCTAGTTTCACCTTTTTGATGGATATAGTTCTGTTTATCTTCTGGGGTGTTGATTTGTATTTGAATTTATGGTTTTTGTCAGAGATTGGGGGCTTTATCATACTTTGCTGGGGCAGAGAAGAAGGATGAAAGGGTTCTTGTCCCTGATTTGGGGTCCTTAACCAGTATCTATGATAGGTGGGTTATTGAGGTGAAAAAGCTTGGTTTTGGGGTTTTTCTGTTAAATGTGTGTGTTTGTTCTATGCTTGTTTTGTTTTTTGCATAAGTTCTGAAAAGGGTTTTTTTTTTTTTTTTTTGGTCTCAGGGCACGAGAATTGTTCTATTATTTAAAAGGTGGGCAAGTTGATTATGGTGAGGAGCACAGCAAGGCTTGTGGACATTCGCAGTTTGGACGAATCTATGAACAAGGTTCGGAGATCTTAATATTCTGTTTGTTGTTAACTTTTTTTTTTTTTTTTTTGTTCACACTTTTAAATTTGTAGTTTGCTAATGTTATTGGGGATGCAGGGCATTACCCTGAATGGGACGAGGATCACCCTATTCATTTTGTTGGGCACTCAGCAGGAGCACAAGTTATTCGTGTCTTGCAACAAATGCTTGCGGATAAGGTTGGCATTAATGGTTTCATGTAATTTCACCTTTCTGCTTGTAAAGGGTTTTTATTTATTTATATGTTGTGGTTTTTGTATTTTTTGATAATTTGATGTTCATATTGTCTTCAGGCATTCAAGGGGTATGAAAACACCTCAGAGAACTGGGTATTAAGCGTCACATCCTTATCGGGAGCATTTAATGGGACTACAAGAACCTACGCAGATGGCATGCTGTGAGTTCTTATCAACTTTTGGTTATGATTAAATTTAGAACTATTTTTAATTAAGGCCTAAATTCCCTATTATTCATACTAATCAATATCTTTTTAATTATCAGTGTTAGCTACATTTAGCAAACTGAATGATAAGCTAGTCTATAATTTGGGATTGTTTCAGGCCAGAAGATGGGAGAACATTGAAACCTATTTGCCTGCTACAGCTATGCCGCATTGGGGTGATAATATATGATTGGTTCGACATTTCCTGGCTGAAGAACTACTACAATTTTGGGTTTGATCACTACAACATGTCTTGGAGAAAAATGGGCATATGGGGTCTTGTTGACTGCCTATTGGGGAATGCAGGTCCATTTGCTTCAGGAGATTGGATCCTCCCTGATCTCACAATTCAAGGCTCTATAAGACTCAACTACCATATACGTACATTTCCAAACACGTACTACTTCAGCTACGCCACCAAGCGCACAACAAAGATCATGGGTGTTAAAGTTCCTTCAAGCATACTTGGAATTCACCCATTGCTTTTCATTAGAGTTTTGCAGATGTGCCAGTGGCGTTTTCCTCCAGATGTTCCTCCCCCTTATAAGGGATACAGGTGGGTTTTTGAATGCAATGGATACTAGTTTTGCCTTCATTTGGCAGTACTCACTAGTAACTTGTATTAAGCTTTGATCAATCAATCAACATTATGTAATTTTGCTTGTGCAGGGATGAGGACTGGCAAGACAATGATGGAGCACTAAATACAATATCCATGACTCATCCTCGCCTCCCAATTGAACACCCCAACTGCTTGGTTGAAAAGGAATCAGACTGCCTACCATTACAACCTGGCATCTGGTATGTAAAATTACTAAATATGCTTTTGTCAAATAGTAAATCCATAACATAGTCAAACCTGTAGCCTTTAGAGCTTATCTTTTGCATTATTTCCTTATATCTAACATTATAGAAATTGGATCCTCTACATGTTCTAGAAACTAGTTAAGTTGATTAACCAATTATTAGATTCTATAATCTATCACTGCCATGCAGTCTAGCTTTGACTGTACAGTAAAGTTGGACAATGTTCACAGGAGATCATTATAATGCAGTGACCTCATTTTATAAGTTGCATCAATGTTTAATTAATATAGATGTATATTATGTACCCCAATGAAATATAGATAATTGACTAGACCATTTTAATTTCTATTCTGATATTTGGAAATTCTTAGTTGCTATACACATTATCCATTAATTTTGAAATTTTTGTTTTCGATTAATTTGCATGGATGATTCCCTTCCATTAGCAAAGTCAGAAAAACTAGGGGATCATTCTTTCCAGCTAATTAAGGATTGCCAGACAGGGTATTGTGGTTGCAAATTACCTGTTGAGTAATTCCAGTTAGTCTGGTGTAAAGTCAACATTGTTTACTGGTTATGAAACTAACACCTTTTTTGTTGTTAAATTTACCTGTGTATTATTTGTTCTGAGAATTATTCTTTGCTGATCAATATATGGTATTTTGATAAAACAGGTACTACAAATATGTGGAGGGTGATCACATACTATTCATTATTAATCGTGAGAGAGCAGGAGTGCAGTTTGACGTAATCTATGACAGTATTTTCCAACGCTGTAGGAAGCACGTTTTTAGGAAGAAGCTTCCAACAATGCCTAATGAAATCAATCACTAGCACACCATTCTTTACTCTCCCATGTTCAATTAAAAGAGATGTATGAAAAGAAACAGGCTATTCATTTCAGTTAATGCCCCTTCACCTTCTTAAATGTAAATATTTTTCCCACGTTCTCTCATTTTTATACCACCATTTTCTGTATTTTGTAGGATTGGAGAGATATCAGAGACCATAATCAATAGGATGTTACAATCACTATAAGTGTACACAATTATTGTCTCAATATTAAACATCATGAAATGAATTGTTGAATTTTGAATTTTTGAGCTTTGCAATTGTGCTATGGAAAATGGGTATGATGAGTGCTAGCGTAACCATTTGTTACTTCAAACTCATTCCTAAGCTTTTATGTTTACAGCTAAATACAATCATGGTATTTTTACTATAAAAAAAGATTATATACTAACATTGGAAAATTTTTACATAATTATCTAATCATAATTGGAAAATTTTTACATAATTATCTAATCATAATTGGAAAATTTTTACATAATTATCTAATCATAATTCATTATATATAGTATAAATTTTTTGAATTTTAAAATAATTATCATAAAATAATTTAAACAGTTATTTAATTATATAATTAAATGATAATATAAAAATATTTCACATTGTATCAGCATTAACCTCCTGCTTCCGGCTTTTGTGTACAACATGGAGTCTTTAATTTTCCATTGTTTATGCGGTTGATACTTTGCCACACATAAATGTATAAAAAAAATCTTTCAGATGTTGACTAGTAGTTGATTCATTATTTTAGGGGTCCAGATTATTCTGAACATCCATTCCACTGGTGCAATGACAGTTGTCACAACAAAGGCAAACTAGTCTGATCCCTTTTAAATTTTTTTTTTTAATTTGTAATCATAGTTGTGGTTTTCTCAGCAATATGGACAAAAAAAGATTAGACAAAAGGAATGCCTTTGTGATTGGTCATTCGGTAGGAAACGAAGAAAATGTGACAAGTGACCATTTTTAAAGTCTGAAACAAACGAAAAGGGTATAGGAGGAAGCGTACCGGGCTTTCTTGAAGGTTCACTGTAGCCAAACCATAGTTTTATAAGTTTATATTATCATATGATTTTAGGCTGAATAAGTCATTTATTTTGTGCTGCTGCAAACAGCCTTGTTTTGGGATAAAAGAGAGAGTGTTGCTAGGTGCATCCAGCACTAACCATGAAAAGATAGAAATACCCATTAAGGATCAAGTTGATCCGTAAGTTAATTTTTATGACTTATAGATCAACTTGATCTGTAAGTTTTTTATGGATTAAGTTGATCCGTAAGTTGATTTTTAAGACTTACGGATCAAGTTGATCCGTAAGTCTTTTACAGATCAAGTTGATTCGTAAGTTAATTTTTAAGACTTACATATCAACTTAATCCGTAAGAGGAGAAATTAACAGGGACAATTTTATTATTTTCAAAGAATGTTAGGTGCACCTAGCAACACTCTAAAAGAGGGTTGGTGTTTTGGTTTTGGTGTGTCTTGGGGGTGTTGATCCTGTTAAAATGATGGGAGTGTGGATCACTTAGCTTTTGGTGGAGCTATTTGTGAGTTCCTTAGCTTTTGTGCTTTATGGGTTTTACATTTTAAGTTCAGGTGTTGGTGGAGATATCTCATAGGATGTCGTTGAAAATGTTGAGGTCAAAGAGGAAGTGCCAAGTAGAGGAAATGAAATCCACAATGATGTCCCTCTTATTGTGTTGGTTGATGGGTATTTTGGATTTGGGTCGTTTGCCAAAGGGGTGATCCCAATGTCTTCCTTCCCCTTCTTTGGGCCTTAAATTTAAACCCCACCAACCTTTTCCCACACTCATAATGAATACATCTCCATTTCCTTATGTTTTTTTTTTCTCTTTCCTTGATATAAATAATTGCTGTGTTAGAATTTGGGTGCTTTATCTCACTTTGCTGAGGTAGTGCACAAAGAATAAAGGTTTCTCGCCCCTGATTTGGGGTCTTTAACCAGCATCTATGATAGGTGAGTTCTTTGATCTAGAAAGGGCCAGCCAGAACACAGAAAAGGTCCACCAAGTACGGCAGGTGAGTTAAAATTGATTCGAAAAGTTATATCATTTTAAAAAAAATTACAACCATAAAGGTTTTTTTAGATTTTAAAAAATCACTGAACATGTCAAGATTACTAGGACTAAATTTAATTTTCATCCTTTTATTTTTTAACATTTATAATTTTGGTTTCTTATTTTAAAATACAAAAAGTTCCACCTTATATTTTTTAAAATCTGAAATTTTAGTTTCTTTATTTTTAAAATAAAGGCATTTAGTCTTTCAAAATCACAAATTTTACAAAATTAAAAGACTAAATGTCTATATTTTAAAATAAAGAAATTAAAATTATAGATTTTAAAAAATAGGATGATTAAATGTTTTTATTTTAAAATAGAAGGACCAAAATTACAAATTTCAAAAAAATAGAAGACTAAAATTACATTTAAATCAAATAATTAATAAGCATTATGAAGTTTTAAAAATGTATTTAAGGTTTAAAAGTGTATTGAAATTTTAGTATAAATAAATAAAATAAAATTGAGGTATTTAATTATTATATTCAAAATATAAGAATAATTATGAGGTCGATCAAGGTTTTTTTACAACATATTTATCGGCATTAATTTTTTCTTTTACCAAATTAACATTAATTATTTAGTACTGATATAACTGCTTTTATATTATTCACGAGTTTGATTAAATATTTGGTCTCTATATATGTTTGTGCTAACTTTTTTTTAATCCTTATACCTAAAAAATATACGTTTCAGTCCTGTATGAGTAATAATTGTATTATGTTCTAGTCTCTATCACCTAAAAATTCTATGTTTTTATCCTATAAAGTAATTGTAGTATTGTATTTGTATTACTACTATCTTTTAGTCTCTTAGTTTTATGGCAGTGTAAAATTGTCACAAAAAGAATTTAAACATAAAAAAGTTGCTAATATGAGAGTTAAAAAAATAAGTTTTTTTGAGCAAAAAGATAATACAATTAATTAAAACTAATTCATGATATATCCAAATTTAACATCAAAAGAATTATATGTCATCACTAAATTTTTTTGCTTAAGTTTGGCCACTGGTTTGGCTTTATTTATTTATTTGTATTTAATTTAATGTATATTCATGAGTTTTCTTCTTAGTTGGTTGTGTGCATGTCCATGTCCATGTCCTACGCATGTTTGCGAATATTCTGAAAAAGAGCTTTATCTCAGAGCTCGCCAACTGTTCTATTATTTAAAAGGTGGCCAAATCATTATTTTCAACTAAAAAATAAATATTTTTGCTAAACTATTATTTGCTGGAGCCTGGTATTAAGCATTAAAAAGTCTTTGATATTATTAAATGAAGAATATTTTAGATATAATTTCATTATATAAAATATATTTAATTGAGATTTGTTTATATTTGAGAAAAAAAAAAAGATTTTTGTTATTTATATTCAAGATAAGAACAAATATAATTTTGATTCATTTTTCTTCCATAAAAGACACACCAACATATAATAAAGCTATTTTTTAAAACTGAAGTTATCACTAAAAGTTAACACATCTTAATTAATGAAGGGTTAATGTTAACTGTTAAGTACTAATTTTCAACTCTGGGAGACATTATGAAGAAAAAAAATATTAGGTTGTTCTGGCCTTTACATCTACAAAATTTTGACTAATTTCTACATGACATATACTCAAATTTTTTAGTTTATGAAATTTTTTTTATGAACAATCAAATATGTGCTATATGAAAATTAATAATAATCATATTAATATCGAATTATCTAATAATTTTTCGATTCGAAAGAGGACTCTTATTTTGTAAGACCCTGAGTGGGATGAGGATCACCCAGTTTACTTTGTTGGACACTCAGTTGGAGCACAGGTTGTTCGTGTCTTGCAACAAATCCTTGCTGATAAGGTTGGTTGTTCTAATGGTTTATGTGCTACATGCATATATAAAGAGATCATATTTTTACCCTTTAAACATAAGATAATTTGACATTAATATTAATTGCCTCAAAGAATCAAGGGGTATGAAAACACTTCAGAGAACTGGGTATAAGCATCACATCCTTATCTGGAGCATTTAATGGGACTACAAGAACCTACATAGATGGCATGCGGTGAGTTCTTGTCTGCTTTTTGGTTATGCTTAAACACAATTGGTTAGTGATTTTAACTGTCTTTCTCTTTTTTAAAAGAAACTGTCTCTCTTAAATCTTTTTAATTTTATTTTATTTTATTGGCTTGGAAAGGGGTGTTTTGGGGAGCGTATATGCCAATGATGTAAATAGTTTCTTTTAAAAAATTGAAATTAAGAAGAAAAGGAAAAGAAAAAACCATATAAAAGGATGGAACAATGGAACGTTTTAAATGAATCTGGCTATGCTACTTGTTTAGGAGATTATATTTTGTCATTACTTTTTCATTGCTTATTTCGTCAATATTATGTTCATTACCAACAATAAGATATCCATATAAAGTAAAGTGTTAGTACTAAGTTGATCACTACAATTTGAGCATTGTTTCAGGCCAGAGGATGGGAGAACAATGAAACCTTTTTCCTTGTTACAACTTTGCCGCATTGGTGTCATAATTTATGACTGGTTTGACATTTCCCAGCTGAAAAACTACTACATTAATTTTGGTTTAGATCACTTCAACATGTCATGGAAAAAGATTGCATAAGGGGTCTTGTTGATTGCCTCTTAGGGAAGTGCAGGTCCATTTGCTTCAGGAGATTGAATCCTCCCTGATCTTACAATTCAAGGCTCTATAAGACCAAACTACAATCTACAAACATTTCCAAACACATACTAATTCAGCCATGCTACCAAACGTACTTGGAAAGTGATGGGGGTCACAGTTCATTCATGGATGCTTGGAATTCCACCCTTGCTTTTTCTTTAGAGTTTGGCAGATGAGCCAGTGGCGTTATCCTCCACATGTTTCTCCCCCTTTTAAAGGCTACAGGTAGGTTTCTATTTTTTATATATGCATTACATATTGCTTTCACAATTCACAATTAAATCAGCTTCTAACTTTTTTAATTCTTAGTTTATAACTTATTAGCTTTTAACTAGTTTACCTTATTTTATTTTATTATTACTCATCATTTGTATGTATAACTACAAAGTTTTAGAAATTGGTCCACAATCAAGATTTTGGTCATAAGGTTAAGGTTTTTGGAATTGTTGTAATCACAATTGTGATCACATAAGTTACATTTGTCTATAATTGTCCACAACATAAGTATTGAGATAAAACTACAATATATAACAACCGCAATTTAAAATCTTGGATACAACTATTATAAGCATTTGCTACGTGATAACTTTCCCTTTTTTATTTTTTTCAACTATTGAAAGCAACATAATTTTTTTTATAAGCTTGAAAGCAAGATAATTGCCTGTGCAGGAATGAAGATTGGCAAGAAAATGATGGAACACTAAACACAATATCCATGACTCATCCTCGCTTGCCAATTGAACAACCCAGCTGCTTGATTAAGCCTGATTCAGACTGTGAACTCTTACAACCGGGCATCAGGTATATACCCAATATTATTAGTTCACTACATTACATATTAATAAAACTTGACTTTAGCCAATTTATATAATTAACTTTACAGTACAGAAAAGTATTTGACTCAGAAAAGAAAAAGTTAGATGAGAGAATCTTTAAAGTGTGCATAAATTGATTTTAGTACATGAGAAAAGTTTACTTTATTTTATCTCTTCGATTCATTTCTTTTAATTTTCTACAAGTGTATGTTATGATATTTATCTAAGTTTGCGCACTGACCAAATTGTGGTATTTGATGAAACAGGCATTACAAGTTTATAGAGGGTGATCACATAACATTCATAATAGCAGGAAGGACTTTTGATTTAATATATGACAGTATTTTTAAAAGCTGCAAAAAGCATGTATTATTTAGGAAGAAACCTCGGATAGTGACTAATGAAGTCCATCCTTAGCTTAGCATATATCATAGGGCTATGTCCTCACAACACAAGTCACAACCACCAAAGTGTGTACATCATTATTAAATAATGCGCAAAGTATCACATAATCTTAGCTTCACTAATGCATAGACTTAGTTTTTTTACATAAGATTATTAAATATACAAACTCTTATATTGTTTATTTTAGTATTTCTCTGTCCTAATCTGTTTCTGCATTAGTTGAAGAATAAGCTGGTGGTTTGTTTTTTTTATCAACGGTTTGCAATTTTTATGGACTCTATCCCAACTTTACTTGATTCTTTGGACAATGTTAGTCCCACTTTTGAAAGTGGGTGCCATACTTGATACTTTGGACCTAATTCGGCCCAAGAGTTGAAACAATCCTGATGGCCCAAACTTCCATTCTTTGAATGCCAATTCGGCTGTTGGCCCGGTCAACATATAGAAGAAAAATTGAATGCATAATAATATTATATGCAAAAAAAATATTAAATGCTAAATTTATAAAATGTAATATATAATTAATTGAAATAATATTATTAAATGATTTATTTATTACATATTATATACTTATTATATTAAATGAATAGATAGCTTTCATATTAGAAAAATTATCACTAAACAAAAGCGATTATTAAAAAATTAATTATGGTAAACTGAATTTATTTAAAGTATATAATTAAATTGAAATTAATATTTATTAGTATTATAATGATCTTAAAATTTAATTTATTTAAAAACAATATATTTTAAAGGGGACCTGTGGAGTCTTTTTCTCCAAGTGGAGTTATCTAATATTGGATAGGAAGTGGACTCATCACTTCGGCGAAGTTTATTTATTCCTTTCTTTCTTTAATCGCCTACTATTACATAGTAAGGGGCAACTTTGCTATGTAACACAACAAACAATTAATAACTAAGTGGCACAAATAAACAAGTAAATAAAAAGATAATAAACACAAAAATAAAGCAACAAATAAAGGGTTACATACATAAAGAAAATTTTAAATATTTTACGCATTTAATTATGTTAGTCTTGGACTATTAATATGATAATTCAAATTTATCTTTTAATTTTTTGTTATTTAAATTCAAACTTAATTTAAGTTACAAATAATTTAGTAGATAACTTAAGGTTCTGTTATTCTCTTGTACACTATACATACACCTCTTGTATACATATTGAACTATTAAATAAAACTCTATTTTATTTTCTCTATATGGTATCAAAGCTCATATCCCTTGAACATAATGGAATCTTTGAATATAAACATTGTCATCTTGTCAAAACAGCCCGTTGTCTTTTGAACCATGCATTTCTCTCATTCAAATTTTGGTGTTATGTGATGCAAACAACAATGTATCTCATTAATCGAATGCCCACTCTCATGTTAAACAGAAAAGTATCCATTAGAAGTCTTGTTTCATAGTTCACCAAATGACAATAAATTAAAAGTGTTTGGTTGTCTTTGTTTTCCCTAGCTCACTCTATATACAACTAATAAACGTCAAACCAAGTCCAAACCATGTGTCTTCTTAGGTTACAGTCTTATCCAAAATGCTGACTTCTGTTTTGACCCTTACAAAGCCAAATTATTCACCTCTAGACACATTGAATTTGTTGAAAATGTGTTTCCCAATTCCAATTCGAGTCAAGATCAACACACAATCCACACATCTCCAATTCCAAACACCAAAAAAACTACTTCAAATTCGATCACAACTAAATTCAACTATTTCATCCCTATAGTCACCAAACCAAAATCAAACCCCAATTGAAACATCTCAATCCAATCCCAATTGTCGGTACACATGCTTATCACTCTCGCCAATGTAGATGTTCTTCCCCATGCTCCAAAGCTTAACTCTCAACTCACCCCATGGTGACTCGCTCTAAGAATGAAATTTTCAAACCCAAACAAGTTCACTTAGCCACCAAATTTCCCCTTTCTTCTCCAGTTGAGCCAACATGTGTTACACAAGCCATGAAACACCTTAAGTGGAAAGAAGCCATGTCCAAAGAATTCGATGCGTTCATTGCTAATGGAACCTGGACACTTGTCCCTCCATAGCCAAATCTTAATGTCATCGAGAACAAATGGGTCTTCTGACTCAAATGTATCACTGATGGTTATAATTCCCAATACAAAGCTCACCTTGTTGCCAAAGGCTACCACCAACAGTATGACAATGATTACCATGAAACCTTTAGTCTAGTGGTAAAGCTGCAAACAATCAAATTGGTCATTTGTCTTGCACTATCCAAGGAGTGTTCGTTCAGCCAGATGGACGTTAACATTGTGTTCCTTCACGACACCATCTCTAAGGACATCTATATGTCTCAGCTTCCTGCCTTCATTCATCTGCAACTCCCAAACCATGTTTGCAAGCTTCACAAGGCTTTCTATGGTCTTAAACATGCACTAATAGCATGGTATCATGCGCTCAAGAGTTTCCTTCTCCACTTCAGATTCGTCAGCTCTAAATCTGACACCTCATTGTTCATCTACAATCGAGGTTCAATCTTGACTTATTTTCTTGTCTATGTTGACAATTTGTTGCTTACAGGTAACGATGAATTGTTTCTCAAGCAATTCCAAGATGCACTGGCCTCACAATTCTCCCTGAAGGACCTTGGCACACCCATACATTTTTTGGGTGTTGAAATTGTTCCCACGTCACATGGACTATTTCTCAGTCAACATCACTATATTCGTTATCTTCTCCAAACCCACAACATGCATGATGATGCTAGACCAGTCAACACCCATCTATCGACCACATGCAATCTCACATCAGGTGATGTCTCCTCTTGCGATGACACTATCTATTGCCAGCTTGTCGACTCACTGCAATATCTCTCTCACATGCCCTGTTAACAAGCTCTCTCAGTACATGAAGGCCCCTATTGAAATTCACATGCAAGCAGCCAAGCGAGTCCTCAGGTATCTCAAAAAACAATAGATTTTGGACTTCAACTGCGATCTTCTCCCGATCAACATCTTCGTGCCTTTTGTGATGTTAACTGGGCAGGTGACACTTCTTAAATAAGGTCCATAGGTGTTTACCTAATTTACTTTGGCCCAAATGTCATCTCCTGGAGCTGCAAGAAGCAATCCACCATTGCCAAATCTTCCACAGAAGTTGAATACCGCACAATAGCCACAACAGTCACTGAATTGCTT
Source organism: Glycine soja (assembly GCF_004193775.1). Lineage (NCBI taxonomy): Eukaryota > Viridiplantae > Streptophyta > Magnoliopsida > Fabales > Fabaceae > Glycine > Glycine soja. The sequence goes on along the minus strand of NC_041002.1, from coordinate 2,879,240 downwards.
TGGCTACAACAACTACTCAAGGAACTTCACGTTCATCCTGATCGTTCTCCAATGGTGTATTCTGATAACATTGGAACAACGTATCTTTGTGTAAACATGGTATTTCACTCGCGTAAGAAATATCTCGCGATTGACTATCACTTTGTGTTGGATTTAGTAGCCAAAAAGAAACTTGGAGTCTCACATGTTCCATCCAGTCATTAGCATGATGACCTCCTCATCAAAGCTCTTGTATCTTCACATCATAAATTTCTGATGAACAAGATTGTTGTTGTTTCTGTCACCACCATCTTGCAGAAGCGTATTGGGCTATTAACATGATAATTCAAGTTTATCTTTTAGTTTTTTGTCACTTAAATTCAAACTTAATTTAAGTTATAGATAATTTAATAGATAACTTAGGGTTATGTTATTCTCTTGTACTATATATATACACCTTTTGTACATATACTGAACTGTTGAATAAAACTAAATTTTATCTTGTTTGTAGTCTTTGACTCTCTAAATATTTTGAGTTAAGTTGTCATTTGTTGCAACTAGGACCGCGACAAGACAATGAAAAGAAAATTTAAAACAAGGAGTTGCAGTCTGTTTATTTTTTAGAAAACTTTTTTTTTTTGGTAAAACCTTGCAAAGAGAAGATAGTTTTTGAAATCAAATTTTGAGTTGGGGAATCAATTTTATGTTGAGAAGGTTTAATACTCTATGACATTTGTCATAAAGACAATTATCTCTAATTAAATGTTCTTAAATAACCTAACTTTAAAAGTATTATTTCACTCCTTTTAAACAAATAAATAATGATTTTTTAATAATGATTTGGTGCATGATTTATATATATATATATATATATATATATATATATATATATATATATATATATTAAAATTGAGGTAATATATACTTTTAAAATATAAAAAAATGCAATATTTTAATATATATACATAAATATACATCTTTTTTATAATACACTAATATATGTATATTTTTTTTTTAAATAAACTAAAAGGTTAAACACTTTTAAAGAAACCTACCTAATTTAATATAACTATGCAATTAATGAATTAAGAGGAGAGAATTCTTTCTAAATGATGATACTATAACTAGCTTGACAACCGTTCATGAATTCCTTAATATTGTTAATTTTTACTGGGAAATTTATTTTACTTTCCTCTCAGTAGCTAGTCAAATAAGGAAGTTTTCAGGTTGTCTTTAATTAAAAAATTCAAAAAGACATCAGATGTAGTTTAGGGTGATGATTTTGTAACTACCCTCACCTCCTCTTCAAACTATCCTTAAGAGGATAGTTTAGGTTGATCTGTTTATGTTTATTTCCCATGAATAATAATAATAATAATAATAATAATAATAATAATAATAATAATAATAATAATAATAATAATAATAATAATAATAATAATAATAATAATAATAATAATAATAATAACATAAACGGTTTTACGAACTCAATCCAAGTCTATGTTAGTGAAGCCTTTTCTCAAAAAGAAAAATATGTATTAATTATTAATTTCTCTCTTAATTGTTAATTTTTTATTTGTTTCCTTAGCCTAATTTGTAATATAATTAATCCTATTAATATATATATATATATATATATATATATATATATATATATATATAACATTTTAAATGATAAACTTCATAAAAGTATCGTATGCTTCTTTCTCGTTACTCTTTTTAATAGGCCATTCCAACCGTTTCATTCAAAAGATTTACAAATTGAAAATAAATAAAATATTACCTAAAATGTAGGTTATTTCAAGAAAATATTAAATAAATTGCCCTTATTAATTATGGAAAAAGAAAAACGAAATGCATTTGTATCGCAGAATGCATGTTCAAATTAAAAGTTAAATCTTTTTAATAAATATTTTATAATAGTTAGAAGTTAGCTACCCATATTTCTCCTGGTGTATATAAGCACACATCCTAGCCAAGAAGCAGTCACAATCCAAGGTCAAGGGAGAAACAAAGTGTGAGAGAGTGAAGCATTCTTTGTGTTTGTGATCAAAACAAGAGGTAGCATATATTCAATCATGGTGGTGGCAACAAACAGCTTCCCTTCTTCCAGTGTCACAATTCCCCCAACAAATATCTCACCTAATGCCATCCTACCTCTTGAGAGGTATATGACCTCTTTTAATTTTCTTTTTTCTTTTTAGTCTGATTGTCATGTTCTTAATTTCCTGTTATAAATATTGATTTGATGTCACGTTGAAACTCGTGCTGGCACTCTGATGGTTTCAGATGATATCTTCAAGCCACAAAGTCGCGAGAGAAAAAGTGAGAATATTATTATTGTTATTGTTATGATACGAGACTAACTATGGTTTGAGGTTGTGACCTTAATTGGCAGGGGTGATCCAATAGTGTTTGGTGAATACTGGAAAAAGATGAGTGAGACTTGCACCGTAGTTATCAAAGGGTGGGAGCTTATGAGCTATCTGAGTGACATGAACAACGTGTGCTGGTACATGTTACCAGAGACGAAGGAAGCCATTAAAAGGCTCCACCACGTGGTGGGAAATGCTGTTACCGAAGACAGATACATTGTGGTGGGGAATGGAGCCACACAACTCCTCCAGGGTGCTGTTTTTGCTCTCACTCCTTCAGAGGCTTCTAAACCCATCAACGTTGTGGTTGCTGCTCCATACTACTCGGTGATTATACCCTTTTGCTCTCCTTATAGTCATATATACAACCTCTTAATTTCTGTCTCCTATGTGTTTTTTATCTCCTTGCAATGAGACATCATTAGAAACTAACGTTTTCTTTGTTAGAGTTAATCAATTAATTAATGACATCGTTGATGATTATTTGACGTTTTCTTCAAATATTAACAAGTATTTTTTTTTTGTATAATGTGACACTGAAACTAGAATATATATATTTAGTATATTTTGCACAAATGTTAACAAGCATTGATTTGTATAATTTGCACAAATCAATTTTCCCTCTCTTTTTATATATATTTAGTATATTAAGATTATTCTTACAAACATGAAACGATTGGCACAAAAAAGAAAGAAAGAAATTAAGAGAAAACTTGATAATATGAAATGCTTCCTTCAATTATTTCAATTATATTTATGTAGTTAAATATTTATTCATGTATGAGTTACATTCATATAATTTTTTTAATATATATACACACACGTTTGAATTTAATGTGCTTTAACTAGGATACATTTAATTGGACTTTTAGGAGGTAGGACAGCCGATCTAAGAATAAGAAAAGGGGGAAAAGTATTGAAACTTAAGCATATTTTATTTATTAATAAAAAAGGATATTTTATTTGTCCAAATGTTTGAATTTTTTAATTAAAAAATCTCAAAATATTTATAAAAAATATTTTTTCAAGATCACGTATATCCTTGTTTTATGAAACTTCAAAATAAAAAAAAAATATTGAAAAGCTTCCATTATCCCATATCAAAATATTTCCTTGTATTTTTTATGATTAAAGTTTTATCAGTTCATTTATATTCCTTTTTCAAAGAAGCACTTAATTTTCAAATGGTTGACTTGATAAACTACTACTAGCTATGGTCGGGAGAGAATTGGATAGTATATGTGAGATCATAAATTTTATTCTCAGTATGATTATTGTACACACACACAAAAATGGTTGACTTGATCTAATTGAGCATGCGGCATTTGCAGATTAAGTGTGGTATCAATTAAATGATTTGATCAGTGTGTGATTAATTGAAGAATTAGTTAATAATGTGTGTTTTGCAGGAATACCAAGATGAGGTTGATATTTTGCGTTCAGGGTTGTATCAATGGGCTGGTGATGCTGCTTTGTATGAGAAAAATGAACCCTACATAGAGGTGGTAACCTCTCCAAACAACCCTGATGGGACTATGAGGGGTCCTGTGGTGAAATCTGAAGCTGAAGGGAAGCTGATTCATGATCTTGCCTATTACTGGCCACACTACACTCCCATTACTCACCAAGCTGACCATGATATCATGATCTTCACATTCTCCAAATGCACTGGTCATGCTGGTTCACGTATAGGGTGAGTCTGTGAGCTTGATCACACTTATTATATAATCATTTCATCTGTCTTTTCATATAACTTATGTTTGAGTTTGTCAATTTCATGACATGATCAAGTGATTAAAATTCCATTCTTGCCATTCATTTTTATTTTTCTTCATACAAAAGAGTAAGTGTGTTTCTGTTGATATATATTCTTTTCGAATCCAAGCACTGTTGCATGAAGGAAAGCATTAGAAATATAAATTAAACTACTTATATAAACTTAGTTTTCAACTAACACATATAGCTTAAATAGTAGTATTCTGTTTCAAGTCTAAGATATGAAGTTACATTAAATAATTAGAGAAATAATTTTATGGTTTATAAAGTCTTATTTAACCTGAATAAAATTGTTTCACTTAGAAGATATATGTAAACTTGCTCATACCAAAAACTCATAATTAGTTTGCATTACATAGTTTGCTCTCACCTTATATATATTTCTTTCTACTTTTTTTTTTATTCTTTTCTTATGATATTATTCATTATATCTAGTGTATTCTTTTTCTTTTCTTCTTATTTTTTATAATTTCTTTCTCCAAATAGTGTGTCTAATATCATTTTTCATGCAGACAAATAAGGAATTAACTAGTTCAGTACACATAGAAAACTTTATACAAAAATGCTTACTTTTGATTTTGTTATGAAGGTGGGCTATCGTGAAGGACATTGAGGTTGCTAAGAAGATGACAAGGTATGTGCAGATGAGCTCCATTGGAGTCTCAAAAGAATCCCAAACTCGAGTTGCTAAGATCATGGGAGTGATTTGCGATGGATACCAAAACTTCGAGTCCATGGAGTCTGAGCTCTTCTTTGAATATAGCAAACGCATCTTGAAGAAGAGGTGGGAGAAATTGTGGGAAGTTATTGATGAAAGCAAGGTCTTCTCTGTGGCCAAGTACCCTAAGGCCTTCTGCAACTTCACTAATGAGTCATCTGAATCATTCCCTGGTAACTAATTTTCCCACTCCTAACAGCCATTATTTCTCGAGAAAAAAAAAAGTTATTTATTAAAAATGTAAAATAATTTTATAATAAATACTTTAAAAAAATTATACCAATTGTGATCTGTAATTCAATAACAATATAAAATTATTTTACATATACATCATCAATAATACAAAGTCATTAAATTCTTATTATTTTATGAATGAATTTATTTAAATTTAAAAATAAGTAACTTTAAAATAAATGTTTTTTTATAAAAATATTTTTAAAAAAAATAGATATGATTTGTTTCTTAAAATAAATAAATAAAAATTACTTTTTTTAAAAGCAGAAACAATTTAGACAAATATACTTTTAAAAAATTAAAAATACTTATTTTATTAAAATAAATACATATTTTAATAAATAAGTTTAAACAAAACTGACTATATATCTTATAATTTGTACATGTATATGTATATCCTACAGGTTTTATATGGTTGAAGTGTGAGGAGGGCATAGAAGATTGTGGGAGTTATCTGCTGGAAAAATTGAAGATTCGTGCAAGAGGAGGAGAACGATTTGGTGTTAGTCCAAAGTATGCTAGAATTAGCATGATAGGAACGGATGATGAGTTCCATGAATTTTTGAATAGGGTGTCGAATGCTAAAAAAGAATGTGATTGATTAGATGTATTGGAACCATAATTTATGTAGCTCTGGTTCGAGCACCACCTTATCACAAAATTTAGAGTTTTTTTTGGGGTATAGAATTGGGTGATAAAGGATGAGTTCCATAGAAAACAGAATAAAGAATGTTGCATAGACATTTCATAAATAAGTTTAATGTTTACCGAGTTAATTTATATAACGTTCAGTTACTTATGTTCAAATTAAAATTAAGTTTTTACCTTTTTTTCTTTTTTAAATCTTAGAGTTTGATGTATGAAAAACCAAATTAGATTCTCTCCCACTGATCTGTTTTTCTCCAGCACAAAAAACAAAAGTATTAAATTTGAAAAAATGAATGAAGCACGAGTAAATGATGGAATGAGAAAGAAGAATATTGAGAGAGGTGGAGATAAAAGGCTCAATAGGAGCTACACGAGAGGATTCACGATATCCTAAAAATCACTTTAAATTTTGATTAATTTGTTTGAGGCAAATCGGGTGTGCTCCAAATTAAGTTTTTATCTGAAACATTTATGCATGAAAGTGTGGATATTATTCACCAAAAATAAAATGCATGGATATTAAATACGAAAAAATGACCGCTAACTAGTTAAAACAGTTCTAGTACCAATTTGTTACGTACAAAGTTACATGTTTATATAGGGATTTAACTTTCAATCAGATATGAAATTATGATGCAGTTTTTGTTGGTTCAATTTGTGCAACAAATTGATAGCATTAAATATTTGTCTAATGAAAATGAATATCAAGATTTTTAATGAAAAAAGAGTTGTGAGCTAATTAGTTAGAACAGTTCTAACACAAATTTATAACAAAGTTACATATTTATATTTTATTGGACAAAAGTTAAATTAAAAATTTAAAACGAATAAAGGATTTGACATATAAATTAAATATGAATTTGTAATATAGTTTTCATCAGTTTAATTTGTACATAGAAAATTGTACCATGGTGCATTTCTCTAATAAAAACGAAACAAAGGATGTTTATATTTTATTGGACAAAAGCTAAAGTAAAATAAATAAATAACGGATTTAACATAAATTGGGTATGAATTTGTGATACAGTTTTTTGTCAACTCATTTTGTACAACATGTTCGTACCATGGAATATTGTTCTAATAAAAATGACTGCCTTCATATTTGATAATTAAAATAAAAGGCAGGTAATTAGGTAGAATAGATCTGGCATCAATTTATTACAAAGATACATATTTATATTTTATTGGAAAAAACTTAAATTGAAAATGAATAATGGATTTGACATAAATTAAGCATGAATTTATAATATATTTTTCATCATATCAATTTTTACAAGAAATTGGTACCATGGCGCATTTCTCTAATGAAAATGAATGCTTCGATGTTTAATAACTAAAACTAAGTGCGACTAATTAGTTAGAACAGTTTTGACACAAATTTATTACAAAGTTACATATATAAATTTTATTGGAGAGAAGGTAAATTTGAAATGAACAAGAGATTTCACATGAATTTGTAATATAGTTTTCCTCAGTCCAATTTGTTAAACAAATTTGTTCCATGACTCATTTCTCTTATAAAAATGAATTCCTGAATATATTCTAAAGCAAAGTACTATTCTTAATTTAGATATTTAAAGCAAAGTACTACGGACTAGTTTTAGCAGCTCTAGTACAAAATTATTATTAGTCACGTGCTTATATTTTTTTTGGACAAAAGTTAAAATAAAAATTTGTCTAAATGCTCTAGTACAAAATCATTAAAGTATGCACAATTTCTTGGCCATTAAGCTTTCATTAGATCAGCTAATAATGATCATCGCAGCCAAACATAATTCGAATGACTAAATGCTCATTTTTCTCTCTCTAGAAATTGTAATACAAAAATGTTATTTATACAACAATTTGCATAAATAAAGCTTTACCTCTTGACATAACCCAATTACTTTACTTTAAGACTGTTGTATGAATCACACAACTCAATTATCAATCACTTTACTTCCTGAGGTATCAAATACTCAATTTGATTCTTAACATTTCTGAAATATAATTCATTTTAATAGATAATAGTAAAACAATTAACAAAAATGATACCCTTTAAAAATAAAAAATAAATAAAGATTTTACTAATTTTTTTTTAAGTTAAAAGACTGAAATGATCAACACTTGCTATTTTAAACGTTAAGGTTTACTCCCATTAAATTGCTAAATTACTCACTTTTAAATTTCAGTTGTTGCCTTTTCCAATGAAAAAAATAATCCAAAATTCTACTTTATTTAGCTTAATATCCAGATGAGAATTATCTATATTCACTGAAATTTACCTACATGTTACATACGACTTTATAACAAAGCACAATTTTTCTTTTCTGCCATTGACCTGCAATCAACTTTTTGAATGAATGGTAAATAAAATACGCGGTTTTCGTCCCAGAAAAGGATATGGCACCATATAAATACACAAGGGTCAGGTTGTGAATAAAATAAAGAGGGGAAAAAATATTCAATCTTAGTAATACAAAAGCTAATAATTCTCTTACAAATAAATCAAATTGAAGACAATGGGAAAATATTGACAGATCATCGTAAATAAAATAGAAAACAAGAGGAAAAATAAAATCAGACATTTTGCCAACAAACAGATTCGAACAAAAGGACTTACACAGAAGATACAACCTTATACTTGCCAATTCCAGACTTGAAGTTATGAACTTTATGGACAATGAGCAACTTACGATCTGTTGCCGAAACTATCATGACGCCAGAGGAGATATGATCAGGCCAAATACTAATTTCACTCTCAAGAGTCCCTCTCCCATCCACCACTTTAAAACCATTGATCATGGAAGCTGACCCTGTTATTTGGTGGAATTCCAGCACCAAAGAAAAATACAAGTTCTTAAATAAGCCTTAATTCATACTCTCCGGCCATCGTTATGTATCTCACCCATGGAAGAGCCTGATACCCACTTTTCTCAATAACCTTCAAATACCTTACCTATAAAACCAAAACATTTACATGTTGATTACCATCAGCTAACTGAACAGCACCATCAAAATATGCGGTAAATTTTATTTATATCATGTAGCTGCACATGTTTCATTCAGATGGTCTTAGTCTTTGCATTTCACATGGACCAAACAAACTAATTTTCAAAACTATTCGTCATGGACAATGGAATAAAATCAAGTGTACCAGTTTTTTCAATATTTTTCTGATGTCCCGTTATTTTTCCACTATCAATTCTTTATTTTAATATTACTATTTATAAACATTTATTGTGAATTTCTCAATATCAACTGAATTGTGGGAATAATTTGAACTAAACCAAATTCATCTAGTTCACTACCACCCTCAATCCATTGAAATAATCAAAAGAGGAGTGCTAGCAACACACTCTTTTTAACACACTACTATTGATTAAAATTTATTGAAAACTACAAAAGTAGGAGAGAGTCATTAAATGAATTGTGGGACCCATCAAATTTTGTAATTTTCAATAAATTCCAGCAAATAATAGAGTTTGTGTACAAGAGTGTGTTGCTAGCATTTCTCACAATCAAAATGTTAATAGGCAAATGGAGAGAGAAACAGAGGGAAGGGAACTAGGGAAGAATTATATTGTTGATGTTGATTAAAATAAAGGGAAACATTCACCTAAATTTAATCAGAGATACAAACAAACTTTATTTCTTATGTTGAGAAAATAGTTTAGCAATATTCTGAATATAAGGAAACCATGTTTATGTAGCAATACCTGTATTCCAGATACAGTAAAATATGGTATTTCAAATTTTACACGTATAGGAGCTTTTCTCTCAGGAGTTGCTTCCTCATCCGTTATACTGGGAAGACGAAACTCTGCTCTTAACATATACTCCTGAAAGTATCAGAGAGGAAAACCAGATCCAATAAATCATTATCGAAATGAGGTAACAAGATGGGTGTTATTTAATGATTCAATGTCAGTTCCAAGTGAACTCATACCTTGCCTCCGGGGAAGGATCTAATTTTCCAGATTAATGCATCTTTTTCAGGTGCATATGATGCAGATCCCATTGAAGTTCGAACATTAGGATTGGTTGCATCAACAGGCACAGGCAACTCAATCTCAACGTTTGTGGCAGTGCTATAAAATAAACTCTATTAGTTGGGGAAGCAAAGACAGTTGAGGCAGTCTAACTTCTAGACAGAAAAAACCTGATTTCCCTCATCTTCTATCATCTAGAGGGGTGGGGGAAGAAACATAACAAACATAAGAACAGAAGAAATCTCACTACCTACGTTCCTTAAATTGACTCCTAGCTTTTACCATAATCTCAATCCGACTCTTTGAATGCTTTTCAACACTTGCTTCCACCCAAATTAAAGGCTTAACCTGAAAAAAGAGATGATACAATCAACAGAGACTTTAAAATGCTTTTATTCTCTCTTTCTCTGTCTTTACCTCTCAAAACAGAAACTTATGTCATATCTAGAGAAAAAGATGAACCTGTGTACTGAGCCTATATGTCATCAAATCAAATGACCCATCAGGTGGTATAAAGGAAATTGTTCGATCGTTTTCAAATCGAGCCAAACGCACACACCTTCATAAAATGCCAGATATAATTTGAGAACTAGCATCAAGAAGAGGAAACATTCTTAAAGAAATTCTATAAAATTTTCGCTCTAAATGATCAGTTTGTAAATACAACAAGGTCAAGCATACATACTGATGAAATTTTATGTCTTCCAAGTCAATAGCCTTTCCCTTGGTTGTTCTACCTTGTGCCTCTAACAATACTCTATCATTTAAGCCAAGTTTGCACTCAGGCATACCACTGCATTAGAAAAGCCAAGAACAACACATTTGATTTTTAGATAAATACTCTAGCATATCAGTTAGAATAATAGATACTTAATGGTTAACACAGTCTTCCAAATAACTCTCAACTGCATTATTTTCAAACAACTTTTCTGCAAACTTACCCAAACAAAAAACTGATCTGATTATAATAGATTATAACAATAATCGATTATTGAAATAATCTAATTTTTGCAGCTATCCCAAACATACCCAATAAAGTAGGGAGTAAAATATGGATTCGGTGGTTGGACCAATCTGCAATATACCTAACAAGTGGGCAGTGGATATGTATTATGTTTAGCATGAGTTGTAAAAGAAAGCCACTGGGCTCAGGAGTAACAAATGAATAAAGGCAATGTAAAAAACCCTAGATAGCAATGTGTAGTGGCCAGCCCCAAAAACGCTACACTGGGATAGCCGTTATTTTAATTTTTTTAATATTGTTTATATAATGTATAGTATACTAAATACATATAATCTCCAAAAATGATAAAAATTACTCAAAATTAATGACATCCAATTCATAATTAACAATAAAAAGTCATAGGTGTCTTAAACAAAACATTCATGTAAATAATAACAAAACTCAAATACAAGTTTCCTAGATAGGAATCATCAATTATCATCTTCAAAATATTATCCAAGTCTTTATCATTTTTCATTACTATTACAACTGTAGATTTTGTTTTTGGAAATTGAAATCCCCAAAAATAGCCCCCCCGAAAAAGCCCTAATGTCTTTGCTCAAAGGGCTTTTTTGGAATCAACACATAGTGCCACTATTCAGCCGGCTATTTGATCCGCTACGCCAGACCCTGTAGCGAGCAGGGGCCGCTCCACACTGCTATGCCACTATAGCGTGCTATTTAAAACACTGAATAAAGCTATTGACAAGCATGTGTCATCAGCATAAAGTAAAAACAGAAAAGAATGAACTCCCAAGTCCAGATTTCAAATTTCATTTACATTTTTCAAAATTTACCTATACATAATTCAAAAATAGTTTTAAAAATATTCAATATAAAAACTCAGTTTAGGCTTGGTTCTCTAATCCCTAATGCACCTCTTCAGTCCTCACCAATAACCAGCACACTCGAGTGAACACGACAACAAAAGCATCCAAAACAGAAAATCAGAAAACTGAGATCGCCACATGCTATCCCCTAAACCAACAGATTAGAATTTAGACAGATCAATCAATAGTAGAAAGCCAAGTCAGTTAGCAGCCCATCTCAAACCACTAGCTAGAAATTCAATAGACCTCACGGAAAGTATAAGGCAAACCTCAAATACGTTCTCATCTTCAACGCCCCAACGACGTCAGATCTAATTATTTGTCCATTGCTATTGACAAGTATATTAACACTCTCCACCACATCCAAGAAAACCTGAAAACACGACCGAAAAAGTACAAAAGTACAATTCGACCACTTAGACCATCAAATTACAATTCAAAAAGCTAGAGACTCTTCACTTTTGTAATGTCTACCTCATTTTTCTTATAGTTTATCCCTTCGCTGCGCCACGACACAGCATTAGTCACAGCCATGGGAGGTCTCTGCGTAACTTCCATTCTATAAGCATCGGTCTTAATAAACTCACTAAGAATCTGCGCCTCAGTGTACTGAGGGTAGCCAAAGTCCATAATCTCATCAAGTAGCTCATACTGCCAACGACACAACAAATCCCAAAACAACACAATTCAATTCAACGAATACATTCACACAATTATCAAAAAATATAGAAAGAACGATCTAAAATCGGCGACATTTTACCACGACGACGAAGTTGTCCCTGAGCGATTCCTCTTCCAATTCTTCAAAGTAGTGCTTGAACACCTACGAGAAACACACGGATCGATTATTACTTATACGAACTAATAGCGAAATTCTCGATTTGGAAAGGTTTAAAGGAGAATCTTTATCGTACATCGACGATTCGGTGCAGGAAGAAGAGGAGGCTGGCGGCATTGCAGTTCTGTCTGGTGGCTATCATGAGGTACACGTTGCTGTGTTGGATGAACATGTAGGTCACGCCGTTGTCGTGCACAACCGGATCTTGAGCTTGCGGATCGGCCTTCAACAAAAAAAAAAAAGAGCTTAGAGAATGAGAATGAGAAATTAGGTTTACGAGAGAGAGAGAGAGAGGAAAAGGTGAAGGAACCTGTTTTTCGATGAGTTTGGTGAAGAAGCGTTCGGCGTCGAGGGCGGAGACATCGCCGCGGTAGTCGCGCCAGATGAGGACGCGGCCTTTGATGTCGAGGAGGAACAGAGCAGAGGCTGCCCCTGCCATGGCTGTGATCGGATCCCAGATTCTAATCAGATCAACGCCACCGTCAACACAGAAAGAAGAAGAAGAAGAAGAAGAAGAAAGACTGGTATACAACGACGCCGTTGCCACTCAAGTAATTAACTAATTATTTATTTTTGCTTATTGTTTTTCAAGTGACTGAGGTTTCAAAAAATAATTAATTACAAATAAATTAGTGTGTTTATTTTTTTTTCTCGTTTTGAGAAATGTTTGAATTAGATTGTTTGGTTTTAAAAATATAAAATTTATTATGTTTTAAATTTTAATACTATTTAATGTATGCGATTTTTTAATAATTACAAGAAGTTATGAATAAGTTTTCTAATGTATTTCTGTTTTTATAATTTCCAACTCATTGAGTGTTAAAAACTAGTACTTCATTGTTATTTTCAAGATTAACAAAAAATAAAATAATAAATAAATAATTTTAAATACTAGTACTTCATTGAATTAGATTGTTTGGTTTTGAAAATATAAAATTTATTATGTTTTAATACTTTTTAATATATGTTTTTTACTACGATATTTTAATAATTATAAGCTGTTTTTTTTTTTTACAAAATTATAAGCAATTATGAATACGTGTTCTAATATACCTTTCTGTTTTCTTATAATTTTCAAGTCATTGAGTGTTAATTACTTCATTCAGTTCATTGTTGATTTTAAGATTAACAAAAATAAAATGCATAAAATAAAAAATTTAAATATCTGTGTTATACGTTGATCCACAAACAACAAACAAAATACGAGACAAAAAGATCCCATGATTTAAGTAATTGTCTCATGTTGTACCTTAGTGCATATCAAACATTCTCATAGTTCCAAAAAATACTTATAAGACCTGGACAATTATTTTACAAATTGACTCTTTCAGTTTTAATTATGTCCTAATTTTGAATCCTAGATACCTCTTCTCCCATGCTTTTGGGATGGAGTTTTATTGGCCACATTAATTTATAAAAACCCATATTTGAGGAAACACTGGAACGAGCATAGTAGCTCAACTACAATGGGCCTAGACAACCCAAGTTAATCATATAGTTTAGTTTCACTTAATCATATCCACAATGACTCCCTCCACATAAGTAATCATGTCATAAAACTCGTCATAGCTATTATGAAATAAAGTTTCTACTAAGGTGATAGCGCCAACAATCACCACTTTAATAACTAACTATCTTAATGATTCTTCAATCACCCTATATCCAACCCACATTCCTTCCTGTTTTGTAAATAAATATAGAAATATCACTTAGTAGAAAAGATCATCTTCATATATATGTATTTTGACGCTTTTTTAAGTTGGATAAGTTAAGAAAAATTCTCTAAAATGTTTGTGAGAACAACACTAAAGATCATCTTAAATAGTATTATCAAATTATGACCGATCATTGATTCGATCAAAAATATTGTGTTACTATGGATCAGGATTTAATCTAATGAGTCAATGATTAACTCGTATGACTTGAACTATATTAAAAAATACTAAATAATTTATAATATGTAAACTTTTATGCATAAAAAACAATGTTGATTTGATGATAGTACATATATAATATTTGTTACTAGCTTGTAAATTAATTGGCTTGGTTTAGTGGTTCTACTTGTTGCAAATAACTATAGCTGTAGGGATTGGGTTTCGAATCGCCTCCTGTGCTCTTGGTAAATTTGTTTTTGATTTCTAATACTTAAATGAATACGTGTGGATGTTAATTAGAAAGAAAATCATTCATCTTAATCTTAATAAATAAAATAGTATAACTTGAGTATCTGTTAATAAGGAAAAATCATGTATTTTAATAACTAGCAAATATTTTGTTGATCATACGAGTATTTTAAGTAAAAATAAAAGTAAAAGAACTTCTTAATAAAGTCATTGACAATTTTTTTTCTTGCGATTTTCAAATCACTAAGTGTTAAATGGCCCGTAATTAATTTTGAGATTTTTAAAGAAAAATGATAAAATAATAAAATAAAACTTTTAGATATTTTTATTATCAATTTTTGGAATTTTTTTCACTTCAAATCTGTTTTTTTTTTTTATCTATACGCTCTCTATAAGTCTATATATATTTGAAAACGATATCATGGAAAGTTTTAAGTTTGGACGAGAATCATTCTTATAAGGAATAACCTTTTCTATATCTTTTTTATTTTAACAATAAATGACTTTCTTTTCATTGTTAATTTTTTTTCAAATCCTTCTACGGTTGCATTTGGCTTTTGTTAGTAATAAAGCTATTCAATCGCTTTATCATACTTTCAAAAGAACTGTTTCCCCTTTCAAAACCTACTCGCATCTATCACTTTAAAAAGAATCCATGTTCGTCAAATACTCTATATTGTTGTGTACACCCTTTGAATCAATAATTTGCCTTTTCGTGTAACTCAAATAGTTTGGACGACGGATGCCTTTGTTTTGTGATCCTTCTCACTCGTTGCTATGTTGAAAAGGTTGGTTTGTGCATTCATACTTTGATGCCTTTATCAATATGCCTTTCTTTTTGTTTTCAGGGATGACACATGCAAAGTAGTTTATCACTAGAGAGTTTTGTAAGGGCATGGGAAAGTATGGGTTGGTCATATAGAAGCTTCGAACCTCCATTTCCAGTAGGCAAAATTGCTTTATGTTTATAAATAAGATTTATGGTGAGGTAAGTTTGTTTGAGATTTGAGTTTTTATTATTTGTTAAAAGCACCCTTGGTGGTAGGACTAGAATACCTAAATTACATTATAAAGGGAGATAATGAGAATATCACGTAATGATATAACCAACACAACAACCATTGTGTTTTCTTGTTGGCAAATTAACCATTGAATTGTTTTCTAGGGTTTGTACGCAGGTTATGGACATACTTGGTCAAAGCTTATAGGATGTATATATGGAGTTCTTTAGGCCAAGAGTTAGTATAAGCTAGCCCTTATCATTGTATCTGTTATCTTGTTTATATGTCTTGTGTTTTAAAATAAGAGATCTTATAAATGATTTTGTGTGTTTATAAACTTTCTTTGTGAAGGATTATATTGAAAGGAGGTCCATGATTACTTTCAATTTCTTCCATATGCATAGGTAACTAAATTTATTAAGTAGTGGACAAAAAGTTGGAGTTGCAATAGTAGTAGATGGTCCATTATATTAACTTCTTCGCAACATCAGCCTTAATTTGGTTTTCTTTTCTCCAAAAATATTTGTTTTGGCTTAAGCTAAATTTGATTTCCTTTTCTTTTTAAGTAAATGACCACTACAGTGAAGGATTGAGAAAAACGTTGCACTTACTTAAAGACCAGGTAAATAATAGTTTGTGATGAAATTTGTTTTTGGTGGTGATCGAGGCTATGATTTATTAATTTCAACAGTAGGTTGTTGCAAGTTGCTGAATTGAAGACAAGACTGAGTACTCAATCCTAGTCATTGAGTCAATTAAGCAATATACAATTTTAGATTCAAAGTTTGAAGGTTCGGAGTAATGAATAAGAACAAAAGCATCATTAAAAAGAGAATCCGTCCACATAAGAAATGTCACCTTCTAAGCCTTCAAACTTTGATCATGAAATTGTAGTTGCTTAGTTGATTCAAAAACCTTGTTCCTTTGAATTGAAAACTTGAATTGAGCCCCTGGTTTTATGTTCAATTTAGTAACCTGTAACAACATCATGTTGAAATAAATTATGATATCCTTCTAAAGTGTTCATTTACATAAAAAAGGAAATCAAATTTAACTCAAGCAAAAACCATTTTTTTGAAGAAAAGAAAACCAAAGGATGACGCCACAAATAATTTAATTAATATAACAGACCATCTACTACTATTGCAATTTCAACTTTTTTTCTTCATTTATTTAATACATTTAGTTACTCATGCATGCATATACTAGAAATTGAAACTAAACACAAAGTCACCTCCTATCAATATAATCCTTCACAAAAAAAGCTTATAAACACACAACATCAATTATAATAACTCTTATTCAAAAACACAAGACATATAAACAAAACAATAATAAATACAAGATTTAAATATCTTTTTAATCTTAATAATTAAGCGTTTCTTTTAATCCTTACAAAAATATTTTTTTATTTATAGTCCTTACAAATTATGTTTTTTTTATTTTTTGTTTTTATGACGCTTTAGATAACACTTTATTTTTTTATTTTTAGTTCTTAAAAATTATGTTTTTTATTTTTTATTTTTATGATGTTTTAGATAAAACTTTTTCACTATTCAGATTATTATTTAAAATTTTAAATATAAAAAATAAAATAAATATAATTTAAAAAAATAAAAATAAAAAATAATTTTACAAGAACAAAAAATAAAATAAAAATTATTAAATTATAAGGATAAAAAATAACTTGCATATATACCCCAAAAAACAATTCAATGGTTAAGTTGACTATGAAAAATGCAATGGTTGTGTAGTTTATACCATTACATAATACTCTCCTTATCTCATTTTAATGTACTTTAGTTATTTCAGTCTTGTCACCATAAAAACAAGGAAAGGCATAAAACTAACTTTGAATGCAAAAAAGACAACCTTTTTTCGAGTTGTAATCGAGCGAGAAGGAACGTGAAAAGAAGGTTTCCACTACCCCAATATTTTATTTGACGAACATGGATCCTTCTCAAAGCAAACAATTCAAAAGGGAAAAAAGTTTATTTTGAACGTCTAAGAGAGTGGTTGAACCTGAATTATGCCTAACAGAAGGCAATGGCAGTCGTAGGATTTGGAAAAAAGTAAAGGTGAAGAGAACGAGTTAATTATTAGCTGATAAACACATTGTTAAAATCTTTCCGAATTTAGTATGGGTATAGAAAAAAAAAAATTCTTAAGAGAATGACACTTGTCCAAACTTTTCATAATATGTTTCTCAAATAAGTATAGATTTGTGATTTAAAAGTTTAAATAAGGAGATTGATAAAATTTAAACTATTGTATAAGATGTGATATTAGATTTGAGGGGGGAAAAGTCTTTTTTTTTTATTTAGTTAAACTTTATATTTTTAGTTAGTCAATTTTAAACTAGACCGACCATTGTTTTAAGTGGGTTGATTTACGAAGTCACTCACCTAAGTTAAAATATTTAAAAATTAAAATAAATACGAAAAATATAAATAAAAAAAATCAATAAATACTAATTCATAATAACAAAAAAATAACAACAGCACAGAATAAGAAAATAAAATAAAAGCAACAAAAAAATTATAACTCAAAAAAGGGATTAAAATTGGAGATTGAGTTAGACTCAACTTAAATTTTATGAATTAAAATTTGAATCTCATCCAAAATTTTAGTTCATTTTCTAAAATCTTAAAGTCAATAATAGGGATTTAAATTTTAAAAAGTGATAGTTAATGATGCTAAGATTCACAGAGAAAGAAAAATTGCTCAGTAATTCATTTATACTAAATGAATTATAGTTTAACATATTAATTATTTTTTTAAAATAAAATAGTGTAATTTAATTATCAATTAAGAAGAAAAAAAAATGCATTTGTCTTAATAACTAGGAAATATTATGTTCATTGTACCGAGCATTTTAAGTAAAACTAAAAAAAAAAATACCTCTTAATAAAGTCTTTCACTAACATTTATTCTTTTCTTTTAAACCATTTTCAAGCCACTAAGTGTTAAACACCTTATTATTAATTTTAAAACTTTTAAATATAAAATGATAAAATAAAGTATTAGATGTTTCTATTATTAATTTTGCAATTTCACCTTAAATATCTTTTTTTCTAAAATCTTAAAAGTCAATAATAAAGGCTCAAACCTCCAAATTAATTGTTAATAATATTAAGATTCGACTAAGAAATAGAGAAAATATTCTTTTTAATTTGTTTATGTAGCTCATTGGTGAGCCCACTAAGTTAGTGCTCAAGGGCGGGCTAGTGGCAAAATATTAGTTATATGTTTCAATTTTTTTTTCCAACATAAAGGTGTTAGCATTAACAAGTTTTTTGTACATTAATTAAGAAGTCACACTATCCCGATTTAACCCTATAATCTTCTGTTCAAAATCTCTCTCTCTCTCTCTCTCTCTGTATATATATACACCCCCAACAACTAGAGCAAAAACTCTAAATGGTATAGTAGCATGATACAACTGATTAATAAGTATATTATAACAGCAAATAAGGAAAGGATTATTATACAATTCATTCCCAAGTAACAAAGAGTCTTCATCTTCCATCAAGTACCCCGCTGAAGACCTCTCTGTCTCCACCTAGTGATGCTTCCCATTCTGTGGAGGACATCACAATCTGTGACAATGCCACAACAATCTCCCTCATCTCAGGCCTGACATTTGGATCTTCGCACAAGCACCAATGAGCTAGTTCTGCCATCTGCAAGATTGATATGGAAGGAAAACACTATGTTGGCGCTTATGTACATAATAATACAGAAGAGTAATGCTATTCTCACTAACACTTTTACCACAAGAAAGAAGATAGGAAGAGAAGAGAGAAAAATATGAGATGAAATGATTGATGTGTTAGATAGAAAAAAAAAACTATTGTGGAAAAGTGTGGTATCAAATTTAAGTGTGAATAACATTATTCTAATAAGAAAAGCAACATGTCCCCAACAATATCTAAATATTGACAATAACTTTGTTAAAGGAGTCATTAGCTTGTTCAAGCACAAAATATTTTCTGTGTTTAAACTAAATTATTTTAAAAAATAAAAAAAATAACGTACCCCAGTGCCAAATCAACCCATGACCAACCGTCACCAAGTGACAACTTTATCGTTATGCTAGAGCTCACTCTCAAACTATATTTATTTATTTATTTTAAAAAAAATCTAATTGACTCCATAAAAAGATATTTTAAGTTAAACTGGAGTATGTGAAAGAAGATAAAGATTTAGTTAAATCTAACCTTGTAGACATCTTCCATAGGATAGCTACGTTGAAGATTCCCATCTATGGCATCTGCTAAAACAGTCTCTGGGTCATCATCTTTGAATATTTGGCCAACCTGAATGTGATGAAAAGGAATATCATCTTTCTTCCTTTCAAAGAATAAACATTGTGTGAGAGTATTAAGTCTACTAGAGTTAGGTCTCTCTGAATAAAAGTGCACCAAAGAATTCTCTGGATATCATTTTCATAATACTTTCAACCTTGAATTCAATTTCTCTCCCGTCTTTTTTAAATTTTATCTCAGATATGAGTTTGACTTACAACTGAAGTAAGTGATTTCATATTGCTGGCTTCTTGGTTGTCACGAAATAGTGCACGTTTCCCTGTTATCAACTCTGCCAGAACCACACCAAATGCAAATACATCGGTTTTTATAGTCACTTGAAGCTCCTTCACAGATCTAAAAGGGTAGAAAAAGAAGCAATCATGTCAGAAGAAAAATTAACTGGGGTGTAATTTTTTTTACTTGAGTTTAATCAGATTAGTAATAGCAAGAAAATTGTTTATCTGTTTAACACACCAAGAGTGTAGTTATGATCTGAAAGCACAAAACCTACTCTGGGGGAAGGTAGCCTGGTGTTCCAACAAGCCTAGTCGCTATCAATTCTTCATCGTTGGTTCGTTCTACTAGCTTTGCAAGTCCGAAATCTGCTACCTACATATCAAATGCCATGTTAATGGTTTGAGTTTGAACTACGAGGTGAAGAGACTTTGATTTGATTCAACTTTGCTTTCTTAATTTAATTTTACAAATAAATAAATATAAGTTCATCTCCAGCAAGTTACACTTGGACTTTGAGGTCACTGGCTAGCTGAATTTCTTATAAGATATGTTACATTTAAAAGGACAGGTACAATGTTTGAATACCTTATTGTTTTGTTTTGTTAAACTACATATAACATGTTATCATATGACAACTTGAACAACTGATATAGTTTAACATCTATCTTGTGTAGAAATATCGGTAGTTGCATAATGGGGGCATTTTTGGTCAGAGAAGAAGTGAGTAAAACAAATCAAGGATAAGTACCTTGGCTCTGAGCTTCTCATCAAGAAGAATATTACTGGTCTTTATATCACGGTGCACATATCGTGCTTTTGTGTAATCATGTATATATTCAAGACCTTTTGCTGCATCCAGTGCAATTTGAATCCTAGCACACCAAGACAGTGGCTGGTGACCTGTTTCAATACCGTGGTTTAGAATTCTTGATATTATATAAATATGAGAACAAATATTTTAGAACATGTCTCGTAGGTAATAGGTTTACTTTTGGCATACAAATAGATCTTGGAGTCAATATACCTTTCAGTAATGGATCATGAAGATGTTCACAGAGAGATCCATTTGGAACAAACTCATACACCAAATAAAGGTGGTCATCTCCACTAGCATATCCCAACAACTCCACCTGAAACAGTGATTATATCTATAATATAATCAAGCATCAGTTCTTTAAGACTATGCCAAAAGCTCTCTTAATCAGAAACATCACTTACAATGTTAATATGATGTATCCTGCACAAGGCCTTGAGTTCTGCATAGAATTCTTTGGATTTATTAGACCTCATCTTCTTCACAGCAACCTCCTGGAGTTAAAATAGCTATCATTCTCCAACTTGCAATTAGCACATGAAAATATGCTTCAATATCTAGGTGGGTTTTGCATACCTTCTCCTCTAACATTCCGAAATACACCGTACCGTATCCACCTACTCCAATCCTTCGGGTTTCATCAAAGTTATTTGTAGCATCTTCAATCTCCTCTAGAGCATAAATTACTGGTCTTTCTGATTCAAATGTTGTTGCATCTGCACCAATATTTGCCATGAATAAGCAACAGGTTTTCTTAGCCTCCTTGTAGAGCTATTAGCATATTACTAAAAACTTTGTATCTTCGAAATATAAGTTGTTTTCGGGGTTAATTACGGAAATAGGGAGAATTTTTTAAAAATTATCATAATGGGTATTTTTTTTTTTAAATTACAAAAATGAGTAAACCGTATATACGATTTCACAATGAAAAAAATCATATATTAAAATACGATTTTACCTTTCATTTGTTTAAAATATTTTTTTCCTACTAAAATCCTATGCTAAAATATAATTTGAGTTTTTTTTTTCTTTTTTCTAATGAAATCGTATGTTAAAATAAGATTTCTAAAATAATTTAAAAAAATATTGAAATCTTTTAACATAAGATTTCAACTTTTAATAATAAAAAAAAACTGAAATTATATGTATATATATGATTTCAGTGTAATAATTTTCTGAAAAGCAAAAATGTACTTTGAAGCATGATTTTTGAATAATAAAATCGTACTTTAAAACACGACTTACCTATTTTTATAATTTTTTTAAAATATATTTATTATTTAATTTTTAAAAGAAATTGCACCATTATGGTGCAAGAGCCTTGTTTTTGCTTCCGAAATTTTCTTTTCAAGTTACCTTCAATATATTCTGTATGAAAGTCTCGGTTCTTTATGGAAATAGTTCTATTGGTGATTGATCTTTTAGAGACAACACTTGGATCATTTTTGGCAGTTTTATTGGCTCTGGATCTCCTAAGAACGACACTGAGAATAATCAAGGTAATAATTGAAAGTAATGTCACACCCGCTAAGATGCCAATGATTATCTCCAACTTTTGTTTCTTGTCTGCAAACAAGGGAAAACCAAACAAATACGATTAACACAGACATTAGGATATGAATATATGATCAATTTTAAAAATTACAAGACATGACACAAATATGATACAACAAATAAAATTGTGAGTAAATAATCTATGCAGTGATAATATAGAGAAATTTTATATTATTATCTAATTACAAATTTAATTACAAATTATCATGTAAAATTTTTATGCTGACAGGACAGAGTGAAACTAACAGAATAAAAAAAGTTTAGACATATATTCTGGGCAAAAGACTTTACACTGAAAATGTGTAAAAATCATGAATGATAGAATACAAGTGAGATTGAGGCAGAGAAATCATCACCTTTTCCTTTGGAAAGTGGCAAACCATTCAATTCCCTAGGAACATACAACACCCAAGTAACATCTATGAATGAGGGGTTCTGAGCCAGAACTTCGTTCATACTCACCATGTCATCTAACGTAGCATTTAGCAGAGCAGCAATTGATACAGGTGTATCATTCCGCTGAACCGTGTACGTGACAACAATTTGAGAATCACTTTTCTCTGAACACCCACATGGAAGATGTATTGTTAACTCCTCATTTTGGTCCAATTCTCCGTTAATAGGCCAGGCTTGACCACTGTAAACAAAGTTGTTAATATTCACAAACGTGTCATTGGACTTCACCTTGTAGGTTGTATCATAGAAATATCCGCCAAGTCCATTGGTGTCATTGCAAGAGCAAGGCACTGTTATGAGGTAATCTTGCTCGGTAGTGCGCATTATCGGTTTGATTTGGGAGGTACTAACGGAGTAAAAGGTTGCTATGTCGTCTATGTTGTTGCCGTAGCTTATGTGGTAGAGTGAGGCATTGCATGTGGTGATCTTAGGGGAGCATTTGAAAGGTTCCAAGTAAGTTGTTTTGATTGAAACTTGGAGGGAAAACACAGTTGCACTTAGACATGAAGTTGCAAGAAGAGTGAGGAGAAGAGAAAGAAGTGCCACTAGAGAAGAAGCCATGGTTGTGTGATCATGAAAATTATACTTCTTTGAAAGGGATCAGAAGTACTAGGAAAGAAAATAGTGTGGGCAGGTTAATTTCTGAGTGCATCTGTTGCATGCACTTGTCCTCATCTGGTTGTTGCTTCTCACAAGAACTAGAAACGTTCTCCACTTAGCATGATTTTACAAATTTTGATGATTATTATAAAGTTATTTGGTCCCAATCCTAATTATGGGTGGGGCATCTTTTGTGGGATCTCCGACGGCAATACTGGCCAGATGATACTTGAACATAAAAGCCAGAGACTAATTCCACCAAATAAAAAAGCTATGGTGCCATCACAGGTCACACTCTAGCTCTAGTTTAATGCCACTTGAATGTAGACGAGCGGCAAAAGTCAGTTTGTCATTTGAATTTTCTTTTTTTTCTCATGTAAGTCATTTTCATTTGAAGTGTACTAACTTATATTTTTTTTAAAAGTGTGACAAGAATCTATTTCTTGGTTATATATTATTATGTGATATTCGAAAGGAAAATGTGTGATAGACACTCAATATGTTATCCAACACTTGGAGAGAAAATTATAGATACGACAGAATATGATGTGATAGGAAGAAAGATAGAAAAAAAAATGAGAGATGTTTAAATAAAATATGATTTGTGTATCATTATTCTATTCGAAATTAAGTTCCTCAAATTGATACACTATTCTGAGTTGTGGTAAGCTTTCTTTAATTTTTTATTTTCGTATTTAAATTTGTAAAGAGAATTTGTTCGAATATTTTTTTTCTAGTTCTATGTTTTTAAAACCATTTAACTCGATATATTAAATACATTTTTAATTTGTTTGAGCACGAATTAAATGAGTCTTTTTGGCCCGAATTTGATCAAGTCCTAATTTGAGCTTAACTTGTGCAAATTGTACTTGATCTATTATATTCGAGAATTGTCTAAGATTGAACACTCACCCCTCACCCCCTTCAATGAAATGTTTAATTTGGATTTTAAAATTTAAGCACAATTAAATCTGGACTTTTTTAGTTTGATCCAATCATAGCCTGCTTTGAGTTTAGCCCATATAGGTTGGACTTTCACCAAGTTTGGGCCTAACTTTAGAAGTCCAAATTGAATCTTAGCATTTTGCTTGAACCACTATAGCTTGCAACTAACATTAGGTCTATGAGCAGCCCAACCTGAAACCATTGGGTTGGACTTTATATTTTGAGCATAAATTAAATTAGAGCCATTTTTAGCTCAACTTGGGCAAAAAGCTCATATAAACCAAGCTTTTGCTAAGCATAAGCCTCATTTTAGAAGCAGAATTGAATTTAAACTTTTTGGCCCAATCAACATAGAGTTGTGATTGACTCAATCTGAATTTGCGCAATGAAACATAGGATTTTGGTTTTATATTTTGAACATGAATTAAATTTAGACTTTTTGGCTCGATCCACTATAGCCTATGATTGCATTGAGCCCGGGACTAGCCTAGCATGGACCTTTCCTGATAAAATCTAGGTTTGGACTTTAAAATTTGAGCACAAATTAAATTTATGTCTTTTTAACCCGATTTGATAATGACCCAATTTACATGTGAAAGAATATTGAATTCTCTCATCACAACCTCATGTAAATAGTCCCCTCTTTTTAAGGAATTTTTAAAGAAAAATTATAAGATTGACAAGTTTTTAAAATTGAAAACAAAAAAAGTAAAACTATAATTAAACTAATGAAAACTGGTTTTAATTTTTAAAAATCAAGAACTTAAAACTAACAAACACCAAAAAGGAGTTAAGTTTATGTTAACAAGCAAAAGTTATGGCAATAGTTGTGGAGGGTGATGTCCATGGCCAAAACAATGATTACAATGGTGATGCTAATAATATTGATGATTATAATGGTGGTAGGGTTGGATGACAAATAATAATAGTAATGATAAAGATGATGGTTGTGGTAGTGACATAATAGCTATGGTGATGATAACAATAAAGATCATGATGATTATTAGAATATCAAAACTTTGATCGTAGGTGATGATAATGAAAACAATCACAAGGTAAACATATAAAGGAAACACATTGTAAGTGGGAGAGTTGGAAGTAAAAAAAATATTGATAACAATATACCTATTAATCTTTAACTTCTTCTTTTTTTTTTTTTTGTTTATGAATCTTGCAACATTCAAACATTCAATTTTTTGTTCCTTTATTATAAAAATCAACAATTTATTGGTTAAAATATAAGCTTTTTAACAAAGACTAACGAGAAAGACAAAGATAAAAGAATTGAACATTATAGAGATTATAAATAAAATTAAGACTAAAAATAAAATCTAATATATTTGTAAGGATGGAAATAGAATTTAAACCAAATTTAATTATCGTATCTTACCTCTCGTTAACCTAACTTTTGGGGATAAATTTTTAACTAATAAACAATATAGACTACGCTAATAGAATAATCTAATAAAAAAATTATCCTAGCATATGAACTCACCAAAGTATATATTTAAAATAATATAGTATAGTATCCTATTCTAACCTCTTTATGATTGCTATCAAATAGACTCTTTAGTCCTTTATATATAATATGTTTGTTAGGTTCTAAGAAGTTTAAAACCGTGGTTTGGGGTGTAACTTTTGTCAAAGCCATAATTTTGGGTTCTAAAAGCTAAACTAAACATGTATTAATTTTGATAATATCATAAATAGTCAAAATTATTTTATTTAAACATTTTAATATTAATAATTTATTATGTTGCCGATTAAAATTACCTTGTATTATGAAAATATGCACTCATACAGGCTAAGATCAGGAGAAGCCATTAAACATTTTGCATATACGTGGGCTTTGTAACTAATGAATCATCAATTTTTTCTTACACTACTGGCTGGTCATTATTTTACTCTGTTTAGAACAACTAATTTCTCTCGCCATTCCTTTCTTTAACCAAATCAAGTAAGAATATAAAAGGAAAGAAAAATAGAGGTTCAGAAAGTTCTTTGACTCTAACTTTGTTCTAATTTCCCTTCCAATGGTAATGAACGAAATAAGGCCAAGGTATCCAACTACATATAGACATATCTATAACGGTGGCACCCTCAAACTGTTACATTATTCCTTGCAATCACAAGTTGTCCTAGAGCTGACCATGGCTACTTGAATCAAACACCATAACTAAGAGAAAAACAAAACATCAAGAACCATAACAAGTACCTCAAACAACAGTTTCTTTGGTGCCATAGAACATTGAGTTTTTAATCATCAGATGAAAATGACACGGATCTTCCTTACGACCCTTTCATTGTGGCTCTTGGTCCTCGCTCCTTCCAAGGCCGAGGAGGGATTTCCCGACAAACTTCCATCAACATTTCATTCTCTATTTCCGTTTCTCGGTCGTCAAGATGACCTGAACAAGCCACAAAAGGGTCCTAATGACGAGTCTCAACAACAGAACGTGCCTCAACAAGCGGCTGACCAAAATCCTCAGATACTCAGCCAAGATTTCTACATAAAGACTTGCCCTAATGCACAAAAAATCGTGGCCGATGCACTTGCCAAGATTGTTAAGACCAATCCGGGCGCACTCGGAAACTTACTCCGCCTTCAATTCCATGACTGCTTCGTTAATGTAAGTTTTCCCTAACAATTGCACACCATATAGTCTTTCTTCTCCATAATTAAACCATATCATTACCAAAGTTTATAATAGCAATACGTATAACTATAGCCCAATAATGTATATGTATATGTATATACACACTCACACGTTACAACATCAATTTGGTTCAAATATTACAAAACAAAAAAAAGCAGTTAGCCGTCATTAATCAATATGGTCATGAATTTGACATTATAGCTCAATTTAATTAATCTCTGGTTAGTGTGTTAATTCGCTCTTTAAATTGACAAAAGAACTAAATTTTAATCAATACTTGTTGTTTCAACATAATATTCGGGATTTGTTATGCATGTATATACATAATATTAATCATAATTTTTTTCATCGATCAATGACTGAGATTACTTGTCTCATCCTCTAAAGTGCATTGTTCACCTTATTCGAGTGGGATCCTTTTGATCAACAACTAAAGTGACTAGTAATATTAATTTAAGGAATCAAATTGACATGTGGTTCCAATTTCATAACCAAATTGATGTTTTGCTAGTATTTATATTGGGAGTGTTTGACTGATGAGAGATAGTTATATGAAATGACATTGTGATGATGAGTTTCTAAACCGAACTTGGTCATGTGGAATCAAATAAACAGGGATGCGATGCATCCATCTTGCTAGATTACTCGCCAAGTGGCGACGCTGTGGAGAAAAGTTCAATGGTCAATGGTCTACTCCTCAAAGGAGCTGATATGATCGATGAAATAAAGTTGAAGCTGGAGGAGCAGTGTCCTCAAACCGTGTCATGCGCTGACACATTGGCATTTACAGCCAACGAGGTAATGACCATGGCGGGTTTGGCCCCTCAGAAACCCCTCGGTGGCCGTAGAGACGCGCTCGTTTCCCTTGCAACCGCTGCAGAAACCGAC
Organism: Glycine soja; assembly: GCF_004193775.1. Taxonomy (NCBI): domain Eukaryota; kingdom Viridiplantae; phylum Streptophyta; class Magnoliopsida; order Fabales; family Fabaceae; genus Glycine; species Glycine soja. The sequence goes on along the minus strand of NC_041002.1, from coordinate 2,851,283 downwards.
AACATCCCTATGCCAAACTGGACCATGGAACAAATGGTAAAACTCTTCAACAAGAAGGGTTTCAACATCGAAGAAATGGTGATCCTACTCGGTGCACACTCGATCGGCATGGCTCATTGCGACTTGTTCATTGAAAGGGCATACAACTTCCAAAACACAGGGAAACCAGACCCTTCCCTTACTGTGGAAGTGCTTGAGGAATTAAGAAAGGCATGCCCTAATCTTAATACACCTAAGTACCGGAACCCCCCAGTGAACTTTGATGCAACACCAACTGTGCTTGATAACCTCTTCTACAAGGATATGGTGGAGAGAAAGAGAACTTTGCTCATTACGGATTCGCATATATTGGAAGATCCTAGGACTTTGCCAATTGTGCAACAGTTTGCACATGACGCTAGCTTGTTCCCCAGGAGATTTCCTGAGGTCATGCTTAAGATGAGTTCTTTGAATGTGCTCACAGGGAATGAAGGTGAGGTGAGGAAGATTTGTAGGTCCACCAATTAAGCATGGCATGTATGGAGATCATGTTTAACTAAATTTGTTATTCTTTATTTTTTTTATGGGGGCATTTTCTTGATAGTGATTATGATCGGTGCCTCCTTACTTGGTTTCATTTCATGTGGAATTTCTGTCATTTATGTATTAACAGCCAACGGCATTTTATTAGTTATGAATGTGAAGCACTATAGAAGAAATATTCAAAAGCTGATTTTCATCAAGCTATGAAATGAGTATTTTATAGAAATACTTACCTTACTGTTTATTAAAAAAATATTCATAAATCATGGATATTATTAAATAATTCCAATATGCGCTAATCTTTTAATCCCCATTTTCTTTTGTTTTACGCTTCCTCAGTCAGGTTTGGGCAGATTTACGAATCAATTTTTAGCACCCAAATGTACTTAAATAAAAAAAATTACTAAGACTAGCCTCCACTATGAAATTCATCAACCAAAACCCTTTCAAGACCACATAAGAAGACGATTTCACTAGGAATCCCGTCCATTAATTGAACTGTTTTGGGTGGGATGCGCCAGGCACTTGCAGTAGTGCAAGACAAGAGCGACGCTCGAGAATCCCAGTAGCAAGCTACTGTGATGGACCCTCTCCCTTAAAAAATAAATTTAATATCGTGTGGACCAATGGTCCACATATCAGATATTAAACTGATAAGAACAGATACTACACTTGATCTTAGCCAAAAGGCCGAGAAAGGTATGCTTTCAACTATCCAAGTACTCCACTTTTATACTCTCAGCATTAGCTGATTGCCAGTGTTCTGACAAATGTGGGACTTTGTCACTGGTGTCAGATGCTCCTAAAATCTCTACACTAGAACAACATTTTCAAATTTAAATCGGCAGTTGAGTTTATCCAATATTCTTCGAACTTGAGACTAATAATTGAGTTCAAACAAGTAATCTTTCCACAGATATTTTACTTGGATGTGTTACTATTAGTTATTAAGCTGATTCTTCTCCAGGCCCTTGCTAACCATGGATGGTTCAAACTGATAAGACTTGTGATGAAGAGTGGTTAAGATGGCTAGAAGAACAAGATATGGAATCAGCAGCCACTAAATCATTTGAGAGTATTGATTTATCGGTGGTATCAACTTATTGTACCGTTGTGTTGATGTTTTGATGCTTTTTGGAAAGTGGTATTGCGAAAATGTGCAGTCTTTGGTCATGGTAATTCATCTACCTGTTGGCAACAGTCAAAGTAGGTTGTTATATTGGGACATGTTTGCTTATGGTACCGATATCTGTGTGTATACTTTTAACAATGAAATTGGAATGACTCAATCAAGGGGTTAATAACATTAATTAGGATAATGTAGCATAGAAAGAAAAATCCTCCTGCAATTTTTAAATGTGGGATTCAGACTTTGTAGTCTGGTTTTGGGATGTGTTATACATCATGTGTATCATTAATCATAGTTGCTCTCGCTGATATATGAGCATGTGTTAATTCTTGGTATCCAAATTCCTTTGATTTGGCTTGAGTTTATTTGGCAACATCTTCACTATCTTGATATTAACATAATGTCTACTTGCCTCTGTACAAAAAGATGGAGCATTGTTGGTTTCAATATATTTAAGTTTCTGTGGGCTTCTAAAAATCATGTGAGACAGATCAAATGATGAGGGACAGTTAAATTAAACCGAGGAAAGCTGTTGATGGTTCCGATTTGTAAATATTAAACAATTCTAATGCTCCATGCCTGGGCAATTTTAATATTATTTTTCTCTTGATGGGCTCTGGTGAGGTCCTTTCTCCTAGTGAATTTGCTATACTCAGCTTGCAAGCACAAACATTGAATATTATAATTTGGATACTATTTATTATGCTATCCATAATCTTTAATCCTTTTATATTTGTATGTTATTTTTCCTCTGAATGTATTCAGCTATATGCTTCAGTCTCATCATTTTACATTTCTTTTAGTGAGAGTTCATTCTTGCAATGATGCATTGGAGTTTTTTTCCTTTTGAAATTTACTGTGTCGAAGAACATTTAATTGATTTTTAGCAGCTCTCCATTGAGAGAGGGGACCAACATACGATCAAATTATCTTGAATTCTCACTTGCTTGGTGTTGAACTGTTGATGGTGCAGAAAACATATATGTGTAGCTCTATATAAGGCCAAAGAGGTCATTGAGAGTGATCATGCTCTGAAAGGCTCCTACACTACCCAAAAAATAAAAAGATTGAATCAAACATATATATTTTTCCTAACTCTTTTTGTGACCGAGTTAAGATTATATTGAATCAAAGATAATTTTAAAAATTATAATAACTTAACATCTTATTCAACCAATTGAATTAGATTGAATTAGATCTCTTAACGATTTCTATTATATTTAATTTTTATTTAATTGGATTTTTTAATGAGTTTAATTTTTATCTAGTGTGAATATAGAAAATTTATACAATCAACATGCAAAAATTATAAATTATAATAAATATGACTTTTAAAGACGTTTATTTAAACTAAGCAAACTTATAAAATATATCAATTTTGATTTAATAATAATGCAAATACAAAAACTAAAAATTCTTCACATTGACATGATATTAGTATTTTTTTTATCATACTATCATATTGGTATGAAATAGTTCTACTAAATATTGACTAATTTTCGTTAAAAAGTATAAATACACATATGATGGGTATTTTTTTTAAACACGATTTATTTCATTCTCAAAATCAAGATTCAAATTCTAGACCACTTAATTAAGGGAGACAAACCGTTACCACTTACATAACACTTGTTAGTATATGATATATAGTATCTATTGTTTCACTATTATCTTTTTTTCCTTTCTTTAAATGCATTCATACATTACTATGCCTAATTTTAAAAATTAGTCTTAGTCATCTCAAATTAGATTCCTTTATCTTTATTTACATAATTAATACTTAATTTTGTAATTGTCTATTTTTTAATTTACATTTTTTTATCTCCATCTCTGAATTGTATTTCAATAAAATTTTATGAACATTGTTAGTAATTAAAATAACTTTATATCACAGCTTAAATTGTCCATTGTAAATTTAATATATTCAAAAATATTTACTTTTACTAGTTATCATAAGCTTTAAATATAATCTATTTATAAAATATTTATTTATACGGACGAAAATATTAATTAAATTTGTTGTAAAATATTAATTGAATTAATAAGCTCACTCTTTAAGAAAATAATTTTTTATTCATCAGAAAGTAAAATGCAATAGAAATTTCCAGACCAAATTGTATATTTCTTCAACTAATATTAGTAATAATAATTCTAAGTGGACCAGAAAGTAATTGTTAGAACACGAGACAGTGTTGAACACAAGGTTCAATGTTGAAACTTTTTGCTACACACAGCGAGCGCAAGAAGAAGATGAACATTAGGATGAAGACAGAACTCGCAAGCTTAATGAAGACACCAATAGAGAGAGGGTGGTTTAATGGGTTCGCTGTTTCAACTCTGCTTCTTCGGTGTTGAAGGGCATCACCACCCCCACTCTGCTTCAGCCCAGAGTGCTACTTTACGACGCCGTTTCCCATCTCTGCCACAGAGGTATTCATTTCCCTTTCCCACTTCTTCGTTCTTCAGGATCATCACTCTGTTTTAACTTCCTATTCAATTCATGAGGTTTGGTGTTTCGTTTGATCCAACTCGTTGCTTGTTCACTGCCTCGGGTAGAATAAAAATGTCACCTTTATTAATGGGTATGTATGTATCGAAGCTGCTCCAAGAATTTGGCAATTTGGGAAAGCTTAATAAATTTAATGTTTTAAGATAATTAACTAAGTAGTCTGCTAGCATAGGAAAGTTTCTAAATTGCTATTGCGGTCGCAGCAGTTTCATCACAATCCTTGATGTTGTGGGGAATTATAGACAAATGCAGCTGATGCAATCGCCTACGCGGAGACTCCTAAAACCTTGACATTGCGGCCGAAATTGTGGTCGCATACCATTTTTTAAAACCTTGAACATAGGTGACAAATGTTCTAGTTGTTTTTGGAATTTTGTTACCCTCCTATAAGGTTGTTTTTTTTTTCTGTTTTATGGTCGTTATTAGTTTAACTTATTCAGATTCCTTGCATTTTTATACAGCCTTGTGATCGAAGAGAGACAAATAGCTAGGAGTATTCTTAAATCTTAGCTGAGGAGTTGCAGAATTTAGGTCCCTTTAATTGCTATCCATGGTAGATGACAATTTGACTATTCCATGTAATAGGGATTGAAGATGTTTAGATGATGTTGGAGAAATTGCTGACCCTTGTTTGTTCATCCTTTGAACATTTGTATTATTATATTAGCATCTGATAATCAATGTCAACTTGCTGGATTATTTCAGCTGAGCAGTGAGTTTTCCACTAAGCTATTTTCATTTTATGCGGAAATAATCTTAAAGACTAGAGTATAATTTATGTAGTTTCTTGAGGGTAGGTTTAGTTGTGGGAAGGAAACTATCTCTACAAGATAGACTTGGAGAAACTAGAGGTGTTATACTAAGTTTTAGTTGTTATAAAATAATAAAATTATAACACTTCTAGTTGTGGTTCTTTGATTGATGTTTTTAATATCTGACATCGCTGGTTTGTCATTGATTTTCATAAAAAAAATTATGGACAAAAAACAAAGAAAAAACTAGTTTCACCTCCTTTTGTCAGAAAAGTCTTTGCCACTCCCCCTCAACCCTACTCTGGACTATCATAAGCATTGTTCCAGATTTCTTCTAATTTTTTATATTCCATTGCATAGTACAAATTTTAATATGTAGACTTGTGTTTTGTATTACAATTTTATATAATTGTACATTGACAAGAGCGAAATGGGTAATCAGAGCAGACAAGGATAGAAAGATCAAATTTTGTTGTGTTCAGTCTGATGCTGCTGAGCCCTATTTGAGAGCTTGTGGTCTTGAATGAGAGGATGTCCTGCTTTGCATTTTGTTCATTGAAGGCCTCAATGTATACTCTCAGGGATCCACTGGTTAGAATTTTCTTTCTTATTTGATTTACTTCAGTGTTATCCATTCTTTTTTTAAAAAAAAAAAAACTTTGGTCAGACTATTTTACTGCATAACTTTGGCTACACATAAATTTCTAACTTTAATCAAGTGGATCTCTAGTAACTTAGGAAGGACCAATCTGAGATCTGCTCTGTATCATGTGTTTTTAGGTCTTTGCACATGGATACTAAATATAACTAATTCAATTTAGCATTGATAAATTTCTGTGTTGAACTGATCAAGTCAGAAATGCTCCACAATGTGTAGAAAGAGTGGCCTAGTGTACCCGAGGCTCTCACTGTTGGTGTAGGGAAATTTATATCTGTGAAAGAATAGGCATGGGTT